>NW_006408836.1:2805790-2809142 GCF_000296735.1 Chrysochloris asiatica | reverse complement strand
TATTATATTTAATTACTTATATTTAAATATATATTTATATTTTATTTAACTGCTAATATTTAAATATGATGTTGTGCTGTGGGATAGGCACTGGACTTCAAACCAGAAGGTAGGTGGTTCAAATCCACCAGGCACTTTTCAGAAATCCTATACAGGGTCACTTTGAGTTGGAACTGACTCCACAACACTTGATAAAAAGAACAAAATCTTATTAAAGAATTTTGACTATATTCATTAGGGATATTAATTTGTAATTTTTTAATGATTTCTTTGATGTGTTGTAGTATCATAGTTACACTGGCATCCAGTAAAAAAAGAAATCCTTGCTTATTTTTATAAAGTGTTTGTAGGATTGGAATTATTTTCTTTACAGTAGATTGCATTAGTATAATCAGCCAACCTAATATTTCATTTGTCTGGGAAATGTTTATTATTATTATTTTTATTATTACAAATTAACTCCTTGAAAAGATATGTTGTTATTGTTGTTAAGTGCCATTGAGTCGGTTCTGACCCATAGCGACCCTGTATAGGGTTTCCAAGGAGCGACTGCTTAGCTTGAACCACCGACCTTGCAGTTCAAATGGCTTTGCAGTCTGGCGCATTAACCCACAGCATCACACCAGGACTCCTGAATAGATATAGGTAGGGCTATTTGAATTTAAAACTGTTTCCTTATGTCAGCTTTGGAATTTATGATGCATACATATTGCCTAATTTATTGACATCAAATTGATCATAACATTCTCTGAATATCTTCTTTACTATGCATAGGATCTATAGTGATGCATACTCTTTCATTTCTGATAATTTGTGTTCTTTTGTTTTTCCTTGATCTGTTCCTACCCACTTTTTATTGTGAATTGAATCAAGGTTTACAAACAAAATAATCAGTTTTACATTCAACAGTTCATACACTTTCTTTCACCCCCTTGATGCAACAACAGTTGTCCTACTTCCTCCATGTGGTTGTTGTAGTTAGGTGCCATCAAGTCAGTACCTACTCATAGTGACTTTATGCACAGCAGAACAAAATGCTGCCTGATCCTGGGCCTACCTCACTAAGGTTGCCATGCTTGAGTATATCAATGCTGCCACTTGGCCAATCCATCTGGTTGGTGGTCTTCCTCTTTTTCTCTGACCCTCCACCTTACCAAATATGATATCCTTCTCTAGCAACTGGTCCCTCCTGAAAATATGTCTGAAGTATGAGAGATGAAGCTTGGCCATCTTGGCCTCCAATGAGCACTCTGGCTGCACTTTTTCCAGAATGGATCTATTGACTCTTTTGGCAGCCCATGGCACTTTCAATATTCTCCTACAACACCATAACTCAAAAGCATCAATTCTTCTACCATCTTCTTTATTCACTGTCCAGCTTTTGCATGCATATGAGGTTATTCAAAATACCATGGCTTGGGTCAGGGGCACCTTAGTCCTCAAGCTGACATCTTTGCTCTTCAACACTTTGTAAAAAGGTCTCATGCAGCAGATTTGCCTAATGCAATACATCGTTTGATTTCTTGACGGCTGCTTCTGAGAGTGTTGATAGTTGTTCCAAGAAGAATGAAGTCCTTGACAACTTCAGTCTTTTCTCCTTTGATAAGAATGTTGTTTATTGGTCCAGTGGTGAGGATTCTGGTTTTCTTTACATTAAGATGCAATCCATACCAAAGGCTTTGATCTTCATCAGTAAATGTTTTAAGTCCTCTTCATTTTCAGCAAGCAAAGTTGTATCATCTGCATATCGCAGTTTGTTAATAAGTCTTCCTCCAATACTGATGCCACATTTTTCTTCATATAACACAGTTTCTCAGATTATTTGCTCAGTATACAGGTTGAATAAGTATGGTGAAAGAACACAACCCTGTCGCACACCTTTCTTAATTTTAAAACAGTCAGTGTTCCCATGTTCTGTTCAAACAACTGCCTCTTGGTCTAGGTACAGATTCCTCATGAGCATAATTAAGTGTTCAGGAATACTCATACTTCGCAATGTTGTCCGTAGCTTGTCATAAGCCACACAATCGAAAGCCTTTCTGATATTCTCTGCTTTCAGTCAAGATCCATCGGACATCAGCAATGATATCCCTTATTCCATGGCTTCTTCTGAATCTGGCTTGAACCTCTGGAAGTTCTCTGACAATGTATGCTTGCAGCCATTTCTGTATTACCTTTAGTAAAACTTTACTCGCATGGGATATCAAAGAGATTGTCTGATGATTTCTGCATTCCGTTGGGTCATCTCTCTTTGGAATGGGCACAAATACGGATCTCTTCCAATCAGTCAGCCAGATAGTTGTCTTCCAAATTTCTTGGCATTGATGAGTGAGTGCCTCTTGTGCCGCCTCACTTTCTTGAAAGATTTTAATTTGTATTCCATCAATTCCTGATGCCTTATTCTTTGCCAATTCCTTCAATGCACCTTGGACTTCCTCCTTCCATGTGGTTACCCATGTATTCTCTTTCAAACTCTTATATATTTGTGGGATTTATAAATACATATGTATTCCACTCTTTCTCCCATAACCATCCTGGCTATGTCTCTGTGCAAGAATCTACACACCAAACACTGTTTTTCCAAAGTTGTGTATGTATCCCTATTTTTCTCTCTTCCCTTTAACATTGTTTGGATACCTCCCTGTATCTTCACCTATCTTCATTTTTCTTCTGTCAACCTCCCTCTTCTTATATATTGACTTACCCTTTCTTATATAGTGCCTTCCCCAACACCAGAATTAACATATGTCTACTCTCTAGCCACTGAATTACTTTCCCATAAATCCCACCCTGGTAGCCATCAAAGAATGTTTCTTTTATTATAAAACCTTTTCTTGAGTTTTTATAATAATGGTCTCATACAGTATTTGTCCTTTGTTATTGACTTATTTCAATCAGCATAGTGTTCTCCAGGTTCATCCATGTTATCAGATGTTTCATAGATTCATTATTCTTCAATGTTGCATAGTATTCCGTTGTATGTATGTACCAAAGTTTGGTTATCCTTTATTCCATTGTTGGGCACTTAGGCTGTCTCCATCTTTTGCTATTGTGAATAGTGCTGTAATGAACGTCAGTGTGTATATATCTACTCCTGTCTTGGCTCATATTTCTTGTGGATATATACCACAAGAGGGATTATTGGGTCACCAGGTATTTTTATTTCCAACTTTCTGAGGAAGCACAGTACTGTTTTCCAGAGTGGTTGCACTATTTTATAGTCCCACCAACAATATAGGTGATAAAGTCAAATATTAGAACAGAATATGCAAAGATCTGGAGTCAGAAAACCAAAAAGAAAGAACACGCTCAGCATTTCTCTATCTGGGGGAACTGAAGAAAAAATTCAAGC
>NW_006408836.1:2801114-2803655 GCF_000296735.1 Chrysochloris asiatica | reverse complement strand
GAGAATGAGTGTTCCAGAACACTTAATTGTGCTTATGTGGAGTCTGTACATAGACCAAGAGGCAGTTATTCAAACAGAACAAGGGAAAGACCTCTAACACAATATTGAGTAGGAGTGGTGATAAAGGGTATCATTGTCTCGCTCCTGTTCACAAAGGGAAAACTTTCTGTTTATCTCCATTGATTGTAATGTTGGCTGTTGGATTTGTACATATGCTCTTAATTATGCCGAGGAATTTCCCTTCAATTCCTACTTTGTTGAATGTTTTTGTCAGAAACGAATGTTGGATTTTGTCAAATGCCTTTTCTGCCTCTGTTGATAAGATCATGTTATTTTCCTTTGTTTTATTTATATATACATTGTTTTTCTAATACTGAACCATCATTGTTGCATCCCTGGAACAAATTCCACTTGGTGATTATGTATTAATTTTTTTTGTTGTTGTTGAATCCTATTGGCTAGGATTTTGTTGAGAATTTTTGCATCTATGTTGATGAGGGATATTGGTTTACAATTTTCTTTTTTTAATGTTTTATTGTGAATTATGTGATAGTTTACATGGGAGAACATTAGTTTTACATTCATCCTATTGTATATCATTTCGTAATTTTCTTTTTAAAAGGATGTTTTTGTCTGGTTTTGGTTTGAGTGTTATGCTTGCTTCATAAAATTTTTCATCCTTTTCTATGTTCTGGAATAATTTAAGTAAAATTTCTGTCAATTCTTCTCTGAATGTTTGGTAGAATTCACCAGTGAAGCCATCTGGGCCTCGAGGAGTTTTCAAATTACCTGATCAATTTCTTTTTTTGCTACAAGTCTGTTCAAGTTTTCTGCTTCATTCTGTGTTAGTTTTTGTAGGTCATGTTTTTATTTATCCATTTCTTCTAGAGTTTCAAATTTATTGGAGTACAATTTTTATAGCATTCTCTTATTATCCTTTTTATTTCCATCAACTCTGTTGTGATGTCACCTAGGTTGTTTCTTATGGGTGTTATTTGCATATTCTCCTTTTCTATTGTTAGATTTGCCAATGGTTTATCTATTTTACTAATCCTTTCAAATAACCATTTTCTTGTCTTAATTCTTTCTACTGTTTTTCTGCTTTCTAATTCATTTATTTCAGTTCTAATCTTTATTATTTATTTTATTTTGTTGAATATAGGCTCACTTTTCTGGTCTTTTTTTCTAATTATTGGAGATATTTTGCTAATTAGTTGACTTTGGTTCTTTCTTCTTTTTGGATGTGTACCTTTATTTCTATAAGAAAGTGCCTTTGCTGTGTGTCCCTAAGGTTTGTTATATTTTTATTCTCATTTACTCAAGGAATTTTTTTCATTTTTTTTAATGTGTTCTATTACTTAGTAGCTTTTCAGTAGGATGTTACTAATTTCCATATATTTTATTTTATTTCCTTGATCTTTCTATGTTGATTTCTAATTTTATAGCATGATGATCTGAAAAGATGCGTTGTAGTATTTTGATGGTTTTCAACTTATGGAGGCTTGCTTTGTGGTCTAGCATATAGCCTATCTTGGAGAATGTTCCATGTGCAGTGGAAAGAATGTATATTGTGCTGTTTTGGGGTTGAGTGGTCTGTATAAATTAGGTGTGGAATAAGACATCTGATTCTATGATGCCAAGTCGGCTGATTGTGATTTTTAGTTCCTCTGTGTCTTGGTTGAGTTTCTTTTCTAGTTGATGTGAAAGTGTATTAATTTCCTTTTTATTTACCCTGTAATTAATTAATTTTTCCCCTGATTAAAACTGTCTTTTTATCTTGAAATCTACTTGACTTCCTTACCATTTGGAAGTTTGGTAACTATACTTTTCCCTCTTTTTGCTGGTTCCCTATTTTCAGTCTTATTGTTTTGTTTTACATTGGATACATCTATATACTGATTGAGTCTTTGTTTGTTACTGTAGGATACACGCACTGGATTGCAAGTTAGGTTTGAATTTCAAGGTTGGATGTTCAAACTTACTAGCCACTTCTCAGAAACCTACACAGGGGTGCTATGAGTTGGGACAGATTATACAGCATTTAACAACCACAACAACAACATATCTGGATTGAAGTTGGGGTGGTGTTGCTGTGTATGTCAAACTTGTCTTGTTGTCTGCTGATTCTGGTTCTTATTCCAAAGTAATTCCTTTTGTACTTTTCGTAAAGTTGGCCTGTTTATTACAAATTCTTTTAATTTCAGGTTAGTTGGAAATGTCCTAATCTTGCCTTCATATTTGAGGGACAGTTTTGCTAGGTATATGATTCTTATTTACCATTTTTATTTTTCAGAGTTTTTTATATTCCTTCTCATTGCCTGTTTGCTTGCATGCTAAGATATCAGAGTTTAATCTAATTAGTTCTCCTTCTTAGATAACTTTTTGTTTTACTGACCAGCTTTCAGTGTGCTTTCTTTGTCTTTTATTTTGGAGAGTTTGATTATGACATGTTTTGGGATCTATCCTATTTGGGGTTCTTCATCTTCTTAAATGGTTATCTTCTCATCTTTCATGATGTTAGGGACATTTTCTTCCAACAAC
>NW_006408836.1:2789389-2800019 GCF_000296735.1 Chrysochloris asiatica | reverse complement strand
AATTAGGGAAAAGAATGAGTAAAACAGAAAGAGACCAGAAAGTAGTGACAACAACAACAAAAATTAATTAAAGAGGTATACAAAGAAGAAATTATAAAAAGAAGAAGGAAGAAAGAAGCAGCAGTGGTTGGGAAATAGAATTCAAAAGAAGTAAAAAAAAGAAAGAGTAGATGAAGAAGAAAGTAATCAAGAGAGATAAAGGCAAGGGAGAAAGAATAAATAAACAAAAACAATACAAAATAAAAAAGGCAGGTGCCAGGTCCAGAAAGAAGACAATTCTAGGGTTTCCTATCAGTCACAGAACTCACATTGTGAGTGGATAATTGATGAGACTGTAACACTCAATCCTTGATGGCATTTCTGTAGGGCCAGGTGTTGTCTCTTTTGGGCACCCAATCTAGAAATAGTTCGTGCATACCCTAAAGCAGCTGGGGTATCAAGGTATTTCTGACTCAGAGGGGGGCCAATGGTGAGAAGTCCTACTAGTCCTGGGTTGAACATAAACAGCTCTGCAGGTCTGGAATAGGGCACACCTAATACCAGGTGCTGAGGTTGGTGGTGCCAGCTGCCCATAAACTTTGATGTGGCTTCTACTAGTGGAAAGAAGGAACTTCGCTGATTGTGTACATGGATGAGGGCTGTCAAAACCTCTAGTCACTAGAGTGACATGGGGTACAGGAAGAAGAAAAAAAAAAAAACCATCCCTCTACTGTCCACCAATAAATACTATGCCTCTTCACCACTTATTGCCCTCTTGCCTTCAAAGTTACCTGGGAAAGTTCAAGATGACCACACCACAGATGACCTGGCTGCAGGCATAGATCAGCTGTTTCTTTGTATTTTTTTTTCTTTTCCTATGCTGCTACGGCAGCTCCAACCACTGGGAGAGTGGGAGTTTTCCTGGGGATGTATGTGGGTGGGGTCCAGCCTCACCTGTGTCACCAGGGAAGTGGGGAACAAGAAAAAAATCACTGCAATGCAATAAGTTTTCTTGTCTATGTAGCTGATAGCAAAAACTCAAAAGGACTGTGCGTCTGTCAGGTCACTGGCTTGTATAACCTATCTCTTCTTGTTTTGCCTTATCTGCTGAAAAATCTCTCCTAGTAAGCATTAAATCCACCCTCTACCTCTTCATCTGAGATACAGTCTCATGACTATCATCTGTATCTGTTTCATTTGATTATTGTTATCTTTGTTGTAGAGGATCCATACAGTCTTTTGGCCTAGTCTGCCATCTTGCTACCTCTCTTCTTGCTTGAAGTTATCAATTTTATTAATCTTTTCAAAGAAACAACTTTTGGCCTTCTTTCCTTTCTCTTTTATTGATTACTGTACTTACATTTATTATATTCTTTCTTAATTTGGTTTAAATTTACTCTGTTAAATTCCAAAACTTACGTTGTATTTTTATTTCTTTTAGTTTAAGATATTTTCTATTTACATTGTGAGTTTTCCTTTGACACATGAGTTATTTTCATTGTGTTGTTTTAATTTCCAAGTATTTAAGATTTCTAGGCATTTTTATTATTGATGTATAATTTAATTCCATTGTAATCAGAAACATTATCTAAATTTTTAAAATTAATTGAGTTTTTATAGCACAGCTTATTATCCATCTTGGTGTATGGTCTACAAATATTTGAATTTTTTTTTTTTTTTTTGACATTTGTTGGACTTAGTGCTATATAAGTATCAGTTTTGTAAATGAGTGAAAGAAAGTTTTGTTTAAATCTTTTATACTTATTCTGATTTTTTTTCCTGCTTTTTAGCAATTATTGAGTTGTTGTTGTTGTTGTTAGGTGCCATTGAGTCGGAACCAACTCATAGCGACCCTATGCACAGCAGAATGAAACAATGTCTGATCCTTAACTTATTGAGTTAGGTGTGTTAAAATCTCCTACTATTATATGACATTTGCTATCTTTTTCTGTAAATTTTTGCTTCATATATTTTCAACTTTTTATTAGATATATACACATTTTTTGTTTTTGTTTTCCTTTCACTGTAGAAGGGTAAGGAAACAAGTGTCTGAAATAATTCACAGATTGGATATTTAGCAACTAGATAACAGTATGCTTAGGGACTTAATCCTACATTCATATTGTTGTTGTTATGTGCTGTGGAGTTAGTTGCGACTCATAGCGACCCTGCAAAGGGTTTCCAAGGCTGTAAATCTTTATGGGAGCAGAAAGCCTCATCTTTCTCCTGTGGAACAGCTGGAAGTTTCTAACTGCTGACCTTGCGATTCGCAGCCCAATTCATAACCACTACGCTACCAGAGCTCCTTACATTAGCTAATTAATGTCACCTTTTATTGGGAGAATCATCCTAAATACCTTTTAAAAGTTTTTCTTTTTATTGTGATATATATAAATATACCTGGCTCCTTGGAAGCCAGGATGGCCAGACTTCATCTTGCATACTTCAGACTTATTATCGGGAAGAGTTAATCCCTGGAGAAGGATATCATATTTGGTAAAGTGGAGGGTTGGAGAAAAAGAGTAAGACCCCCCAGTGAGATAGATTGGCATGGTGGTAGCAGCAATGGACTCAAATGTAGTCACTGTTGTGAGATTGTTTTTTTTTGTTAAGGGCCATCAAGTTGATTCTGACTCTATACATATATTAAGTGATTTTATATGAGCTTAGACAAAGGTACTTATATGAGCTTAGACAAAAATATTTTCACATAGGTAAAACATTGATGTCATAAACAAACCATATGGCTCATAATTTCATTACTGGATTCTCTATATTAGACATTGAAGATGTGACACCTTTTCATCCCAGCATCTCTATTGTTAACTTGTTATTTTAGCTTTATAGTGACAGAATCTTTAAAGAGCTACAATAGGTGGAGGCCACAGACACTATGTATAAACACAGGAATAGAAAGACGTCTTGATGAAAGTGAGGACAGCATAAAAATATTTACAGAAGCAAAGACAAAATGGTTTAGAATGACAGAATATTAAGAAAACATTAATCTGCTGCTATAATGAGGCCTCTTCTGGCTCCCAAAACCTTTGCTTTCTTCTCCCTTCATCCTTGCTCATGTTTCTTCCATTGCTCTTCCCTTGTCTGGAGATGAGGTTGTTTGTAAGTTTTCTTATAGATGCTCACTCTGCTTACATGTTCATTCATGGCATTATTTTTTTTAGATTGCCTCCGTGGCTTCAGCTTCCCTTTGTGTGGCTCATAGGTGGGGGGATGAGACAAACTTGCTTTGAGATCAAACACTGGTTTCTTATTGGAGACAGAAGTCTGAACTGCCTCTGTAGTCAGCTTGAAGGGAGTAATAACAGCAGCAGAATCAGCCTTTACCTTTTGTGTCCCAAGCAAAGCCAGGTCTTTAGGGGTACTCCCAGATGCATTCACATGTGGGTGTGTGCCGCTGTTACTTTGAAACTATGAATTATGTAATTGTTCAAACAGACAAACAAAAAATTATCTATGATGGTTATGGAGGTTGGGGAAATGGAGGTGAGAGAAAAATATTCATGGGCTAGAGGGCAGGCACATGTTAACATGGGCAACAGGGCAGACAATATACAATAAGAGGAAGGTTAGCAGAAGAAAGTGAAGGAAGCAGGAGACACAGGGAGGAATGCAATAGTTTAGTGTTAACTGTTGGTATATGGAGGGGACTGCAAACATGAAATGAAACACAGTATATGATTTGTTCGATGATGATCTTCCCTGTAAACCTTGACTCAATTTACAATACAGAATTAAAAAAAAAAAAATCTATTGCCCAGATATTGTTGTTGCTAAGTGCCATTTAGTCGGTTCTGACTCATAGCGACCCTATATAGGGGTTTCAACCTTGCTGTTCAAACAGACCTTATGGTCATGTGCTTATCCTATGGTGCCACACCAGAACACCGTAGACATATGGACTTGCCCATAGATACATGGGTTTATTTCTGAACTCTGAATTCTAATTCATTTATTTATATGTCTATCATTCTGCTGGTACTAATTACAGCTTCATAGTATGATTTGAGACTGAGATTGCTATTTGGCTATTTGGGGCCATCTGTAGTTCCAGATTTAGTGATTGGCTTTCCACTTCTGTGAAGAAGGCAGTTGGAATTTTTATTGGATTACCTAAACACTTTATTTGAAAATTCATTGTAGCAGGGGATGCTGAACAAATCTTGAATAGTAAATAAAAAAGAAATTTGTTCTTATCACATATTGTAATGGCTTAAGAAATACAATCATAGATAGCATTTATGGGTCCAGCTTCTCAAATGCTAATTTACCCAAATAATGTAATGCCAAAATTGAGTAAATTAAAGGCTCTTTCATCTTCTCTTTTAAAAGCCTGATATATAAAATATAATTAAATTCCAAAAACTTAAAATAAAAAATGAGAGAACAACTCTGTTTGGTAGTAGTAACAAAAATCCCAGTGTGATATATGGAAATGTAGAGGAGTGGTTTTACTCATAAAAATCTTACAAAGAATAATCTTGCATGATACCAATCAGCTATAACAATGATCTCCTTTTGATAGAATGTGCTCTCTCTAGTTTATTATAATTTTCACCATTCACACTACTTCTCTCTACTTTCACTAAGGCATGGACAAGTCATCTATCTTGCTGCTTTATTTTCTTCATTAGAATTAGTCTTCTTCATTTTAAAGAGGAATTTTATAAGCATAATAAGGACAAGACTAAAACGGTGTCAAATTTAGTGAAAATAGAGATTTACCTAAAAGTCATACTGTTTGCTAAATTTTATTTTACTTTCTTAGTTCTTAAAATAGTTTTTATTTTATTCATTTTTTTCAACATTCAGAGACATTCACTATTATCTCTTTTGATTTCAAATATATTGGAAATATCCCCATTTTAAACCTTAGAGCTGCTCAGCAGGTTCTTATTCAATGAAAATGAATATTAAATTTTAGCAACGAAAAGAAAGGTCTAAATGAATTGTAACATTGCTATTGGTAATATTGAATCACTGTTTATTAGAAGAACCACCCATTTATTTATCTTCTATGTTTATCCAGGTGGGGTAAAACCTTGTGCATTAAACTGCTTGGCTGAAGGGTATAATTTCTACACTGAACGTGCCCCTGCGGTGATTGATGGGACTCAGTGCAATACGGATTCACTGGATATCTGTATCAATGGAGAATGCAAGGTTACACAGATTGTGAATTTCATTTTTTTTTGTTGATGTTTTTGAGACTTTGTCATTTTCAGAGATAGAAGATCCTTACTAATATTGTGTACAATTTTCATGTATAGAACTCAATTTTAAAGAAAATTTTATTTTCCAAAAAGGATGACAATTTATGTAGTTAAAGGCACATATTCAAGTGTCAATCAAGTGGAATTGATTCTAGTCTTCTAATTATGTATACCGTGGTTGTCAGAATTATGAAAATATCTTGGACTTTAGTTTCTGTTATTCTTTCATTCTGTTTACAAACAATATGATAGAAAAAGAGAGGGGACAAGGATTCTTGTTCATATGGCTACCATATGCTTTCATTGGAAGATTATTTGATTTATTTCATGGAATCATTTTTCCTCAAAGTGTGAAATAGTTATGTTCCTCCTATTTTGTCTCCTTTTCAGGCATTTGTAATGGTTTTCATTATACAGTTAATCTTTACCCTATTGAAGCATTTACTTTAGAGAATTAACTAGACACGTTGTGAATTGTAGGAGCTATCCATGAGATTTTCTTAGAATATAGTTTCTTTTAACAATAAGAGAAGTATGCAGGTAGCTACAAAGTCCACTGTTTTCATACATTTTTGCTAGTTTGTATTTTACTTTAAAAAGAAGCACAAAACAGTTATAGAAAAAAAACAGATAAAAACACTGTCTACTTTACTTACTCTGACAGCTTCTTAGAAAAGTTTGTATCTTTCAGGGTACTTACCTCCAAATGTATTTGATTAGACCGTTGTTTCTCTGGCCATATTCAAGTTTATTCAGATAATAAAGACTAGATGAAGATTTAATATATGTAATGTCTGCTTAGCATTAATAGCAAAAGATTAAATGTGCAGCTTCAAGTGCTGAATTGTTCACAGAAGACATTAAAAAACAAAACAACCACATATAGTTGATTAAATGCAGAATTGAGAGGTGGCATTTCAGCTTTTAAAGCCCTTGCTTACATCTTTTTGCTCATATAGTCCTGGTGTGATGCTATAAGATAAGCACTGGACTGTTAACCACAAGGTTGGCATTTCATACTTAACCAGTTGCTCCTTGGAAATCTTACACATGGTCGCTATGAGTTAGAACCAACTCAACAATAATTAACAACAATAGTGGAAACATATTAGTCTTTAAAAATTTACCCAGTCATGAATCCCATAGCGAATGTTTGACTCTAGTAATTGAATATCCCCCCAAAAGTCTGTGGGTTAGAAAGGGTTAACGTTAATGCTCAGTTGGAACTCTTAGTGTTATGATAACCCTGCATAAGACCTCTGAAACCTGTGTGTTTTTTCTTAGTTCTTGGATTTCTTGATTGAGGGTATAAGTTAGAACTTGTTGCTAATAATTGACACTAATTTAAAGAGTTGAAGCATGTTATCTGAAAATGAAAAAGTCTAGTTAGAAATATAGGCATATATTCCTGAGGGGTAGAAGTTTCTTTTTCCTTGAATTTATGTGTTGAGACCTATTAACTAGGACTTACAAGAGAGTGAAAGTGGAAAGAGGAAAAATAATTTCTGTTTTGATTTCCTTTACTGGAAAAATAAGTAAATAACATTTATTTGATTAGCTATGGTTCCAAGAATTCCTCTTTTTGACACACTGACTATTCTTCTCTGTTTTCAGCATGTAGGTTGTGATAATATTTTGGGATCTGATGCTAGGGAAGATAGATGTCGAGTCTGTGGAGGGGATGGAAGCACATGTGATGCCATTGAAGGGTTCTTCAATGATTCGTTGCCCAGAGGAGGTGAGTGTGTAGAGAGAACTCTTCCTCACACCTCTGGTGTACTTGGAATAGCCAAAACAGTTTCTTTTCCCCACTTATTTAAAAATGTCTTCATTTAGATAGACAAGCTTATGTTTTCCCCAAATTGCTTTCAGTCCTATAATTACAAAATGTGGCTTAATGTAAGATATTTTAAGGAAATATTATTTCCTCTCTACTTAATTTCATTTAGCCACATTTCATTTTCATATGAATTTCCACAGAGCATTGATGGGAGGGTCATGTATGGAGGAGAAGAAAAAAACCTATTACACATGTGAGGCTTTAAAAGTATCTTGAGATAACTTTAGAGATTCATAAAAATACTCTAGAAATATTCATTAATCCAAAAGGGAATTTACCAGTATTTCATAATTTATGAAATATAAAGTCACAGGAAGAATGGAAGGATAAGGAAACTTTATTACTGAACAGTAACTAAATCTGTATTTTCTACCAAAGGTGTAGTTGCTGATTATTACTGGTTATCTTCTGTATTTTAGGCTACATGGAAGTTGTGCTGATACCAAGGGGTTCTGTCCACATTGAAGTCAGAGAAGTTGCCATGTCAAAGAATTACATTGGTAAGTAGCATATTTTGTTGGATTTAAAAATTTATGAGAAAAACTATCATAGCATCATGAAGGAAAAACATACTATTTTGTGGCAGAATATCTTATGTACAAATTAAGGAAGATCCAAATTTTAAAGGACTATATGTAAATGCTAAATTCAAATTAATAGCTTATAGTTGAATTTTAACTGTGTTGGTTCTTTTTTTAAAATCGAGTTAATTGTGGCATAATTTATATGTATATAAATTATATCCATTATATTCAATGAATACTGTTAATTACATATATTTATATAAATACCACAATTAAGTTATAGAAAATTTCTTTGACTCCAAAAAAGTTACCCCATTTCCCTTATGCAAACATTGATCTCTAGGAATTTCATATAAATGGAATCCTACAGTATATACTTATGTTTGACTTTTATTGCTAAGTATATATTTTTTAGATTTATTTGATTTGTTGAGTGTATACAAAGTTCAATACTTTTAATTTCCAAAAAGCATTCCATTGTCTGGATAGACCACAATTTGTTTACCCATTTACCTGTTGATGGATATTTGGTTCATCTCCAGTCTTCAACTATTATGAATAAAGCTTCTTTGAGCATTCATTTAAACAAACAAACAAAAACCCTTGTGTGGACATGTATTTCATTTCTACTGGGTTAAAGTCTAGAGGTGGAATTACTTGTTTATATACAACTACATGTTCAACTTTATGAGAAATTACTTTAAAATGCTTTCCAAAGTAGTTGTAACATTTTATAATAACATCAGTAATGGAGAAGAGTTACAGTTACTCTACATTCTATCAACTCTTAGTATTCTCAGTCTTTTAAATTTTACCCATAAAAATATATGTTTTTTGTAAAGTGTCTAAGCAAAGTTAAATTTTCAAAAAAAATTGAACTGTAAGAATTCTTTACATTATCTAAATACAAGTCTTATATATGTTTTCTGAAGAGTTTGTCCAGTTTGTATCTTATTTGCCCATTTTCCTAATGATGTCCTTTACTTTTGGTGAAATCCAATTTGTACCTTTTATTTCATAGCTTGTGGTTTTGTGGCCTATATTTGAAATTTTGCTTGCCCTAAGGTTGAAGAGTTTGTTGTCAATTCCATTACAGGAAGTTTTATTGTTTTAGTTTTTAAATTTGCCTGTATGGTCCATTTTGAGTAATTTCATAAAAGTAAGGTACATGGTGGTGTTGGTGACTGTGTGTCACTGAGTCAGTCTGACACATAGGGACTCTGTAGGATGTTTCCAAGGTTGTAAATCTTTGCTGGAGCACAAAGCCTCTTCTTTCTCCTCTGGTAGGTTCAAATTGCTGACCTTGCATTTGTCAGCCCAACTCATAACCCATTATGCTACATGGGCTCCTTATAGAAATTTTATATAATTTTTATTTAAGCAATATAAGGGTTAATGTTCAATTTTTAATATAAATATTCAATTATTATTGCACTATTTTTGAGAATGGTATCTTTTTCCTTATTACATTTCCTTTGTGATAGAGCAATTGAGTATGTGATTTTTTTCAGAGTTTGTCATTATTTTATCTCTAGAAGTTCCATGGCACTTTCAGTGTTCTCCTCCAACACTGTAACTCAAAAAGCACAAATAGTTCTTCCAATAGTTGGTCAGATAGTTGTCTTCCAAACTTCTTGGCATAGATGAGTGAGTGCCTACTGCGCTGCCTCACTTTCTTGAAAGATTTCAAGTTTTTATTCCATCAGTTCCTGGTGCATTGTTCTTTGCCAATACCTTCAGTGCACCTTAGACTTCTTCCTTCAGTATTATTGACTCTGGATCACATGCTACCTCTTGAAACAGTTGAACATCAACTATTTCCTTTTTGTACAGTGACTCTGTATTCTTTCCATCTTCTTTTGAAATGTTTTCTGCATCATTCAATGATTTGCCCAGAGAATCCTTCAATAACGAAAGTCGAGTCTTGAATTTTTTTCTTCAGTTCCCTCAGCTTGAGAAATGCTGAGTGTGTTCTTCCTTTTGACTTTCTGACTCCACATCTTTGCACATTTTGTTGTAATATTTGACTTTATCTTCTTGAGCTGACCTTTGAATTTTTCTATTCCAGTCTTGTAGTTGCACATTTCTTCCATTTGCTTTAGCATCTCTATGCTGGAGAGTAAGTTTCAATGTCTCTTCTGACATCCCTTTCTATCTTTTTCTTCTTTCTTGTCTTCTTCTTAATGACTTCTTTCTTCCTGTATGATATTTTTGATGTCATCCCACAACTCTTTTGGTCTTAGATCTTTATTGTATAATGTATCAAATCTGTCTTCAGATGATCTCTAAATTGAGGTGGGATATATTCAAGGTCCTAATTTGCCTCTCTTGGACTTATTTTTTTTTTTTTTTTCAGCTTCAGTTTGAATTTATATATGAACAGTTGATGGTCTGTTCCACAATCTGCCCCTGGCCTTGTTTTCACTGATGATATGGAGCTTTCCCACCTTCTCTTTCCATAGCTGTATTCAGTTTGATTTCTGTGTATTCCATCTGGTGAGGTACATGTGTATAATTGTCTCTTATGCTTTCTAAAGAAGGTATTTGAAATGAACAAATCATTGGTTTTGCAGAATTCTATCATGCGATCTCCAGCATCATTTCTATCATGAAGGCCATATTTTTCAACTACTAATCCTTCCTCTTTGTTTTCAACCTTTGCATTCCAATCACAAGTAATGATCAATACATCTTGATTGCATATTTGATCAATTTCAGATTGAAGAATTTGGTAGAATTCTTCTATTTCATCCTCACTGGCTTTTGTGTTTGGTGCATAAATTTGAATAATAGTAATATTAACTGGTATTCCCTATAGGTGCATGGATATTATCCTATCACAGACAGTGTTGTACCTCATGACTGATCTGGATATGTTCTTTTTGACAATGAATACAGCACCATTCCTCTTCAATCTGTCTTTCCTGGCATAGTAAACCATGTGATGTTGTTGTTGTTGTTAAGTGCCGTCAAGTCGGTTCCAACCCATAGTGACCCTGTACAGGGTTTCCGAGGGTGTAAATCTTTACGGGAGTAGAAAGCCTCATCTTTCTCCC
>NW_006408836.1:2786602-2788794 GCF_000296735.1 Chrysochloris asiatica | reverse complement strand
AACCCAACACACGAGTGATCTTAATTAAACTACAGACAGAGATGTTAATGTAATACATGTATTTGAACAAGCAAACCTTTGTATGCTGGCTAAAGACTCAGCCCCCCCGAAGTCCATAGCCAAAATGTGAGCGAAGTAGGGTTCTCAGCCAGTTTAAATCAGCAGTAGTTCATTTTGTGTTAACCAAGCAGTACTATTTCCTAACATTTGACCTGAAGTGCCTTTTCCAAAGATATCCCTTTTTACCCTGTGTATTGAATCAGTGAGTGTATTTCAATGAACATATCATTGGTTGTCTTTGTAACGATAATAAAATACTACAGCAATTTTGCTATTAAGTTATTATGGTCTCCTCAGAGACTATTGCTTAGAATATTGATGTTTATGCATTCCGTTTCATTTTTGACAACTTCCAATTTTCCTAGAATCATACTTCATACTTTTCATATTCGCTTTGGCTCCTGAAAGGGGGACTGATCTAGGCCCAGCCCTGGTAGTAGTTCTTCTTTGAGGCCTTTAGCTCCCTTGAAACCCTGAGGTAGTCTGAGGAGTGGCATGGCTGTCTCTTTCACTGACACTGTGCACATCCATCTCCTACTTCCTCCCTGTCCCTGCCTTCCCGACTCTCATTGCATTTAGAATTGCTTCAGTGTACAGGTGTGGCCTGAAAGTCATGATCTTGTTAGGGGAATGTGAGTGACCACTGTTCTTTTGTCAAGCCTGTAAAGACACAACTTCCAGTTCAGTATTTGCCTCAAGGGCCTAATGAAATCCTTATTCTTTGTGTTGCCTTGTCACATTGAATAGTTCCCCATTTCTGCCTCCTTGTCATGGTAACAAACCATGTGATAGTCAGATTCAAAATGCTAATACCAGTCCATTTCAGCTCACAAATGCCTAAGATATCGATATTTATGTGCTCCATTTCATTTTTGACAATTTTCAATTTTCCTAGATTCATACTTGGTACATTCCATGTTCCAATTATTAATGGATATTATAGCTATTTCTCTTCATTTTGAGTTGTGCCCCATCAGCAAATGAAGGTCTCAGAGGCTTTACTACCACAGGCTTTACGCCATATTCATCATCATGTTCAACTCTACCTTGAGGAGGCAGCTCTTCCCTAATCACAATTTGAGTGCCTTCCAACCTTAGGGGCTCATTTTCTGACATTATATCTGACGGTGTTTCTCTGTTATTCATAAGATTTTCAGTGACTAAATATTCAGAAGTAGTTCATCTCTATTTCTTCCTAGTCTGTCTTCCACAATTGTAGTAAATTTGATTCCTGTGTATTCCATATGGATGAAGTCCAGGTGTAGTATTGTCTTTTGTATTGTTTGAAAATGGTATTTGCGTCGAATAAGTCATTGATCTTGAAAAATTCTGTCATCTAATCTCCACCATAATTTGTATCACCAAGGCCATATTTTTCAACTACTGATCCTTTCTCTTTGTTCCCAACCTTTGCATTCCAATCACCAATAATTATCAATACATCTTGATTGCATGTTTGATCACTTTTAGACTGAAGAAGTTGGTAGAATTCTTCAATTTCATCATCACTGACTTTAGTGGTTGGTGCATAAATTTGAATAATAGTAGTGTTAATTTATCTTCCTCTTTTGCATATAGATATTATCCTATCAAAGACAACATTATACTTCAAGATATATACTGAAATGATTTTTTAAATGATAAATGTGATGCCATTCCTCTTCCATTTGTCATTTTTGTCATAGTAAAGCATGTGACTTCAGATTCAAAGTAGCCAATACCAGTTCATTTCAGGTCACTATTGCTTAGAATATTGATGTTTATGCATTCCGTTTCATTTTTGACAACTTCCAATTTTCCTAGAATCATACTTCATACTTTTCATATTCTGATTATTAATGGATATCTTTTTTCCTCATTTTGAATTGTGCCTCATCTCAAATGAAGGTCCTGAAAGCTTTATTCCATTCATATCATCATGATGAACTCTACTTTGAGAAGGCTATAGTTCTCTAGTTGCATTTTAAGTGCCTTCTGAGGGGCTCATCTTCCAGGACTATATCTAATAGTATTCTGGTGCTATTTATTATGTTTCAGTATCCAATTTTCTAGTGCTACACTGACAGTGTTTCACTCTTATTCATAAAGTTTTTAATGACTAAACATTTAGAAGTAATATGCCTCTCCTTCTT
>NW_006408836.1:2784268-2785307 GCF_000296735.1 Chrysochloris asiatica | reverse complement strand
TCAGATGATGCTTTTTTCCCTCTTCTTTCTTCTTAGGCTTGAGCTCTGTATTTACACCATAACTTTGAATTTTCTTTTATAGCCACAAGATTCACAAGAAAAATAAGATTTCAATATTGTCTTTTCCCGTAATGCTATATCCTCTCATAGCCATTTTTTAGACTTTCTTAAATACTTTTTTTTTCTAATTACATCATGGTATCCCTAACAGCAAAGACTACCACTTGTCTGTCAGTTTGTCTTACTGTGGTGGCTTGCATGTTGCTTTGATGCTGGAAGATATGTCCTTGGTATTTCAAAGACCACTAGGGTTACCAGTGGTGGGTAGGTTTTAGAAGAGCTTCTAGATTAAGGCAGAATAGGAAGAAGAAGAGGCTAACCACTTCCAAAAGGTTAACAACTGAAAACCTTATCATTAGCAGCAGAATATTGTCTGAAATTGTGCTGGAAGATGTGACCCTCATAATGGAAGACACTCAAAATATGACTGGAGAAGTGATGCCTCCTCAAAGTAGAGTCAACCTTAATGATGTGGATGCAACAAAGTTTTGGGGACCTTCATTTGCAAGTGTGGCATGATATGAAATGAGAACAGCAGCTGTAAACATTGATTAATATTCAGTATGTGGAAAGTACAAAGTATTAATATAGGAAAATTGAAATTCATCAAAAATGAGACAGAAGGCATAAAGATCAATATCCTAGGCATTAGTGAGCTGAAGTAGGCTGGTATTGAACAGTTTGAATAAAAACCATATGGTTTTCTGTGCAGATAATGACAAATTTAAAAGGAACAATTTTCAGCATATCGTCTTATATGTGGTATCACTTTCATCATCAAAAAGACAATTTAAAGATCTGTCTTGAAATACAATGCTGTCTATGCTAGATAATATTCATATGCTTATAAGGAGTCCTCGTGTGGTGCTGTGGGTTAATGTGCCAGACTGCAAATCCATTTGAACTGCAAGGTTGGCAGTTCAAGCTCACCAGCTGTTCCTTGGAAACACTATATAGGGTCGTTGTGGATTGAAATGGA
>NW_006408836.1:2770245-2771554 GCF_000296735.1 Chrysochloris asiatica | reverse complement strand
CTGACTTTATGGTTCACATTACAGTGCTTATGTTATAGTGGTACACCAGAAGTCTTGTATCCTGTAAAAGTGAAATAATTTTGATATTAGTAATGACACAGAAAACTTGTGCATGAAAGAGATAATGAACAAAAAATTTAAATAAAAAACTTTAAATTTTTAAATTTGTTTGATATGTTCCTTTCTCAAAGGTTAATTAAATTTATTTTTTGACAATTAAATGCATCTTCATAACATATCTGAGGTGAAGAAATTGAAAACTTATATGTTAAGCAGCTAGGGTGGAAGGAATGAAAATGATCAATAATATTAAAGAACAATGTGTTGTTGTGAAGTGCCTTTGAGTCGGTTCCAACCCATAGCAACCCTGTATAGAGTTTCTAAGGAGCAACTGGTACATTTGAACCATTGACCTTGAAATTCAAACTGACTTTGCAGTCCAGTGCATTAACCCACAACACCATTTGAAATCATAATGACTCTGTGCACACAGAAGGAAACATTGCCTTGTCCTGTAAAATCCTCACAATCATTCTTATGTTTGAGGGTCTTCTCTCCTCTGCTTATACTCTTCTTTACCAAGCATTATGTTCTTCTCCAGGGACTGGTCCTTCCTTTGCAAAGCATTTAAGATGAACTTTCTCTGTCCTCACTTCTGTGGAACATTCTGGCTGTACTTCTTTCAAAACAGATTGGTTTGTTCTTCTGGCAGTCCATGATATATTTTATATTCATTTCAAACACCATAATTCAAAAGGTTCATTACTTTGTAGATTCCTTACTTATTGTCTGGGTTTTACATGCATATGAGGTGAATGAAAATACCATGGCACCCTTGGTCATCAAGTTAACATCTTTGCTTTTTAACACTTTCATGAAGTCTTTTGCAGCATATTAATCAATGTAATACATATTTTGATTTCTTTTTTGATTGTGAATTGAGTGAAGTTTCACAGACAAGATCATCAGTGTTACATTAAATAAATCATAGGCTTTGGTTTATCTCAATGGTTGCAATCCCTAACAATGTACCTCTTCCTTCTCGTGGTTACCCATGTACAAATGTCTTCTTTCAAACTCTTATGTGAGACTGGAGGCACTCACTCATCTACGACAAAAAATTTGGACGACAACTACTTGACCAACTGACTGGAAGAGATCAGTATTTGAGCCCATTTCCAAAGAGAAGTAACTCAACAGAATGCGGAAATCATCAGACAATGCAAAAATGATTACAACTGTACATTGACAGAGAACTTCCAGAGGTTCATGCCAGATTCAGAAGAGGATGTGGAATGAGGGACATCAT
>NW_006408836.1:2765676-2769233 GCF_000296735.1 Chrysochloris asiatica | reverse complement strand
GGATCGAACAGTGTTTCATTCTTTTGAGCACAGGATCACTATAAGCTAATACCGACTTGTCGGCACCTAACAACAACAACAATATATCCATATATACCACCACTCATCTGTCAGTTTGTCGTACTGTGGTGGTTTGCACGTTGCTGTGATTCTGGAAGCTATGCCACCAGTATTTTAAATACCAGTAGAGTTAAACATGCTAGATATGTTTCAGGTGAGCTTCCAAATGAAAACAGACTAGGAAGAAGGATAGATGGACTACTTCCAAATATTTAGTCACTGAAACCCTTATGAATATTAGTGAAACACTCTCAGCTCAGAATATTGACTACTGAATCAAGATGAAGAGTACCAGAATATTGTCAGATATTGTGCCAGAAGACAAGTCCCTTAGGTTGGAAGGCATTCAAAATATGACTGGGAAAGGGCTGCCTCCTGAAAGTAGACTTGACCTTGATAATATGAATGGAGTAAAGTCTTTGGGACCTTCATTTGCTGATGGAGCACAACTTAAAAAGGAGAGAAACAGCTGTAAACGTCAGTTAATAATCAGAATATGAATATGGGAAGTATGAATATAGGAAAATTGGAAGTTGTCAAAAATGAAATGAAACACATGAACATAGGTATTCTAGGCATTATTGAACTGAAATGGACTGCATTGGCTGTTTTGAGTCTGACAATTACATGGTTTTATACCTTGTGAATGACAAATTGCCTTCTTAGGGGAATACATTCATCATAAAAAAAGAACAGTATATCAAGATCTGTCTTGAACTACAAAGCTGTCTGTAATAGGATAATAACCATACACCTACAAGGAAGACCAGTTAATACCACTATTATTCAAATTTATGTACCAACCACTAAAGCCAGTGATGATGAAATTGTACAATTCTATCTACTTCTTCAGTCTGAAATTGCTCAAACATGCAACCAAGATGTATTGCTAATTACTGGTGATTGAAATGCAAAGGTTGGGAGCAAAGAGGAAGGATCAGTAGTTGGAAAATATGGCCTTGGTGATAGAAACAATGCTGGAAATTGCATGATAGAATTTTGTAAGACCAATGATTTCTTCATTGCAAATACCTTTTTTTTTAAAAACAACAACAACAACAACAAAACAACAACAACAAACAAACATAAAAGATGACTGTACATATGGACCTCACCAGATGGGATACACAGAAATCAATTTGACTGCATCAGTGGGAAGAGACATTGGAAAAGCTTTATATTATCAGCCAAAACAAGGCCACGAGAAGAGTGTGGAACAGACCATAAATTGCTCATATGCCAGGTCAGGCTGAAGCTAAAGAAAATTAAGACAAGTCCATGAGAGCCAAAAATATGACCTTGAGCATATACCACCTGAATGTAGAGATCATCTGAAGAACAGATTTGTTGTAATAGACACTAAAGACTGAAGACCAGAAGAATTGTGGGATGATATCAAGAACATCAAACAGGAAGAAAATAAAAGGTCACTAAGAAGACAAGAAAGATGGAAAAGACCAAGATGGATATCAGAAGAGACTCTGAAACTTACTCTGCAATGTAGAAATGCTAAAGGAAACAGATTAAATAAGGACGTAAAAGAGCTAAGTAGAAAATTTCAAAGTTCAGCTCAAGAAAACAAAGTCATATATTACAACACAATGTGCAAAGACCTTGAGTTATGAAACCAATAGGGAAGAACACACTCAGCATTTCTCAAGTTCAGGGTTATGAAGAAAAAATTCAAGCCTCAACTTGCAACACTGAAGGATTCTATGGGTAAAATATTGAATGATGCAGAAAGTGTATTGAAGGCTTTGACAAAGAACTAGGCTCCAAGAATTTAAGGAATACAAACAGAAATCTTTCAACAAACTGATGCAGCTCTGGAGGCACTCACTCATCTATGCCAAGAAATTAGGAAGACAACTATCTAGCTAACTAACTAACTAACTGTATTTGTGCCCATTCCAAAGAGAGATGACCCAATGGAATGTGGAAGTCATCAGACAATATCATGAATATCTGATACAAGTAAAATTTTGCTGAAGATAATCCCCAAATGGCTGCAAATATACATTGAGAGAAAATTTCGAGAAGGTTAAGCTGGTTTCAGAAGAATATGTGGAATGAGAACTATCTGATGTCAGATAGATTTTGACTGAAAGCAGAGAATATCAGAAAGATGTTTACCTGTGCTTTATTGATTTTGCAAAGGCTTTCAAGTGTGTGTACCATGCATGACATGCTATGGACAACATTGCAAAAATAAGTATT
Source organism: Chrysochloris asiatica (assembly GCF_000296735.1). NCBI lineage: Eukaryota > Metazoa > Chordata > Mammalia > Afrosoricida > Chrysochloridae > Chrysochloris > Chrysochloris asiatica. The sequence continues at coordinate 2,766,956 of NW_006408836.1, read as the reverse complement.
CCAGAACACTTAATTGTGCTCATGGAGGACTGTACATAAGTGACAAGAGGCAGTTGTTCAAACATAACAAGGGAACACTGAATGGTTTAAAATTAGGAAAGATGTGTGATAGGGTTGTATTCTTTCACCATATTTATTCAATCTGTATGTTGAGCAGATAATCTGAGAAACTGGATTATATGACGAAAAAACATGACATCAGGATTGGAGGAAGACTCATTTACAAACTGTGATATGCAGATGATACAACCTTGCTTGCTGAAAGTGAAGAGGATTTAAAATACTTACTGATGAAGACAAAATCCTTACCACTGGACCAATAAACAACATCCATACGAATGGAGAAAACATTGAAATAGTCAAAGAATTCATTTTGCTCAGATCAACCATCAACACTCATGGAAACAACAATCAAGATTTTATATGACATATTTTATAAGGCAAATATTCTGTAGTATTGAAGAGCAAGATATCAGTTTGAGGACTAAGGTGCACCTGACCCAAGCCATGGTATTTTCAGTAATCTCATCTGCATGTGCAAATTGGGCATTGAATAAGGAAGACCACAGAAGAATTGGTGTCTTTGAGTTATGGTGTTGGAGGAGAATATGGAAAGTACCATGGACTACCAAAAGAACAAACCAGTCTGTATTGGAGAAAGTATAGCTAGAATGCTCTTTAAAGGCTAGCATGATTAGACTTCATCTCTGACACTTCAGACATATTTTCAGGAGGGACCAGTCACTGTAGAAGGATATCATATTTGGTAAAGTAGAGAGTCACAGAAAAAGAGGAAGACCACCAGTTAGATGGATTGGCACAGTGGCAGCAGCAATGGGCTCAATTGTGACAATGATTGTGAGGTTGGTGCAGGACCAAACAATATTTCGTTCTGTTGTGCAAAGGATAGTTATGAGTTGGTACCGACTTGATGACACCTAACAAAAACAACAATAAAAATTTATAAATACTACTCTTCCTCCCATACCTATTCATTCTGTAGATACTGATCATGTATCTACACACAGAATATTGTTGTTCCAAGGTTGCGTATATAGATCACTATTTACCTCGATCCCTTTTAGCCATGTATACTTTCTTGTGTCTTCACCTATGTTCATAACTTTTCTGTCAGCCTACCTCTTCTTGTATATTATCCTACTTGGCACCTGAGTTAATGTGTTTCTATCCTCTAGTGAATTACTCTCCCTTGCCTCCCACCCCTGATAATCATTACAGAATGTTTCTTTTAGTATGAAAACCTTGGCTTGAGTTTTTAC
>NW_006408836.1:2763340-2764603 GCF_000296735.1 Chrysochloris asiatica | reverse complement strand
AAAGGTTATGGGAGTAAAGTCACTGGAACCTTGATTTGCTGATGGGGCACAACTCAAAATGAAGAGAAACAGCTGTAAACATCCATTAATAATTGGAACATGGAATGTACAAAGTATGAATCTAGGAAAATCGGAAATTGTCAGAAATGAAGTGGAACACATAAACATTGATATTCTAAAATGTAGGGAGCTGAAATGGACTAGTATTGGTCATTCTGAATTTGACAATCCCATGGTTTACTATCCCAGAAATGACAAATTAAAGAGAAATGAAGTCTTATTCACCGTCCAATAGAACATATCATGTATGCTCAACCTTGGAACAACAGGGCTCTGTGATACAGGGATCGAGACATAGTCTGAAGAGGGGAAATAATACTGAGATGCTTGACTGTCTTATGAATATTGGTTTCCCTTGCCTAATATTGTAAAATAGACGCTTCAATGGGATAGAAAGGCATGTCAGGAAACATGATTACAGAAAGCTTATAAGCCCGTCTTCAGCCTATCACTGATTGGAATACCTAAAAGGGGTTCTACGACTTGTCCAGTGAAATAGGCCTCTTGAGGAACCTTTGCAGTGTATAAGATATTAGGTGGAATCCTGAGCCCCATCCAGAACCTTATGAGGTGGGACATTCCCACTAACAAGGAAAAGTAGACCAGCCTGTAACAGCTAGAGTGACAGAAAATACATCTTTAAAGAAAGATCAGCAGGAAAATCCCCAAACAAAAAAGGCAGTATGATTGGCTATTAAAAGGATAATCAAGTTGTTTTCCAGAAAGCCATCAAGCCAAGTAATCAAGTTCATTCAGGACAAACCCCCCTGTAAGATTGAAACTCAATGGGAACACCTGAGCTTTCTGGCAACCGTATTGAGCTACTGGTGAGTGGTGATAAAGGAAATGAGGGTAAATTGCCACAATTTGATGAACTTGACCTATACTCATGGAGATAGTAGCTCAAAATACCAACAGAGAGGGAAGTAGTCTTCACATCAAGTATCAATGCTATCTCCTCTGTATACATGGTAGATAGGGAAGGGCAACTTTGACACTGGCTACCTAAAATGATGGGATGATAAAGGCATGAAGTGACTGGCTTATAAGTTTTCAAGAGGGAGTTTAGTTTAAGAGTGTGTTGGGGAAGAAAGGGTCCCCACTGAATAGTTTTTATCTTGTCTAGATGGATCTGGTTAAAAGAGATGAGGATAAGACTGTTATGATCCAATAGTGAGTAATGGTTATCATGACTAATTGTGA
>NW_006408836.1:2760080-2761317 GCF_000296735.1 Chrysochloris asiatica | reverse complement strand
ATGAGTGTTCTGGAACACTTAATTGTGCTCATGAGGAACCTGTACATAGACCAAGAGGCAGTTGTTTGAACAGAACATGGGAACACTGAATGGTTTACAATTAAGAAAGATGTGCGATAGGGTTGTATTCTTTCACTGTACTTATTCAACCTGTATGCTGATCAAATAAAGAAAGAAAAACGTGGCATCAGGAGTGAAGATACTTGAAATATGCAGGTGATACAACCTTGCTTGTTGAAAGTGAAGAAGACTTTCTTTCATTAACAACCTGTGATATGCAGATGATACAACCTTGTTGCTTAAAGTGACGAGGACTTAAAATACAGATGAAGATCAAAGACCACAGCCTTTGGTATGGATTGCATCTCAATACTAAGAAAACAAAAATCCTCACCACTGGACCAATAAACAACATTCTTATCAATGGAGAAAATATTGAAGTTGTCAAAGATTTCATTCTTCTTGGATCAACTATCAACACTCATGGAAGCAGCAGTTAAGAAATCAAATGATATATTGCAGTAGGCAAATCTGCTGCACAAGACCTTTTAAAAGTGCTAAAGAGCAAAGATGTCAGTTTAAGGACTAAGGTGTGGCTGACCCAAATTATGGTATTTCCAATAACCTCATATGCATGCAAAAGTTGGGCATTGAATAAGGAAGACCGTGGAAGAATTGATGCATTTGAGTTATGGCGTTGGAGGAGACTATGGAAAGTACTGTGGGCTACCTAAAGAACAAACAAATCTGTGTTTGAAGAAGTATAACCAGAGTGCTCCTTAGAGGCCAGAATGGCCAGATTTCATCTCTCATACTTTGGACATGCTGTGCATAGGGTTGCTATGAGTCGGTACCAACTTGATGGCACCTAACAACAACTTCGGACATATTGTCAGGAGGGACCAGTCACTGGAGAATGATATCATGCTTGGTAAGGTGGAGGGTCAGAGAAAAAGAGGAAGACCCCCAGCAAGATGCATTGGCAAAGTGGCAGCATCAGTGGGCTCAAGCACGGTAACAGTTGTGAGGTTGGCCCATGACCGGGCAATGTTTTGTTCTGTTGTGCATAGGGTTGCTATGAGTCAATACTGACTTGATGGCATCTAACAACAACAACTAACAATCACTAATGATTATGAACGTTTCTTCATTTTTGTTGGTTTCTTGAATGTATTCTTTGGTGAAGTGTCTACATATCCTGTACTCAGTTTTTAATTGGGTCATTTGTCATTTTCTT
>NW_006408836.1:2756168-2759434 GCF_000296735.1 Chrysochloris asiatica | reverse complement strand
GATGTTGAAATGTTGATTGGGATTGCAGTATTTCTAAACATTGCTTTGTATTGTTTTAAAGTACCGTGGAGTCGGTTCTGACTCATAGTGACTCTGCACAGGGTTTCCAAGGCTATAAATTTTTATGGGAACAGAAAGCCTCATCTTTCTCCCGTGGAATGCCTGATAGTTTCAAACTGCCAACCTTGAGGTTAGCAGCCCGATTCATAACCACTACGCTACCAGAGATCCTTAGATTGCTTTGTATCATGTTGACATTTTCACAATGTTAAATCTTCCTATCCATGAGGATTGTATATTCTTCCATTTTTGTAAGTCTCTTTGGTTTTTTTTTTTTTTTTTGTGGTAGTGTTTTTCATAGTTTTCTTGTATAGTTTTTGTTTCTCTGGTTATATTTATTCCTAAGTATTTCATCTAATGTGGTTTTCCTAATTTCCTTTTCAGGAAGTTGTTTTTATAATTAGTGTAAACTAATTCTTTTTGGTACAATGACTGTGTATTCTTTCCATCTTTCATTGATACTTCCTGGGCTGTTTAAAATTTTGCTCATAGAATACTTCAATATTGCAACTCAAGTCTTATTTTTATTTCAGTTCTTTCACCTTGAAATGTCTAGCATGTTCTTCTCTTTTGGTTATCTAACTCTAGGTCTTTGTCCATTTCATTATAATACTTACCTTTGTCCTCTTTGAGCCAATCTCTGAAGTCTCACGTCTGTTCTTAAGAGCAAGTTTCGGAGTCTCTTCTGAAATCCATTTTGGTACTTTCGTTTTTTTTCTGTTTTTAAACTTTTTGTTTTAAATTGAGTGAAGGTTTACAGATCACATGATCAGTTTTACATTCAATAAAGCTTATACTTTGCTTCATTACAATGATTGCAATCACTTCCCTGTACCATCCATTAACAGTATTTAACTCTATTCACTCTAACTCTTGCATTACTCCCTGTGTCTTCTGCTACCTTAATCTTTCCTCCACCATCCTTCTTCTTGTTGTAGTGACCTATGTTAATATGTGTCTACCCTCTATCTTGTGAATAATTTTCCCTCCTTCCCTCCCTAGTAGCCATCATAGAATATTTCTTTTTAAATAAATCCTTTGCTTACTTTTTTACAACATTGGTTTCATACAATATTTACCCTCTGGTGATTGACTAATTTCACTCAGCATAATGCCCTCAAGGCTCATCCATGTTGTGAGATGTTTTACAAATTCATCATTATTCTTCAGCATTTTGTAAATTGAGTACATGTACTAAAGTTTGTTTAACCTTTCTTCAGTTTTGGACATTTATGCTATCTCCTTTTTTTTGACGTGTCTTGTAGACAGCATATTGAAGGATCCAATTTTGTCTCAATTCTACTTTTTATCTCTTGACTGGTGCATGTCATTCATTTACTTGCAGTGTAATTATCTATAGGTATGAATTGATTTCTGTCATTTTGCTGTATATTTTTTTATGGTGCTGCTGGTTTCGTCCACATTTTCTATGCTGAGTTCATTTTGTTTGTGAATTTTCTTTTCATTTATATTTCTGTTATGTTAGTGTTTACTAAATCTTTTTTATGTTCCTCTTTTTAATTTTGATGTGCAGGTGTATTAATTTTCTTTGAGGCTATCTGTAATTTATGAATTTTTTTCCTATTTAAAACAGTGTTTTATCTTGAAATCTACTTGACACCCTCGCCATTTGGAATTCTGTATCTATGCTATTCCCTTTTTTGACTTTGTAATTGATTTCTTTATAAATTGATATCTCTTGTTCTTTATTTTCAGTCTTGTAGGTTTGTTTTACTTTAAATACTTCTATATCTGGAGAGAATACTGGGAGGTGTTGTCATGTATGTTACTCTCAGGTTGTTGTCTACAGTTGTTGATTCTCAATCCAAAGAACACCCTTTAGTATTTTCTGTAAAGTTGGTCTGGTTATTACAAATTCTTTTAATTTTTATTGATCTGGAAATGTCCTACTCAAACATGTATGAGGGACAGCTTTGCTGGGTATGTGGTTCTTGGTTGGCAATTATTTTCTTTCAGAGTTTTGTATATGTCATCCCACTCTTTTCTTGCCTATGTTGTATCTGCTAAGAAATCAGAGTTTAGTTTTATTGATTCTCCTTTGTAGGTAACTTTTCATTTTTCCCAAGCTGCTGTCAGGATTCCTTCCCTGTCTTTAGTTTTGGAACGTTTAATTATATGTCATGGCGATTTTCTTTTGGGATCTATCATGTTTGGGGTTTGTTCAACTTCTTATATGCTTGTTGTCTCATGTTTCATGATGTTAGGAAAGTTTTCTTTCAGCAACTTTTCAACAATTTCCTCCATGCTTTTTATTGAATCTTCTTGTTCTGGAATTCTGATCACCCACAAGTTATTCCTTTAAATTGTTTTCCACTTTCTTTAGATTTTTTTTTCTGATTGTTCTTCTAACATACTAGTGTTGAGAGATTTATCTTCAATTTTCTTAATTCAGGCTTCCATTGCTTTGTACCTACTCATTTGCTCTTTCAATGTATTGTTCATTTCTGAAATCTTAGAGTTAATCTTCTGGATTTCTAATTGGAGGTTTTATGTTGTTTTAACATTTGCATTTATTCTATTTGTTCTTGTAGTGTTTTCCTTAATTCTTCTTAAGTTTTTATTGTGTTCTCCTTGCTTTCCTAGATCTTTCTGTCAATTCTTTTAAAGTACCTAAATATCATTCTTTTGAATCCTTTTTCAGTTAGTTCTATTACTTTTTCTTCCTCGGAAGCATGTTCAGGTTCTGCATCTTTGTCATTTGTATTCGTCATTCTCTCTTGTTTCTTCATGTGAATTAAAATTGTTGTATATGGGGCATTGTGGTGTTGTTGTATTTGATTGATAATTGGATTTGATGTTGATGTGTCTTTAGGCTCTCACCAATTGTCTCCTGTGTGTGTAGTTAGAGATTGGGAGTGTGTGCAACATTGTCTGTTCACTGTTTGTGCACCTCAGTTTAGGATGGGTTTGGTTGCAGTCTGTTGTCGGTCAGGTGATATTTGAGCTGGTATTGACTGTTGACCATTGGATGGAGCTGTAGAGGGTATGGTTGTGACTGGGCTGAATGGACATTGCTGCTGTCACCTGCAGTTTGGGAAAGAGGAGAATACTCTCCCCAACCTCCTGCACAAACACATACACAAGAAAAAAACAACAACAGATAAGCAACCAACAATGAATATGGAAAATGATAGAGGAGAAAAAAGAAATAAAAATAGGCAGCAACCAGGAAAAAAAAAGAATTA
>NW_006408836.1:2754155-2756068 GCF_000296735.1 Chrysochloris asiatica | reverse complement strand
ATATATTTTTTAGAAAAACCAGGGAGAAGGAAGATGAAAAGAGAAAGAAAGTAGGAAAGATCAAAAGGAAAAAAAGAAGAGGGGAAATGAAAAACTGAAGAAAAGGAAAACCAAAAAATGGAGCTAGAATAAAATTTAAGGGAGTGGAAAGAGAAAGAATAAACAAGCAAAAACAATGAAACAATTAAAGGGGGTGGGGGGCATGGGGGAGATGTGCAGCTGTTGGACTTGGAGAGGAAAAAATTCTGGAGGGCTCTTGCCAGCCAAGGAGCTTGCGAGGTGGGGTCAGGAGAGATGTGACAATAGAGTTCCTAGCCCTAGATGGAATTCCTATAGGTCTAGGCATTATCTATGTTTGGGATCCTTAGGAAGTAGTTTGTAGGGGCCTTTGATAGATCTGGTTTCAGTGTCTGTTAGGACCACAAGGAAGCTGGGGGCAGGGTGGCTGGTTATGTGGGTGTTTGCTAGACTAATGCTAATGTGGAGCCCTGGTATGGTGTAAGGTTGGGAGTTCAAGCTCACCAGTTGCTTCTCAGAAACCCTATACAGGGTCTCTATGGGTTGGAACTGACGCTATAGGACTTAACAACAACATCAACAATGCTGGTCTGGTGGCTCTATGGGTTTTGTAGGTCTGGAACCAAGCCCACCTGACTCCAGACACCAAAGTGGCATAGCCTGTCCCCACCTCACACTGGTGTGGCTCAAAACAATGAGGCTCAGAACTCCCAGAGATCAGGGTCTGCACTGGGAGTAGATGAGGGTAAGAGCTGGCCACACCTCTGGTCATTAGGGGAACATGGGGATGCAGAAGGAATCATACCTTTCACATTGCCTGTGTGAATCTACTCTGCCAGGACACCTTCTATCATCAAAGCTGCTCACAAAAGTTCAAGATAGTGTGCCACACCTGGCCAACTATTCATCAGTCAGTCTTCCTCTCTTGCACCCCTGCTCAACTTCTCCTCCCAGCAAGTACTCAGTCCACTTCTCTAACCTTTCCTGTGATGGTCAGGGTTCCAAAATTTTCATCTGTGTCTGTTTCATTTGGTCTCTTGTATCTTTGTTGCACAGGGATCATGTAGTGCATCTGCCTAGTCCACCATCTTTCTGGAAGCCCACCTCTTTCCTATTTTTTTTAATGACCTTTTGCTTTCTTCATGTACGATGCTCTTGATGTCATTCCACAACTCCTCTGGTCTTCAATCATTAATGTACTCAATGTATCAAATCTGTTCTTGAGATGGTCTCTAATTCTTGGTGGGATATACTCAATGCTGCATTTTTACTTTTGTGGAATTTTTTTGTCTTCAGTTTCTGACTGTTGATATTGAACTTCTTCATGTTCTCTTCCCACAGAAGTAGTTATTATGATTTCTGTGCATTCTATCTTAAAAAGTCCATGTATATGTATTATGCTATTGAAAAAAATAAAAAGGTATTTCCCAAGGCTATTGGTCTTGCATAATTTTATCATGTACTTTCTGGCATCATATATATTACCAATGCCTTATTTTCAGCTGCTTATCCTTCATTGTTTCCAACTTCCACATCCCAATATCTAGTAATTATTAATGCATGTTGATTGCATGTTTGATCAATTTCAGCCTGTAGAAGTTAGTGAGTCTTAATTTCTTCATATGTAGCATTAGTGGTTGGTATACAAATGTGAATAATAATGTTATTAATGGTCTTCTTTGTTGTTGTTGTTAAGTGCTGTTCAGTCGGTTCTGACTCTTAGTGACCCTATATAAGGCATCCAGGGAGCAGCTGGTAGGTTTGAAATGCTGATCTAGAAGTTGTCAGTCCAGTGCTGTTCCTACAGAAGTTCTGTCTTCCTTACAGGCACAGAACAATATCCATATACCTAGAAGACCTGCCTTGTAGGCATACAGATACTATTCTAGCACAGA
>NW_006408836.1:2750550-2753825 GCF_000296735.1 Chrysochloris asiatica | reverse complement strand
GGCAGTTCTGGAGGAGGAGCCCTGTGATGCTGTGGGCTAAGCACTGGGCTGCTTGCTACCTGCAAGGTTGGCAGTTAAAATCCATCAGTTATTCCACAGGAGAAACATGAGGCAGTATGCTCCTGTAAAGATTTACAATTTTGGAAGCCCTAAGGAGCTGCTCTACTCTATACTCTAGGGTTTTTATGAGTCAGATTGACTTGTTGCCATTGGGTTTGGTTTGGTCGGTTTCAACCTTGGGGACTGGCTGTATACCAGATAATTTTCCATGTTTTCATGATTAATTTTTCAGAAGTGAACTGCTTATTCTTTCTTCCTAGTCTGTCTTAGTCTAGAAGCTCCGCTGAAACATGTCCACCATGGATAACCCAACTGGTATTTGAAATACCGTTGACATAGCTTTCAGCATCACAGCAAAAGTTTAACAAACTGACAGAAGAAGTGGTAGGGGCCTAGAGAGCCAGAAACTCTTGACAGTAACTCTTTTGTCTTTTTGGACTGCTTGCTCATTTGTCCTGATGAATCAATGATTTCAAAGCAAGCTAGGATACTAACAAAAAATTAAATTGACAAGATTATTAGCCTTATTATTATATAGTAGTTTTTTTATGTATCAATGGTAATAACCCTTTTATATCACTTATGTTTTGTATCCTTTTTTTTAGTATTTATTGTGAATTGAGTGGTAGTTTACATGGGAGAACATCGGTTTTACACTCATCCTAGTGTATTTTGTTTCGCTGTAAATATTTTAAAATATTATATAAGGTATCTATTAATAATTTCCTTTCTCATTTCTGGTTTTCTTGACATGCTTAGAAAAACTTTTTCTATCCCAATATTATTCTTTTAATGTTTATTTTCTTCTGACATCTTATGATTTAACTATTTTTACATTTAATATTTACCCATCTGGTATTTTTTTTTTTCCTTTAACTCTTTTGTTACTGTTTGGTTTCATTTTTCTCCTCTTAAAATCAAGGTAAAATTCACATAACATAAAAATAACCATTATAAAAATAGCAATTGTTGGCATTTAATACCTTCACTGTGTTGTTTCAAAACAATTTTATCAATCTGAAAGGATATTTCCTCGTTTCTCCCATCCTGGCAATCACCATCTACTTTCCAGCACAATGGATTTCCTATTCTGAATATTTCATATATATTTGTTGTTGTTGTTGTCAGGTGACATTGAGTGGGTTCTGACTCATAGTGACCCTACACACAACAGAATGAAACACTGCCTGGTCCTGCACCAACATAATTGTTGCTACATTTGAGTCCACTGCTGCTGCTACTGTGCTGACCCATTTTGTTGAGGGTCTTCCTCACTTTCTCAGACCTTCTACCAAACATGATATCCTCCTTCAGGTACTGGTCCCAACTGATAATATGTCTGAAGTATGAGTGACAAAGTCTGGCCATACTAGCTTCTAATGTGCATTCTGGCTGTATTTCTTCCAACACATATTGGATTGTTTTTGACAGTCCATGGTACTTTTAATATACTCCTCCAAAACCACAATTCAAATGCATCAATTCTTATATGGTCTTCTTTATTCAGTGTCCAACTTTCACAAGCATACAAGGTTAATGAAAATACCATGGCATGGGTCAAGAGCACTTAATCCTCAAACTGACATCTTTGCTGTAGTGTTTGATCTTCATCAGTATTTTAAGTCCTTTTCACGTTCAGCAAGAAAAGTTGTATCATCTTCACATCGTAGGATTATTCTTCATACAATCCAGCTTCTTGGATTATTTGCTCAACATATAGATTGAATGAATATGATGAAAGAATACAACCATGGTGCACACCTTTCCTAATTTTAAACCATTCAGTGTTCTTTTGTTCCTTTTGAACAACTGCTTGTTGGTCTATATGCAGGTTCCTCATGAGCACAATTAAATGTTCTAGAATACTCATTCTCTTCAATGTTGTCCATAGTTTGTCATGATCCACACAATTGAAAGCCTTTGCGTAGTCAATGAAGCACAAGTAAACATTTTTCTGGTATTCTCTGCTTTTAGTTAAGATCCATCTGATGTCAGCAATGACATCCCTTGTTTTACGTCCTCTTCTGGACCTGGTTTGAACTTCTGGGTGTTCTCTGTCAATGCATGGTTGCCATCATTTTTGTATTATCCTTAGCAAAGTTTTACTTGCATATGATATTGTCATGATTTCTGTATTCCTTTGAGTCATCTCTCTTTGGAATGGGCACAGATACGGATCTCTTCCAGTCAGTTGGCTAGATAGTTGTCTTCCAAATGTCTTGGCACAGATAGTGCTTTTTGATCTGCATCAGTCTGTTGAAAGATTTCAATTTGTATTACATCTATTTCCAGTGCCTTGTTCTTTGTCAATGTCTTCAATGCACCTTGGACTTTTTCCTTCAATATCATTGGCTCTTGATCATATGTTACCTCTTGAAACGGTTGAACATTGACCATGTCTTTTTGGTACAGTGTCTCTGTATATTCCTTCTGTCTTCATTTGATGCTTTCTACATCATTAAATATTTTGCCCATGTTGTTGTTGTTATTGTTAAGTGCGATCAAGGCAGTTCCAACCCATAATGACCCTGTATAGGATTTCTGAGGAGTTGCTGGTGAAATTCAACCACCAACCTTGAAGATCAAACCGACTTTGCAGTTTAGCACATGAACCCACAGCGCCACACCAGGACTCCATAAAATTTTGCCTATAGAATCCTTCAATATTTCAAGTGGAGGCTTAAATTTTTCCTTCATTTCCCTGAGCTTGAGAAATGCTTAGTGTTCTTACCTTTTGTTTTTCTAATTCCAAGACTTTGCACATTTGACTTTGTCTATTTGAGCTGACCTTTGAAATCTTCTTTTAAACTCTTTTACCCTCCCATGTCTTACATTTGCTTTGGCATCTCTGTGCTGGAGAGCAAGTTTCAGAGTTTCCTCAGACATCCCTTTTGGTCTTTTCCTTCTTTCTTCTCTTTTTAATGACTTTTTGCTTTCTTCCTATATGATGTTCTTGATGGAATCACACAACTCTTCTGGTCTTTGGTCTTTTGTGTCTAATGAATCAAATCATTTCTTCAGATGATCTCTACATTCATGTGGGATATGTTCAAGGTCATATTTGACTCTTTTGGACTTGTTTTAGTTTTCTTCAACTTAAGCCTTTTAAACTTGCATATGAGAAATTAATGGTCAGCTCCACGGTCTATCCTGGTCTTGTTTGGGCTGATGATATGGAGCTTTTCCAACATCTCTTTCTACAAATGTAGTCAATT
>NW_006408836.1:2742722-2749540 GCF_000296735.1 Chrysochloris asiatica | reverse complement strand
ACTTAGCATAATGATTTTGAGGTTCATCTTAATTGTCATATATATTTCATTTATTTTTATGATTGAATAATACTCACTCCTGTGGAAATACATAGGACCTCCTGCTCCATAAGATATCTTCAGAGTGTTAAAGAGAAAAGATATCTATCTGTTTGAGGACTAAGGTGTCCCTGACTCAAGTCTTGGTATTTTCAATGGCCTCATATGGATATATTAAATTCCAGTAGCTACTTGGATCTATTTCTTTCCTCTTTATTTGGTTTCATTATTAATATCTGTGTTCCTTTTCTATGTGCAAGAATCACAGGTCCTCACTACCCCATATTCATTGAATTACTATTTTAATTTTGGAAGGGAATGTCTGCTCCCCAATTCTATCACCAGTCCTAATAATTCTTCTCTGCCCCTTAACTTTTCATGCTAGTTCTACATGATCAGTCCGTTAGGTAAACCTTTCCCTCTTTCTATGAATGACATTATAAATAAATATTTTCTTGACATTCATATGAAAAATTATCATTTTAATTTTTACTTCAGTAAATAGTCAACAATTCCATCTCAAATGGACTAAATGGAAATGAGTGTTCATTGTACATTTCAGTGTAGTTATTAATTAGTATCAATCTGACAAATGAAATTTTACATTCTTAGGTGGATTGTGATTTGTTTTTGTGTTTTTGTTTTGTTTTGCTTTTTAGCTTTAAAATCTGAAGGTGATGATTACTATATTAATGGTGCCTGGACTATTGACTGGCCTAGGAAATTTGATGTTTCTGGCACAGCCTTTCACTACAAGAGACCAACTGATGAACCAGAATCCCTGGAAGCTCTAGGTCCCACCTCAGAAAATCTTATTGTTATGGTAAATGTACCTTTGCCATTCCATTTCTACTGTATGTAATCACATTGTTAGCTAGGAAGGGCAAGTTTCATTATCTCTATTTTACAAGTGGTTAAAATAAGGTAAAGAAAAATAAAATAATCTTCCCAAGATTATAAAATCTGTCCAGTATTAAGGCTATAGTGCTCTTTCCATATAGTTTTTTTTTGCCATCTTTGGGGAGGCACACATTTTTTCAATGCCTGCTTGAATTTTATTTCTATATTCAAATGAGGGAAATCAGAAAAATAGCTCCCCAAATCTACACATGAATAAGAAAACTCAATATCGGTGCATGTGTTGTCAAAAACTTCTACTTTTTTATTGTGATTGGAGTAAATGTTTACAGAGCAAATTGATTTTCCATTAAATAATTCATTTACTTTATAGATGTTTTATGATATTAAGTGTTGTTCCCACAATGTAACAGCTCTCTTCCCACTTCCTTCCTGTGTTTGCTCTATCCATTTGTCCTCTTATCCTATCTCCTCCTGCCTTCTGGTCTTTATCACTAGGTGAATGCTGCCCTTTTAATCTCATGTGGTTGATTGTTCTAAGGAGTAAATATTTTCCTGATGTTATTGTTTACCCTATAAGCCTGCCTGTCATTGACTGAGACATCTGGTGTGGCACTGTAGGATAAGCATTGGACTGCTAATCATAAAGATGGCAGTTCAAACCCACCAGCTGCTCTCAAAAACCCTATACATGGTGGCTATGAGTCAGAAATGACTTGAAGGCACACAAAAACAACAACATTATTGGCTGGTAGGTAAGCCATGGGGATGAGTTCAGTTTCAGATTTGTCAGGTTTGAAGTATAATCTTGGCGATTCCCCCAGTCTCTTTAAAGCCTGTAAGCCTGGTTTTTCTTATGACTTTGAGTTTTGTTCTATATTTTTCTACCACTCTATCCAGGACCCTCTATTTTCATTCCTTTCAGAGTGGTCAGCAGTGGTAGCAGGCACTACGAAAATTTTCTGGCCTCAGGGCTGTGAGGGCTGAGGTTCACATGGTCAGTTAGTCTTTTAGAAAAATTATTTTCATGATTTTTTGGTTTTCTTCATTCTTCTTTTTACTATAGATGGGAAGAGACCAGTTGTTGAAGTGCATGTTATTTTTTAAAGTTACCTTGAATTTCCCATAAGACTTGCTTTATTATGTTTCTTCTTCAAAAAAATAATGATTATCGGAATGAAGGCTCATGGTACTTTAATTGTCTTCACCAGTTGTTTTCAATGGCAGGTTCTGCTTCAGGAACAGAATTTGGGAATTAGGTATAAGTTCAATGTTCCCATCACTCGAACTGGCAGTGGAGACAATGAAGTTGGCTTTACTTGGAATCATCAGCCTTGGTCAGAATGCTCAGCTACTTGTGCTGGAGGTAAGACACCCACTAGGCAGCCCAGCCAGAGGGCAGGATGGAGAGGAAAACATTTTCTGAGCTATGCTTTGCGTTTGCTACAGAAGCTAATTAAAAACATTTCTTGCAGGTTTGCTTCAAGCTGTAATTTAGCAAAAGAAACTTTGCTTTAACTATATTATATTCCACTTGTTTTCAACCTTGTGTAATTTGTACAGATTTGTTGGTAAAATACATCTTGGCACAATGAGTGTCTGCTGGTGCTTCTCCCAAGACTGTCTTGAAGGTGGGCTGTTTGCTTTTCGGGCACACATTCTTGGTAAAGAACATCAAGAGTTTTGAATAGGAAAATGAATAAGAATCAGACGGCAGAGATGAAACATCTTATAGTGGGGGATGAGAATGTATGTATGCTTGAGTATTTGTATGATTGTGTGTTTCCCATAATCCTATGCAAACTCCCTTCTCCAGCCATCAAAGTTAAGGGGCTCTATTCTATACTGGGATACTACAAAAATTACTGGTGTCTGGGTCTCTGGGTTAATGGTGTATTCTGACCCTGTTATAGTCCAGAGAGGTAGCTGCTAGGCGGTGGTTGGTGATGTGTTGGTTGTCCCATGTGCGTTTTTCATGGGTGCCTTTTCCCCACAATTTACTCTATTCCTAATCCTCCTCCCTCTAGTGGCCACCAATGCAATTCTTTACCTCTGGCTGGGAGAGCAGGACAGTTGGCTTCCTTCAAAGCCAACACCCTTGCTGCTGCATGGACTGGTGAGTAGAAGTGCTGTGTAAGCAGCATCTTCCTTCTCTCTGGAGACTAAATGCATCGCCTCCACCGTACACCTTGATTCCAATAGGCAAGGAAACAGCCCTGTCCTTCTACCCTAGGCTGGACTAGACACCTCACCATTCCAAAAGCAATGGTTAGATTTTGAATAGTGATATTTAGAATGGGCAAAACTGAATTATTAAAAAAGTGAATCATCCCATTTTACCCCACACTCTATTATCTATTTCCCCTTTCCTAACTGCTCAGAAGTGTATGGCTTTACATGGGCTTCATCCTTCTTTATTCTGTTCTCATTGAATCTCAAATTAACTCTTATTCTCAAGAAATTATTTTCACAGAAATGGTTTTGATATAATAGATTAAGTGTTTTTAGGTTTATATGGAATTAAGTCATTGATTTAAAACCAATTCCAACTTTGATTCTAAGCACTAAATGAATAAACAAAAAAGAAAATGGATAATTTATTAATGTATATTCTTGTGTGAAATATTATGGGATATAATTATGTATAACTATTTTATAATATTTTTATTTAAAAATAACTCTAATTCCCATCCATTTTATGTGAGCAATGGTTGGTGACTTATAATGTAAACTTTACCAAATTATAGGGCAATACTGATTCTTTCAACAAAATAAAGGATACTTGCAATTAAGTATTCAAATGAATGCCATTGGTTATAGATTAATGGCATTTATGTATCTTAGTTTCAATTAAATCACTTTTATTCAATCTATATATTACTTTATCCCTTTCCATGTAACAAAATAAATTTTCATTGGAAAATACATATATATTATAGTATGTATATAATTCAGACCTGAGCTGAAGTGGGATAAATTATTAAAGAAGGGAAAAATAAGTTAATGTTGAGGAAATCAAATGAGGAGAGTCTAAATGTTCAGGTTGATTAGCTTGAGGGAAAGAAGAAGTTGAGGGAAAGTGTATTCGTGTCTTCAACTATGTGACAGAATGTTGAATGAGAAATTCTTAGAGCCTGTTCTCTGTACTGAAATTGCTATATTTGGGGATGGTTTAGACACAGTCTTATCTGAAGCCAAGGAGGGATTAAGTGAATTCTCTGTGTTCCTTCTATGATTCTATTGTTCAGAAAGGAAACAGTTCAACAAAAAAGGCAAAAACAATCATGAGGACTGAATTTAGAAGAAAAACAATGATTTAGTAAAGTTAATAACTCTGAAAAATCTACATATTTTATTCTTTCCCATCAACATTTATATGAAAAAATGGCAGTGATTTATTGTGATAATAGATTAAATAAGAAATAAAAACAAACCAAAAGAAAAACAGGGAAGGAGAAAAGCCCCTGAAAGGAAAGTTTCCTATTTTTTGAAATTTACACTCTCTCTTTGATTCTGGAGCTACGGATTTTATATAGTTGAGGTGGTTCTGAGACGTTGGATTCTCAGGTGTACGTGATAATGACAGCATCCATGGAACTATTGCCTTCTTTGAAAGAGGGATAAGCACTGCTTGAAAGTTGGCAGAGGTGCTGTGAAAAGTGACAGTATGTCATGGTCAGTGGTTCTGAATGTGTGGTTCCTGAGTCAGTAGCATCAACATCTCCAAGGAATTTACTATAAATGCAAATTTTGGGGTCCCACCTTAGTTTCTACTGAATAGAAACTCTGGGGTGGGCCCAGCAATCTATTTTTTAAAAAGCTCTCCAGGCGATTCTGATGCAAGCACTTGTTTGAGAAGCACTTACCTTGTATAACAAAGAAACTGAAATTTCATACTCTAGACACATAGAATACACCATCTCATCACTGAAGTTTATGCACCAATCTAGAATCATTCTGTTCCAGAGTAATGTCTGGCACATACTAGATGCTCCAGAAATGTTTGCAGATGTTTGAATGAGAAAAAAGAATTCAACTGAATAATTATATATATGAGTTTTGTGCTAATTATTTCCAGTGTGGGATATAGGAACTTATAACTACTCCTAGTGTAGCACTGTTGGTTAAGCACTGGACCACAAGGTTATTTGAACTGCAAAGATGGCAGTTCAAACTCACCAGCTGTTCCTCAAAAACCCTATACAAGGTTGTTATGAGTCAGAATAGAACTTATTGTTGACAGAACTTAACAACAACAACAACAATTTTCTTATGTGTTAGGAATTAGGGATTGCCAGAGAGAGGTTATAATTTTAATTTCATAGATAAGTAAATCAAGATCTTCTCTTTTATTTTTTCATTTTGATTAGGTAAAAAGTATTTCCTAAGAGGGTGAGTACAGATGTCAATAATTGAAGTTCCTCTTCCTATACATACCCTTATTTCTATCCCCCTTCCTAAGATATTTTCAAATACAAGACATTTATGATAGAGAAGAAAAGTTTATTAAGGCTGAAGAAATCTTTATCAAAGACAGCAGATGTTAACAATAAAAAAACAAAACAAAAAGCGATTGCTGTCAAGTCGATTCTGATTTATTGTGATCCTACAGGACAGAGTAGAACTTGTCCATAGCATTTCTGAGCTGTAAAATGTACACAAGCAGACATTAAGTAAGAGTAAATAGAACTTCATGTACAGTTTAAAAATCTTCTCAAGAAAACATCATTTTTGTTCATCTATTTCTGTCTCGTTTTCACTTAGTACTAAAGTCAGTCTGTAGAATAAGTACTGGACTGCACAAACCACAAATCCCACAGCTGCAGTCCACCAGCCACTCCATGGGAGAAAGATGAAGCTTTCTGCTCCCTCAAAGATTTACAGCCTTGGAAATCTTATACAGCATTAGGATGCGTCGGAACCAATTCAACAGCACTTAACAACAACAACTCTATTTTTGTCTTTAGGTTGTCCATTTTTTTAAAAAACAGAAAACAAGAGAAGTCTCAAAGAACATGCTATTGTAACCTCAGACTGCACCTGTTACCATTCCACACATGTTTTATTATTTGCAGGACTTTTGGACTTTAGCTACATTTGAGAGCAATGACAATAGGTTTCTCTTTCGAGATTTTTAAAGATAAGAAGTTTTGAGATTGTTTTTCTGTTGCTTAGCAGACCAAATATGACAAACTGAATGCTGCAGGGAGCACTGCTGATGGCTCAGTCCAAGTAATGGTCTTTTCTCTGAGTCAGGGATGAAATACTTCCTTAGCCTGATTAGAAACATTGGGATGCTATGGGATGTTGTCTTCAAGAAAAATGAGATTTTTAAGATACAATTGTGACTCTTCCTCTGAAACCCAGCCCTGATGAATTAAAACGTGACTATTCTGTTGTCAACATAGCATAGTAGTTACAAATCGGGCTGCTAACCTCAGGGTCAGCAGTTCAAAACTACCAGCTATTCTGCAGGACAAAAATGCGACTTTTTGCTCCCATAAAGATTTACAGCCTTGGAAACCCTGTGCAGGGTCACCATACTTATTCAACCTGTATGCTGATCAAATAATCCAAGAAGTTGGGTTCTATGAAGAAAAACGTGGCATCAGGACTGGAGGAAGACTCATTAACAACCTGTGATATGCAGATGATACAACCTTGCTTGCAGAAAGTGAAGAAGACTTAAAATATTTACTGATGACGATCAAAGAGCACAGCCTTCGGTACGGATTGCACCTCAATGTAAAGAAAACAAAAATTCTCACCACTGGACCAATAAACAACATTCTTATCAATGGAGAAAAGATTGAAGTTGTCAAGGAATTCATTCTTTTTGGATCAACTATCAACACTCATGGAAGCAGCAGTCAAGAAATCAAACAACTTATTGCATTAGGTAAATCTTCGGCACAAGACCT
>NW_006408836.1:2731360-2733471 GCF_000296735.1 Chrysochloris asiatica | reverse complement strand
GCAGTCCCTTTACTTGGTATATATCCACAAGAAATACAAGCCAGGACATGAGGAGATACATGCCCACTGATGTGAGATTGGAGGAACCTGTGATTATGGCCCTCAACCACCCTTTGGGTCTGGAGGGAACTCACCTTTGTGGCCTAGTTTTCAGCCAGGCAGTAGATAGGTATTTAGGGGGGGTACAACAACACTAGTGAGGTATGTTCACTGTGGAATTTTCAATCATTCAAAATCAAAGAGGTAACATTTTCCTAAGGACAAAGTTGAGAAGGGATGGCAAGGTGTGAAATTCAAATAGGAACCACAGGGAGGAAGTGGGATAACTGTCGTTGCATGGAGGGGATTGCAATCATGGAGATGAAACAAAGCATGTGATTTGTTGAATGTAAAACTGTTTATCTTATCTGTAAACCTTCATTGAATTCACAGTAAAAATTTAAGAAAGAAAAGAAAATGACTAATCTTTAAAGTTGCTAGGTGCCGTCAAGTTGGTTTCAACTCATAGTCACTCTGTGGCAAAAGAACAAAATATTGGCCAGTTCCACGCCATCCTTACAATTGTTATGCTTGAGCTCTTTGCTCTGCCCTCTGCCACTGCATCAGTCCACCTCACTGAGTCTTCCTCTTTTTCGTTGACCCTTTCTTTACCAAGCATGATGTCCTTCTCCGAGGACTACTTTCCTTCTAATAACATGTCTGAAGTATGAATGATCAAGTCTTGCCATCCTGGTTTCTAAGGAGCATTCTGGATGTACTTCTTCCAACACTGATTTTTTTTTTTGACTTTTAGGTAGTAAGTCATATTCTTTATTACAAGTAGTCTTTTTAATGACAGGTGGTTTTAGTCCTCAGCTATATAACATTAAATAAAAATTATACAGTTCTTAAAGTATGTTCTATTGCCCTATTACATTTTATATCCTCCTCAACCCAAGGGAGGGAGCACAGTGGCTCTAGAGAATAAACACTGGACTGCAAATCAGAAGGTAGGTGATTCAAGCCAATCAGCTGCTGGGCACTAAAAGAAGAGACTTTCTGTTCCCGCAAAGATTTACAGACTAGGAAACCCTATACAAGGTTGCTCTGAGTCAGAACTGACTCAGTGTCACTTAACAACAACAGCCCAAGAGATAGACATTGCTATTATCATTTTTATTTGATAGATAAATAAGGTCACTTGCTGAAATCAAAACTGAGAAATTAAATTTCTACTGACCTTTTTAATGTAGCATTTTCTCTTTTCATAAAGATAGTCTTTTACACTGAACAGAGCTTTTTCACCAGTTGGTGACCTAAATAGTTCAACATGATAAACTCTTATGCAAAAATACGTCCTTTGCTAGCCTGAAATAGCATTATTCTAAGTATTTTAGCCAAAGAAGAGTCTTCAGTCATGGCTGCACATTGGAGTCACCTGGAGAGTTTGAAACAATTGGATGCATGAATCCCACTTCCAGAGAGTCTGACTGAATTGGTGGTGGTGTGGCCTGGACATCTCATTTATAGAAGCTCCCCAGGGAATTCTAATGTGCACCCATAGTTAAGAACTAGTGCCTTTGAGACAGAAAGTTTATCTTATTCTCAAAGATTTTTCATTGAGATGCAAATACCTCTAAGGGCATTCCTAAGTAACACATATCTAACGTCTGTTGGCTGTGAGTTTAGTATAAAGGCTAATGAGATTTAGTTAGCATAGGATGAAGGAATGAAAGAAGTGGCAGATTGCCAACTGATTTAATAATTTTGCTTACTGTAGTCATTAGCCTTGAGCATGCCTATAGAAGACTTTTTTGTAGTTCAGTTTATTTACATGTTTCTTTCTTTACCTGAATGATCATGTAAAAACATCTAATTAATAGTCCTGGTATGGCACTGTAGGATAAACACTAGACAGCTAACCACAAGTTAAAACCCACCAATCATTCATTGGAAACCTTATATAGGATTGTTATGAGTCGGAACTGACTTGACACAACTTTACAACAATTAATGATTTTAAAGTTGTGCTTAACATACTTTTCAAGGCACTTCTTTTTAATTTAAAGTTTCTGTGATACTTATGGAGCTAAAATGAATAAATGGTTATGTTTGTTGTTGTTGTTGTTGTT
>NW_006408836.1:2726699-2731260 GCF_000296735.1 Chrysochloris asiatica | reverse complement strand
TGGAGGAGAATACTGAAAGTGCCATGGGCTGCCAAAAGAACCAACAGATCTGTGTTGGAAGAAGTGCAGCCAGAGTGCTCCTTGGAGGCCAGGATGGTCAAACTTAGTCTTGCATACTTTGGACATATTGTCAGAAGGGACCAGTTGCTGGAGAAGGATATCATGTGTGGTAAGGTGGAGGTTCAGAGAAAAAGAGGAAGACCTCCAGCAAGATGGATTGGCAAAGTGGCAGCATCAACGGGCTCAAGCATGGCAACAATAGTGAGGTTGGCCCAGGATTGGGCAGTGTTTCCTTCTGCTGTGCAAAAGGTCACTATGAATCAGTACTAACTCGATGGCACCTAACAACAACTAAATTCCATTGTCAGAATCCTTGTGTGTTGATCTAGGACAATCATTAGACTGCAAGGACAGTTTGAACAGCAAAGTTGGCAGTTCAAACGCACTAGCTGTGCCTTGGAAACCCTATAAGGGTCACTATGAGTTGGAACCAACTCAACAGCATTTAACAACAACAACATTCCATTGTCACACCTATTAGAATTTTTGTTTCTTTATTTCTTACCCAAAGTATTGTATATTCTATAATTTACCTGATTCTCACATTTACCTACTATCATTGAGTTAATGATTGTTGTAATGTGTTAATGGATAAAGTTTGACTGGTTAGTGAAAAATTGTGTTATTTTAAAAAATAAAGATATAAGAGTTTGATTTTTCATTTAAATAGTAATATATGCTTGTGTATCTTTACATTGTGACTTTGCAAGGTCCTCCAGATAATAAATATTTTGCATTCATCATTTCATTTCAGTTAGTCACATTCTCTTTTTGAGGAGCCCTAGTAGAGTAGTGGGTTAGGTGTTGGGCTGCCAACTGCAAGGTCAGCAGTTCAAATCTACTAGCCACTCAATGGGAAAAAGATAAGTCCTTCTGCTTCCATGAAGATTTACAGCCTCAGAAACCCTGTATCAACTCAATGGCACACCACCAACACCAACACTCTTTTTTTACTGCTATTTGACTAGAAGTTGTTGTTGTTGAGTGCCATCAACTCCCAAATTCTAGCATGCATCAGAGCTTATTAAAATGCAAAGCTTGTTGAAACAAAGACTGCAGATTTGGAAGCCCTGGTGTGACACTGTAGGATAAGCACTTGGCTGCTAACCTTGAGGTTGATAGTTCAAACCCACCAGCCACTCTGTGGAAACCCTATTCAAGGTTGCTGTGAGTTGTAACTGACTTTATAGCACTTAGCAACAACCTGCAGTTTTGAGTCCAAATGGTGCAATGGTTAAGCACTCAGCTATTAATCAAAAGGTCAGTGTGTAGAGCCCACAAGCTACTTCAAAGGGGAAAACTTTTGCAGTCTGCTTTAGTAAAGGTTTACAGTTTTGGAAAACCTATGGAGGAAGTTCTACTCTGACCTAAAGGGTCACAATGAGTGGGAATCAACTTGAAAGTCATGGGTTTGGTGTTGGTTTGACTCCCAGTTTCTGATTAAAGATGTCTGGGATACGATGTCAGGATTTACTTCTGTAATAACCTTGCAAGGATACTGATAACCCTTTGTCCAGGAACCGCACTTTCAGTAAATGTCTATGAAAATAAAGTGACAGGAGAGGTGAGGCAAGATGGCGGACTAGGCAGAACAGCTCTTTGGATCCTCTTTAACAAAGATATGGAAAACCAAATGAGACAGACACAGATGGTAATCCTAGAACTCTGAGCATCAGATGAAGCATCAGAAGTGATTGAATGCTTACTAGGATAGAGAGCTGGGCAGATGCAGCAAAAAAATGTGACTGCTGAGTTGTGGCCTCTGACTGGACGTATGGACTTGCTGCAGCCATCTTGAGCACTTGTGAGAGCCTTCAGCAACAAGAATTTGTATTGCAGAAACTTACCTGTGACTTACACAAACAAAGGTGTTATTTTTTTGTTGTTGTTCCCTACATCCCTTGCTGAACATAGTGGGCCAGCTTCCATCAGAGTACACCCCCAGGGAAGCTCCCGCTCTCCAGTCTGTCAGAACCAAAGGGAGGTGAATGCTGGGGTTGTGAATCCCACTGAAGTGGGGAGGTGCTTTCTGCAATAACCAGTTGGGTGGGCCCTGCTCCAAATCTGCAAACTTGGCCCTGGCTGGCTCTGGACTAACTCTCATTAGGAGAAGCTGCTGAACGTATGTGCAGAGTAGAGAAAAAGAAAGAATGAAAAAATTGGTGATTTGTGCAGGCCATCCAGGTACAACGTGACCATCTTGAACTTTCTCAGATGGCTGTGAAGGCAAAAGGCACCAAGGTGGCACCAAGGCATACTGCTTATTGGTAGAGAGAAAAATACTGCCACTTTTTTCATTGATATTCTTTTATTTTTTTTTGCTGTTGTTTGCTGGTTTGTTTTCCTTCTTTCTTTTTTGTGTGTTTTCTCTTCTTGCCTCACTTGACAGGAGACAGCAACTGAGGCCATGCAGCCAAGCTACAGTCATACCCTCTACAACCCCACCAATTGGCCAAGAGTCAATACCAGCTGCTATACACCGGATCAATGATAACAACCAATATTAGCTAAATCTACCCTGAACTGAACTGCATGAACATCAAAGAGAGAATGGAGTACAAACTCATCTCCTGAACACTCCCAAGTTGGTGAGTGCCTAAGAATATACCAACATACATTCATCAATTTAATACAAATACAAAGCCACAAAGTCTTGAAAGCGGCAGACAATTTCTGTTCACATAAAGAATCAAGACATAGCTGGAATCCAAGATGGCTGCTCTCTTGCTGAGACCTGTTAGCCGTCATTGCCTCTGTGCCCAGCTTAGCCCTCAGCTCTGTATCAAAAATGCTGTTCCTTTGGGAACCACAAGCAAAGAAGAGATGAAGTGGTTCTGGAATAAGAACATGGGTTTAAACCATCCATTGTCTCCCCACATCACTATTTATGATTGGTCTCTTCCCATGGTGATGTCCATTTGCCACCATGGCTGTGGTATTACCTTAAGTGCAGGAGTCTCTCTTTTTGGCTTGTCTGCCCTGTTGATCCCCAGGAATTTTGAGTCTCATTTGGAACTTGTGAAGTCCCTGAGTCTGGATCCAGCATTCAACTACACAGCTAACTTTGCACTTGTCTCACCTCTCATGAATCACACCTGGAATGGAATTTGACACTTGATGTGGGACCTAGGAAAAGGCCTGAAGATTCCCCAGCTATACCAGTCTGGAGTAGTTGTCTTGGTTCTCACTGGGTTGTCTCTGTAGGGCTGGCAGCCATGTGAAGAGCTAAGGGTCTCAACATCTAACTACAAATCATCACACTGACCTTTCTTACTATCTCCAGCCAGGGTAAAGTTCTTTTGATTTGATTAAACCCTTTTGTGCTTGCAAATCCTGTTGAAGCTCAGAACTTAATAAAAGCAAAAGAATGGAAAAGTGTTCTGTTTTTCCTTTGTTTCTAAAGATGGAATGGCTGCAAAAAAGAAAGAAAGAACGAAAGTTTCCTTTTTCTTATTAGACTTTGATTTGTGCTGAGGGCCAGCTTTTAGCTCCTTCTTCCTGAGACAATGGAAACAATGCCAGCTCTGTGGCCTCTGCCCTGGGGATTGGTGGTAGGTCTTTGGGTCCCACTGCCTATGGGTTGCTGGATTAAAGGACAATTCTGATCATTGGTCAGAGCCCAGGGTCTTTAGCACCCATACTTTGTAACTGAAAGAAGGGGAGTGGTGTGGAAATTAACTTGTATCAGCTAGAGCGAGATAAAGAGGGTGAGTTGACTCTGGGAGCAAGTACACTGGGGAGAGGACATACAGCATTTTACAGCCTTTGATGGAAGAAGATCCATTGAACATTGTCATTGGACATATTAAGAATTTTTTTTTCTTTTCCTTGCATTTCCCAGAAAACAAGCTTCTCAGTGTCATGTTTTCTAATCCATGTTCAAGTGACATATTTTTATGAAACAGAATTAAAATACATATTTTGAAAAAAAAAAGAAACAAGACACAGTTGAAACAAATTACCAAGAGGCAGAACTAGAAAATGTTCATGAGGAAAAAAAGACACTGGATTTACCTAAAATAATTCAGGAGAATGATATCTGTTGTTGTTGTCATTAGGTGCCTTCAAGTCAGTACCGACTCATAGTGACCTTATGCACAGCAGAATGAAACACTGTCTGATCCTGGGCCAACCTCACTATCATTGCCATGCTTGGGCCCACTGATGCTGCCATTTTGCCAGTCCATCTTGCTGGGAGTCTTCCTCTTTTTCTCTGACCTTCCACCCTACCAAACATGATATCATTCTCCAGTGACTGGTCTCTCCTGACAATATGTCCAAAGTATGTCCAAAGTTTGTCCATTTTGTCCTCCAAGGAGCACTCTGGCTGGACTTCTTCCAACACAGATCTGTTGTTTCTTTTGGCAGCCCATGGCACTTTTCATTATTCTCCTCCAAAACCATAATTCAAATGCATCAATTCTTCTATGGTCTTCCTTATTCACTGTGCAGGTTTTGCATGCATATGAGGTTATTGAAAATACCATGGCTTGGGTCAGGC
>NW_006408836.1:2716728-2719637 GCF_000296735.1 Chrysochloris asiatica | reverse complement strand
TTTTAAATTATTATATACTCAACCCAATTTAAATTAGAGCCACCAATCAGAACATAAGAGATATATAACCTCTGTTTTAAATCAATTATTTTTGAAAACTGATAGCAAAGCATGATGATGATGATGATGATTTTCCCTTTAAGAGTTTTGCTTCTATTCAGAGAATGACTTGCTTACTTGTCTTAGGAAATTGCCATTTTGAGGGGTGGGGATGAATGAGTCTTTGCAAGATGCATCAATTTTCATGGTAATTTCTTACCCTACCTTTTGGAAAAGGAGCCCTGGTAGGGTAGTGGGTTAAGACTTGGATTGCTTACCACAAAGTCAACTATTCAAATCTACTAGCCACTCCATGGGAGAAAGATGATGCTTTCTGCTCCCATAAAGTTACAGCCTCAGAAACCTTATACAAGGTCACTATGAGTCGGAACTGACTTGATAGCACACAACCACCAGCACCTTTTAGGATGTGCTCTCATTTTTTACTGTTCAAACATACCCTTTCTGGCATAGCATTACCAGTCCTTCCTCTTAATACAACCCGTTTACAACATAGCCTTACAACGCCAGTTAACTGAGAGCTGATGTTGCATTTAACTTTACACCTTTTTTGTTATGAAAGAAACTTTTTTGAAATCTAAGAATAAGCTGGCAGACTTAAAATACAATAAAATTGTAATAATTGATTTTGCTTTTAACTGTCATATTAATATAGCAGAGTTAAAAGTTTTCCTTTATAAGAATGCTTTGTTTGTAGTATAAAGAAATAATTTGCATTTACTGCAGTTTAAAATTTATATTACAGTATAGTCGTAGTTTTGCTATTAACTCTCTTGACACTCCTGATTACTTTATCCAAAATTTGGTCAGATTTTTGTGATAGGCATCTCTTTGCTAAATATTGCTTGGCAACTTGTGGGAAAAAGAATCTTGTGTGTCACTGCAAGATAATGCACTGGACTGCAAGATTGGTTTGAACCACAAGGTCGGTGGTTCAAACCCACCAGCTGCTCTTAGGAAATCCTAGACAGTGTCACAATAAGTGGAGCTGACTTGATGGCACTTAACAAAAGCTATGCTAAGGAACCCTGATGGCACAGTGGGTTAAGCATTGGGCTGCTAACTGCAAGATTGGTGGCTCAAACCCACTAGTCACTCCATGGAGAAGGATGATGCTAGCTGCTGCTGTGAAGACTTACGGTCTTGGAAACACTATGAAGCAGTTCTAATCTGTCCTGTAAGATCACTAGGATTCAGAAGTCACTCAATGGCAGAGAGTCATGAGTAAAACTGCTTAGATTAAGGAAGAGAAGCAGGAAGACAGGTTTATGTTCAGAGGCAATTTTTTATTTTGAAGATCAATGAGTACACATTTTCCTTACATATACTACTAGTATTCTGCAATGTTTCTGATTGTCAAAAATGTCATCATTGCCTTTTCTTTTATATTTATACAGCTTATTTTATGCTTCTTACATGCTTGAAGGTTATTTAATTTTTTTGTTCTCCCCTGAATGTCATTTTAAGCCTAAATTGTAAGGAAGAGTGGGGAATAGCAAATAGACATAGAAGCTCTTCTATGTTTAGCTTCTTCCTAGTTAGGTCATATTCCTTTTATTTTACTTTTTGTATTTTTATCTTTTCATATTTTATCTTATTTTTATGTTTTATCTGGACCTGCTTTCTTTTCTTAAGCTTTCTTAAGTGCTTAATCAGTGTCAGATTACCCAATAAGCAAAGTAAGCATGGACATACTTGTGCTTACTAATCTGTGTGAATGATTTCACATTTATTGATCATACCAAAGATTCTGCTTCTAGATATGGCTGGCATCTGTATCTCTCCCAACCCCATAGCACCTTCTTACAGAACCAAAGCCTCTTTTCAAATCTACAGTCCCTGACAGGGATGGAATGCTCAATAAGGAAGGGAAGCCTAGGCTTACTTGTGCTTACTTTACTGATCTCTAGTGAAATTTCACATTTTTCCATCAGATCAAACCTTGCTTACTGGGTAATTCATCCTTGATGGTTTCTAGTTATTTTGGATTTTCATTACTTAGAGTTATGATTTTCAAACTATATGATGTGGTAAATTCATAAGGACACTGGAGAATATTTTAAATTATCCAGGAAACACTGTGGCATTAGTTGGACACAATACCATTTACTATTAATCATCTCACTTTTTTTGAGTGTATGTTGAATTTCATGTCATAAGAGGAAAGAAAAATGAAAGTAAGCTCATTCTTTAGAACCCTAATATGTTCAGAGTCTAAAAATAGCAACTCTTCTACATTTCCAGTTAAGGATCAAGAGGTCTTGTAAACTTCTCTTTCATATCTGTGTTAAGTGTTCCCTTCTGTTCATGTCTTCTTTCCCTTTTAGTTCAATTTAAGATTGATGGATGAGTAAAGGAGGACAAAGAAAGGAAGGAAGGAAAGGAAGAAAGAAACTATGTGTTTAAAAGAGCCTCTGTTATAATTTCTTCTTTTCAACTCATTATCTAGAAACTTTATGAATAGTGTACACTGTTTCATTCTATTTCTAAACTATCTTAATGACTATATCTTGTATATTGCACTGGCCCCTTAAAATAATTGGATATTTCTGCATTGTTTTTATGGGGACATTAGATGTTCATGCTATATATTTTATCATTTCAAGAATGATTCAACAGTGTGTCATTGAGTTGATTTTGACACATTGCAGTCCTACAGGACAGACTAGAACTGCCCATAGATTTTCTTAGGCTGAATTCTTTATGGGAGCAGAAAGCCAGGTCTTTTCTCCCATGGAGTGGCTGGCAGGTTCAAAGCACTTTACCACTGTGGCATCAGGGCTCCTTAACAGAACATGCATAATATACACTTAAATTTTTAGTAAGCCCATTATGTTGTTGTTGTTGTT
>NW_006408836.1:2711717-2716203 GCF_000296735.1 Chrysochloris asiatica | reverse complement strand
TCACTGAATGAGAACAACTTTCAAAATACCGGATAAAGCAGAGAGGCAAGTGTTCTAAATTTTCACAGACACACTTTTAATTTCTTTGCCAATTCTAAGATTTTGATCTCATATTTAATAGCATTAAAAGGTAAGCTCACATTATTAGTGAACCAGCAACTTGTCTGTCAGTTTGTGGCACTGTGATGGCTTGTTGCATGTTGCTGTGATACTGGGAGCTAAGCCACCAGTATTTTGAATGTTGACACGGTCATCCATGGTGGACAGGTTTCAGTTGAGCTTCCAGACAAAGACAGACTTGGAAAGAGGAGTAGACTACTCTTGAATTATTAACCACTGAAACCTTATGAATATCAGATAGCACTAGAGTATGGAATATTGAAATATGATGAATAGCATCAGAATATTGTGAGAAATAGTGCTGGAAGATGAACCCCTCAGGTTGGAAGGCACTCAAAATATAAGGTGCCTACTTAAAGTAGAGTTGACTATGATGACACAAATGGACTAAAGCTTTTGGGACCTTCATTTGCTGATGGGGTACAACCCAAAATGATGAAAATGGCTGCAAAGATCCATTAATAATTGGAATGTGGAATGTACAAAGAATGAATCTAAGAAGTTGTCAGAAATGAGATGGAAGGCATAAACATTGATATCCTAGACATTAGTGAACTGAAATGGACTGCTATTGGCCATTTTGAATCTGACAATCACATGGTTTACTATGCTGAGAATGACAAACGGAAGAGAAATGGTGTCACATTCATCATCAGAAAAAACATTTCAATCTTCAGTGCACTGGGTTTATAGAGATGAGCAATTTAGATGTTGGCTTAAAAAATGGGGGCTATGTGATAAAGCACTGGACCTCAAAGTCAGTTTGATTCACATGGTCAGTGGTTTGAATTCACCAGCCGCTCCTTGGAAACCCTGTATAGTATTGCTATGAATCGGATCTGACTTGATGGCACTTAACAACAATAAAGGCACAAAGTGGCTTGCTTACAAGCTTTCATGAGTATGCTTAATTTCAGAATGAGGGGGTAAGATAGAATCCCCACTAAATAATTTTCCTCTTTTCCAGATGGATTTGGTGAAAGGGGATGGGGGATGATGGTGATAGGATTTTACAATTCAATTTTGAATAACTGTTAGCAGGATTAATTGTGATTGCCACAACTGTATGTAGGAGATGTATAACTAAAAGGAGGGAATAGTTCATCTTTCATTTCAGAAACAGAGGATCTCAGGACCATTAAGAAGGAAGAACATGAGTGGAGCATGAGATCCTACCTAGAAAAGCAGCGATAAAAGAAACAATGGCAGAGGCGATGGCACAGAGAGATAGAGTAGCTGAGAACTCTAGGCCCGTGGACTGAGAAAGGCTGTGTGCCTTTGGGCAGGAGGCTGGCTTGCAAAATGTGAACATTTAAGTTAATATATATATATATATATATATATATATATATATATGTTTGCTTTGTATGAGTACATCAAATATTTTTGCTTTGCTCATTTGTAAAAAATAATATGTAAAAGGGAAGCCACAGTGTAGAAGCAGGATAACTGTTGTTGCAGGGAGGGGAGTGTAATCATTGAAATGAAAGAAAACATATGATTAGTTGAAAGTTAAGCTGATGATCTTGACTGTTTACCTTCACTCAATTCACAATAATAATAATAAACATTAGATAGTATTTCATAGGTATTATCCAATTATATTGGTCATGCACATAATAAGTACTCAAATTATATCATAAAAGATGTTATTTTCTGATAATTACCTGTTAAGTGAAAGAGAAATAGAAAGATATGTCTTAATTGGCATGACATTTGCTGTCATTTTGTAAATTTGAGTTTCCAAGGCCACCCTTTATTCTATTACCAGAAATTAGATTGTAACAATACAAACAATAAATAGTGTAAGATGTAATAGTGTTAGTAATGGTTATGGTTTGCTACACTGAAAAATAATGTGCTATGATATTAATGTATAGGATATCAAGATGGGATATAAGACCCCTTATAAGCTCTTTTCTCTTTGGAAAACTTGACTCTCTCGTTAGAAGTGTTGCCTGGTTTGCAAATTATCTATTAAATAATTTCAAATTAATTTCTAAATAACAAGAACATTTCAAGATCTATCTTGAAGTAAAATGCTGTCTGTGACAGGATAATATCCATATACCTTCAAGGAAGACCAGTTAATACCACTATTACTCAAATTTATACATCAACCAATAAAGTCAGTGATGATGAAATTGATCTCCAATCTGAAATTGATCAAACATGCAATCAAGATGTATTGATAATTACTGGCCATTGGAAATGCAAAGGTTGGAAACAAAGAGGAAGGATCAGTAGTTGGAAAATACAACCTTGGTAACAGAAATGATGCTGGAGGTCACATGATAGAATTTTACAAGACCAATGACTTGCTCATTGCAAATAACTCTTTTAAACAACAAAAAGATGAGTATACACCTGGACTTCACCAGATGGAATACCCAGAAATCAAATTGTCTACATCTGTGGGAAGAGACGGTAGAAAAGCTCCATATTATCAACCAAAACAAGGCCAGGGACAGACTGTGGAACAGACTATCATTTATTCATATACAAGTTCAGGCTGATGAAATTGAACCGCCGATTTAAGTTCAAATGGCTTTGCAGTCTGGCGCATTAGTCCGCAGCACCACACCAGGACTCCCACATTATATAATCTGGTTTTGAAAAATGCTTTGAATTTTCTGTGTTTTTCAAACACAATTTATGTTTTTTAGCTTAAAAACAAATTTTGTGCTTTGGTTGAAAGTTTACAGAGCAAATCAGTTTTCCCTTCAACAATTCATGCACGTTTATTTCACGCCATTGATTTCAGTCCCCACAGTGTAAATAGCTTTTTCTTCCTTATGATTTCTGTTTCTATTCAACCTTCTGTTCTCTCCCTTCCTGCATTCTGGACTTTGTCTCTAGGCAAAGGCTGCCCTTTTAGTCTGACTTGCTAGCTTCTTGATAAAAAGTGTCTTACATGTGAAGGATTAGCTTGATCACATCACTTTTTTTTTTTTTTTTTTTACTTTCTACTCTTGACTTTTCTTGGATGTTAGTATTCATTTATAGCTGAAAGCAAGAAATCTCTATTAACCCCAGAGTATTTCCCATATGGTCCTAATTCTATTTTCTTTTATCTCTCATCTCATTTCTTTTGCTTTAGAGATTATTTTCTTCCTTAACATGGGCAAGGTTTGGACACATTTTCATTCACTGAAAAACTTGGGTAAGGTTGAAACCAAAGTTAGAATGAATTCCTAGTTAATTGATGATTTGTGTGTAATAGATCATGTTTCCTTTCACATATACACACAAATCTGTCCAAAATAAAAAATTTAACAATCATATAACATTATGCATCTTTATAAGATAATATGCATAAAATACTTTGGAAAAAAACTAAACTTTTTAAGGATGAGACTCATCATCCTGATTTTATAGGACCATATGCTATTAATACTTCCATTTTTTGTTTGGAAGAAAAAGGAAGATTCTCATTTAAAATATATAGCCTGTTTATGGTTATGTTCTTATTATAACTCAAATCTCAAATACTTACTCTTTAGTTTTAAGGAAAGGGGTTTACATGTAATTAAAAGAAAAACTGGTGTTTTGGTTGT
Source organism: Chrysochloris asiatica (assembly GCF_000296735.1). Classification (NCBI taxonomy): domain Eukaryota; kingdom Metazoa; phylum Chordata; class Mammalia; order Afrosoricida; family Chrysochloridae; genus Chrysochloris; species Chrysochloris asiatica. Next base: position 2,712,526 of record NW_006408836.1, on the reverse strand, counting down.
TGTTGTGTGCCGTCGACTTGGTTCCAAGGGATGGATGGTGAGTTTGATCCACAGATATTGTGGTTGGTATTCCAGTGCTTATGCTGCAGCATTACACCATTAAGGGTGTGGAAGATGCTCTTTTTTTTGTTCTCTCAACATCATTCCTCTAAAAAATTTAATAAAATGCCCAAACTTAAATTAGTTCATATTTAAAATCATGCAAATTACGTTTTAGTGTAACATGAGTTGGATCTTTTCTATTAGGAAACTTCCATTTCATATATTTTACTTCTAGTTAGTGTTTTGCCCTTGGGCATGTGCTTCACACCAGTAAGGACTCAGATACTAAGACATATAACAAAACCAAATGGGATCTAACAGATACTTGTTTTCTAGACTTCTAACCCTGTAGCATAGAGGGAGAAGCAGACATAGAAGGGAAAAATAAATGACTTTTTAAAAGCTGAACCATGTGAATATAAAGAAAAAAGACACCGTTCTGTTGCATAGAAATAGCCTAATATGATTGTCTCATCTTACAAAGGAGAATGAAAACTTGCCTCAGGTCTCTTCAGAACTCAAAAAGAGGTAACTAAACATACAGACATAACAAGCTATGGACAACACTGAGAAGTATGAGTATTCTAGAACACTTAATTTAATTCTGAGAAATCTGTACCTGAACCAAGAGGCAGTTGTTCGAACAGAACATGGGAACACTGAATGTTTTAAAATTGGGAAAAGTGTGCTACAGGGTTGTGTTCTTTCACCATACTTGTTCAATCTGTATGCTGAGCAAATAATACGAGAAGCTGGGTTCTATGAAG
>NW_006408836.1:2703144-2710889 GCF_000296735.1 Chrysochloris asiatica | reverse complement strand
AAGTTGATGAGAGGAAAACCAGGAACAAGATAAAGTGAAAGGGAATAACATCATAGATGCTTGGCCTTGAAAATAATTTAAGATTATTAAATATCAGTGAATAAGAGATTAGACCACAAAATAATAAAATAGGAGAACTGTGAAATTAAAAGTGTTACAGTCACAAATGATTACTAGATATTATTGCCGTGTTATATAATTATAATGGTATTGCTGTATTCCCTACTCTGCCTCATTTTAATGTAATCTCACTGAAGTCAAGACCATCTCACTTATGATAATGAAAAACCATGCCTTAGCCATAGTAGGAACACAGTGAGTTAAATGAAATTAAATACTGTTCATAGAAGAAATTACTGTTAATATCTAATGAGTAGTAGAAAATTTCTCCAGGGATAGTGTGATTGCAAAGAATCCAGCTATACATGTATCCCTGACTCCATCTTATCCTCACTAAATACAGTTGTTTTAGAAAAGTACAAAATTTTTAAAGCCTTATTTCCCTTTGAAAATCCTTGTTTCTTCAGAGCATCTAGTTTTATTAGGACAAAAGGAAAGACACTAGGAAGTCAGAGAAGGGAAGCCTTTGAAAGATAAAAGCTAGCAAGAGGCTTTTCAGAAGAAGGAAGCATGTGGGTGAGACTGATAGGTACCCTGGGTGCCAACTCTTAGATCCAAGGCAGATGGGTTTTGCTCTGCCCTTCAAATGCTTGTGTCTGGCCAACAATCACACAGCACAACAGCCAGATTCCAACAGTGAAAGGCAGAGCAAAGAGAATTTTTTTCCCCCTGGCACTTGTTGATCGTTGGATGCTATCTGCGCTGAAGATTTAGATTAAATTAATATTGCTGGCCATATGCTCTGTATACTGTGGTTATATAGTGTTGTCTTGGTTGCTAGCTACTTTGGATGCTGTGGCTAAGCAAATTGTTGCCTTAGCCACCAGCTTCATTTTTAGTACAAGTTCTGGCTTTTCTACATTTTTCCTTTTTCCTTTCTCCTCAGAAAACTCTTTTTGGGCACATACCATGCACTATACCTAGGTGTTGCTTAAATCCATTAATCCCAAGGAGATATTCATACTTCTTTTTTCCATTTTAAGTCACTCACACGTGGCAAAGGTCTGCCCATTTACTGATCAAAATGGATTTAGGATTGAAATGGTAGGTCATCTGAGTAGGTCTGAGTAGTCCTAAAAGGTCTACAACCATTTTCTCCTTTATTTACCCCCCAATAGCCTTCTTCACTTAATGTTTATCACTCTTTCAAGTGAAATCCAAGTGGTAATTTCTATTCATTAAGTGTGTCCTTTCTCAACTGCACTTTTAAAATATTGAACTTCATTGAAAGAAGCAAATAATCATATTACAAATGAGTTTAGACAATGATTTAAATTCTCTGAACTAAGAAAAAGATAAGACCAATGTGAAAATATTGGGCAGCTCATAAGGGAAACAGAGGAGTAACTAGAAAGAGGAGACAAAGTTTGATGCTGAATCATCACTAGATCCTAGAAAGTTTTTTCAGTAGCGGGCACAACAGATAAAGGATTCCATCCAGAACTTTCTTGAGGGGTGGGGTGGACTCTTGCTCTTTTTTTTTTTTTTTACAGTATTTGCTTTTTTGAAATGTAACTGAAAGTCATATCTTAATATATAACTAGAACAATGATTCCTCCCTGTTTACAAGAGGACCTTTGCTAGGCAAATACATCATCTTTAACTTTTATCTGTTGGCAGAGAATTCAATATAAGACCCTACAAATTTATACTTACAGATTATAAGCAAGGGGTACGTATCCATGTACTTTGATAGCAAAGGATTTTAAAAAATCTACAGGATACACCATTTTAGAAAGTTTACAATAAACATGTAGTATAATGCCATTTGTGTACCAACTTTTATGGTAAGAAGCCATAATTTTTTTCCACACTTTTTATTGTGAATTGAATGAAGGTTTACAGAGCAGATCATCAGTTTTATATTAGACAAATCATACATGTTGTTTCATCTCAATGATTGCAGTTCCCTCCATGTAACAACAGTTAGTCCATTTGCACTCTATTGTTTTTACTTCCATTCCACCATCCTTCCCAACCCTTCTGAACTTTGTCCTTAGGAAAATGTTGCCATATATTCTTTCAAAGAATGGCAAAGGGATTGCTTTAAAAACAAGCAAACAAGCTATAGGTATAGAATTTGTGTGCCATAGCTAGGTACTTAAGGATATAATTCATGCCATTCTGTATTTGGCCAATTAATTCTGTAGAACATCTGCACATGTATATCTCCAGCAGCTATGGTCTCTAAGCTACTATAATTTTATTTTTTATTATGTAAATAAAGATCCTTAGTGAAGCAACAGTTAAGCATTCAGCAGCTAACTGAAAGGTGATCCGAACCCACCCAGCAAAAGAAAGACATGATGATCTGCTTTCGTAAATATTACAGCCTAGAAAACCCTATGGATCAGTTCTACTTCATCACATGGAATCTCTATGAGTTGACATTTATTCAACAATAACTAACAACTACAATATTAGGTATTAACTGACTGGTCATGTGGACATTTTGTATTTTGGATTATAACGATAAATCTTTAGATTTGAAAGCATTGTTACTTTGTGTAATGGAATGTAATCATTCCTGACTTTTTAATAATGTTTTCAGATTACTTTGTAAAAAAGTTACGTCCATGAGGCTTGATCGTGTGAGAATCTAAACTCAATCATTTCTCTTCTTGATTTTGTAGTTTGTTAGGTGCTATAGAGTCAGTGCCAATGCATTGTGACCTGATGTGGAGCAGAAACACTGCCTGACCCTCTGCCAGCCTTATCATCATCCTTGTTAACTTAGTTTAGATTTTTTCCAGTTGAATTTTACTTAATCTAAAAGTATGTGTTTAAAATTCCATCCAATTGAGTATCTTTTTCAAGAGAGTTATCCTACTGCTACTGATTTGAAAAGAAAAAAAAATTTTTTTAATTGATAAAACTGCCAAGTTGGTGTGGTAGCGGTGGTAGTAAAAGTTGGAAGGAGATCTGTATGCTGTTGGAGGAAGATAGGGCAACATTGTAGGAAGATTTGAAGTCGATTTTTGGTAAAGTCAGTTCTTAAATTTGAAATAGAACATTTTAGAAGAAAATGAATAAAAGATGAATGCAAGGAAAATGCATCTTCACAAATTATAAAGTAATCTCAGTTATCTAGTCAGGAATTTTAATTTTTACTTCATAAATAAATATATTTTGTAATTATGAAGCTGAAATGAATCCATAATTACATTCAGTACCAAGTTTTAAGAAGTCTAGAAGATGTGACCAAAATTTTATCAATTTCTAATTCTTAGAACTTAACCCAATATCTTATAAAAAGTACCAAAACTAAATCCATTAACCTTGAATCAATTCTGACTCATGGCTGCCCTATTTAGAAAAGGGCACAATGACGCCTTAGAGTTTCCAAGGTTGTGAATCTTTATGGGAACAGACAACCTCATCCTTCTCTCATGGAGTGAGTGGCTAATGTCTTTGCCAGTCTTGTGTTTAGCAGCCTTTAGAGGAGTAGAAAGTCTCACCTTTTTCTCAAAGAGTGGCTGGTGGGTTTGAACTGTTCACCTTTTGGTTAGCAATCCAGTGCTTAGCCTATAGTGCCACCAATAACCCTTTATAAGAAGCACAATGCCTTTTATTAAGTAACTTTTCTCTGTTGAATGAATGAGTGAATAAATGAATGACCTGTCAGCCACATTTAACTTGCAATTTTACTTTGTGGATATATAATTGTGTGTCATTTTAAAAACTAATTTAAAATCCCAGCAAATGGCAAATTTGCCTTTGTGTTAGTTCTCTAGTGCTGCTATAACAGAAATACCACAAGTGGGTAAATTTAACAACCAAAATTTATTCTCTCACAGTTTAGGAGGCTGGAAGTCCAACTTCAGAGTGCCAACTCTTGGGGAGGCTTTATTTTTGTCAGTGCTGGGGAAAGGTTCTTGTCTCCTTTCAGAAGCCGTAGGCCCAGTATTCCTTGGGAATCTCCATACATCTTGGCATTAATCTTCTCCTGGATCTATTAGCTTCACAATGCAAGGACTCCTGGTCCAAAGAACGCACTGTATTCTCAGCTCTTCTATCTTGGTGGTAGTAGGTCCCTCTTTCTCTTCTCAAGTCTGTCTCCTTTTATACCATGTAATATACAAGGTGTGGCATGCCACACCCTTGGGGTTCTCCCATAAATTGAATCAGGGTGGTGGTGTGATTAAGGTGTTGTTGTTAAATGCCGTTGAGTTGATTCTGACGCATAGCAACCCTGTATAGGATTTCAAGGCTTTAAATCGTGGGAACAGAAATCGTCATCATTCTCCTGAGGAGTGGCTGGTGGTCTTGAACTGCTGAACCTTAATCCTCTATTGGTTTATCACATCATGGGGGATAGCTGCATCTCAACTGAAAACCACTGAGAATCCTGGCCCAGTAAAGTTGACATAAAACCTTAAGTATCATAGTCCTAAAAATATCAAGGACAAAATGGGGTTATGACTAATTGTTGTTTTATTCTTTCTAGTTTTGTGTATTTCCTAAATTTTCAACAATAAATGTTACATAACAAAATTTTTTCAAGATATATACATGGCTAGAATTTATCTGAAAATAAAGCATAATTCTCAGTTCTAATAGCTTATATTTCATCTGTTGTTCAAATTTCAAAAGGTCTTCTTTTACATCAAAAGCTACTTTAAAAAATTAAGGTAATTATTGCTAAACAATATATCTTGAGCTAATTAAAGGAGGTAGGACTTTCACATAATTTCAGCTGTCTATTCAAGAACTTAATTTTTTTTTTTTTGTATTAGAAAATAATTAATGTTTCTGCTTTTGAGCCAAAGCAGCATTGTTTCACTTTGTAGGTTAAAAATGATCATTTTTTGAAAATAGCCATGATACTATATTGAATGACAACTTTCTTTTTGCAAATATAATCATATTTGAGTGACTTAAAAAAAATACTTAAATCCAAACCACATGCTAACCTATAAAAACAATTCCTTGCTCTCCTTGATAGAAAAAAAAAATACATTGAACCAGGGTGGGTGAATATTTAGAACCACTGTGGCAGTGGTAGTTAAATCCTATGACTAATGGCGAGATTATCTGTCTAGGTGGACCACATGGACTTAGTTATCTTCCCACTGGAATGACACAATAGGGAGATATCTGATGAATATTATGGAACATCTGTGAATGGATCACAACTATGCCTGATGTGAATCATTCTTCCCTCAAAAATCTAAAGTTTAATAGTTAAAAAATTCCAAACTGTTGTCATATAAGCTGAGATGGTTGGCCTACTCTAAGCATTGTGAGGGAACAAACACAATAAAACAACTCAAACATTATGCTTGTAAGTGTTTTGTCTATGTTTTAGATGCCTACATTTAGGAAAACCTAAAAATGTTTGTTATTATTGAATACGATCAGTAAGAACCTTGAGTCACTGCAAACAATACAAAATACCTTTTTCATGTCTCACAACCATCATGGAAATGTCAGATTGAAGTCTCATGAGCTTGGCAGACTTCTTTTTCCCTGTCAGCTCTTTCACTTCAAGGGGCTTAATTGAAGGTATATATAACGTGATAACCAAGACACTTTGACCTACAAAATTTTGATGACTCTTAAGGGAACACATTTTGTGTCTCACTCTTTAGATGATTATTTCCTTCACTGAATTATTCTGTATCACACTGATTTCCCTAATTTGTGATCAGACTCTTTTCTTTAGGAGACTATTATTTAATAATAACTGATAGATACTGTGGGGCCAGGTGTGAAGCTGTGGTTTCCTGGATACAGTTAATGAGACTTCACAACTTTCTATGTATTCTAGGGATGGGATGGATGTGTTGGGTAGATAGCTTAGGTTGAATTTTTATTTCCTGCTACCTTGCTATGATCTGAAACTTTTGTCTTTTGTCTTATAGTTTGACTTGTTTCTCTTTGATGCAATCTCTGCCTCTTTTGGATCCTTGACAATAAAGAGAAATCAAGTCTGTATGAAGGATTCAACAGGATGTTTTTAAATAAGAGTGTGTGTTTGTGTGTGCCTCTGTATTTTGTGGATTGTGAGTATTGCCGTGGATATCTTTGCCAATAAATAATAAACATCTATTTAGAATTTTACAAATTTTATCAGAATGTTTTCAGCTGTGGTAAACACGTCACATTAACCAATTTTGAAGGATGAGATAAGCATTTTTTAAGTTATAGTCAATGTACGTGTCTCTTTGACAATGGTGTAATCAACACAGGGCTATTTCTACAAAGCAAGCAGACTAATGGGTTATGTTCAAAAGAGGCCCAGTGCAGTGTTTAATCTCTGGACTTTGTGAGCTTCTAGAGAAATAAATGTTATACATGAAAGCATAAGTAAAATGTGTACATGTGAGATGTTCTTAACAAAGACTAAATTGATGGGGTTTGTCCTTAAAAATACCAAAAAGTAAATTTGTCCCTACTGCTTTATTTTTAAATAAACATACAAACATTATTTTACAATGAAGCATCTTTGAACATTTTATGTGCTATTTTGGTTTATTGAAGTTGATTTTTTTTTTTTTTAAAGGAAAACAAGAAGAAGAATATACAAATGGGAATGCTAATCATTTTAAATTACCATTAGTTTCTTTTCTAGATTTGAAAAAATGTTTCTAAATATGAGACCAATAATTTTACCTAAAGTTACAGCATAATATCCAGGTCTTTTCTCCCTTTTTAGAAAAGCAGTCAAGTGTTTCTGGAACAGGTAAGACAGCAACGATCCAGTGAGGTTGATCCCCCACAGAGGAAGGCTATGCACACCTAACTTATTGAAATTAAACGACTCTTCAATTAATGATACCCTCCTTTTCTCAAGGTGCCCAAAGACAGGAGGTGGTCTGTAAAAGATTGGATGACAACTCCATTGTCCAGAACAATTATTGTGACCCTGACAGCAAACCACCCGAAAATCAAAGAGCCTGCAACACTGAGCCCTGCCCACCTGAGTAAGTAAGAGAAAAAAAAAGTGAGATTTTCTTCCAAGTACAAAGGAAAAAATTAGATATTCTTACTTGAAAGCATATTAATAAAAAGAAAACATTCTGTTGAAAACAGAAAATATCAACCAACTGTGGAAAAATTTCTATGATACCACATTTATTTATTTGTTTGCTTTTAATATACTTTAATTTTTAGAGCAGTTTTATAGTTACAGAAAAATTGTACAGACAGAATAAAGATTTCCCAATCCCACCACCACATTCCCCCACTCATCTGTAAGTTTGTCATACTGTGGTGGCTTGTGAGTTGCTGTCATTCTGAAAGCTGTGCCACCGGTATTTTAAATACCAGCAGGGTTGCCCATAGTGGACAGGTTTCAGATGAACTTCCAGACGAAGACAAACTGGGAAGAAAGAGTGCCGAACTACTTCTGAATAAATAGTAACTGAAAACTTTATGAATAGCAGAGAAACACTGTCAGATATAGTGCTGGAAAATGATTCCCTTAGGTTGGAAGGCACTTAAAATGTGACTGGGAAAGAGCTGCCTCCTCAAAGTAGAGTTGACTGTGATGACGCGAATGGAGTAAAGCCTGTGGGAGAAAAGACTGCGGGACCTTCATTTGCTGATGGGGCACAACTCAAAATGAAAAGAAACAGCTGTAAACATCCACTGAAAATCGGAACATGGAATGTACGAAGTAT
>NW_006408836.1:2698302-2700562 GCF_000296735.1 Chrysochloris asiatica | reverse complement strand
GACTCAAACATGTCAACAGTGGTGAGGTTGGCCCAGGATTGGGCAGTGTTTCATTCTGCTGTACATAAATTCTCTATGGGTCAGTACCGACTCGATGGCACCTAACAACAGCAACAACCACATTACCTCTATTAACCTCTTACATTCCTGTGATATACTTGTTACATTAAATAAATTGATGAACCAGTATTGATATGTTATATGATTTACTAAAGTCCATACTTTTCATTGGAGTCCTGGTGTAGCACTACAGGATAAGCATTGAATCACAATGTCAGTTTAACCACAAGGTCAGCAGTTCAAAGTCACCAACTACTCCTTGGAAACCCTATAGGGTTTCTATGAGTCCAGATCCAACTTGATGGCACTTAACAACATACTTTACGTTAGGGTTCAGAGAGTGTGGTACTGTAATATCCCTTTCACTGAGCAAAGATTCCTATTTTAAAGTTTCACTTATTAACAGTTTCAGAGCAGGAACTTAAGGGAGGTTGGTTCTGATTCAGTTCTGAAGTGATCATCAATTCTAAGGCATACATTTTACATTTTAGAATTTCTAAAATCGGGATTCATCCCAGTTGATGGTATCATACATAACAATTGGCATTGTTTTTTTTTTTTCCATTTATTTTTGGTACATCAAATAATTGGATCCTAGATTCAGTAAAACACAGTAAGTTAGTGTACAATCCTTTTCCCAAATACTTATCCTAAAGCCCTAAAGACTGCTACAAAGTTTTATTAGAAATGCCCTGCATTGCAATATCAGTGTTTCTGTTTATTGAGCCAGTTTTAAATTCTGTTATTGTAAGGCACCCCATCTTTTGAGTACCAGGCACAGGTCTGGATGTGTACTCTAGTCCATCTCTAACTATTCATGTAGTAATTATCAGCTTACCATAAATGGAGGCCCAAGGAGAGAAACCATTCTTCTTAACAATGACTTTAAAATGAAATCAAATCTCAGTGAGCCATACTTTGTTGTTGTAGCTGTTAAATGCCATAAGTTGGTTCCAATTCATTGCAACCCTATATAGAGTTTTTGAGGTTTGGCTGGTAGGTTTGTTTAGCAGTCAAGTGCTTATCCTACAGTAACACACCAAAACTTCATAGTTTACAGTCTGTAAAAACAGAAAGTTTTTGATTGAGCAAGACTTCATGCTCATGTGAAAAATGATGCTGAGTTGATCATGAAACTAATTTTAGTAGGAACTTACCCTGACCTATAACTTACTGCAATACAGAACATGTTTGGGTGGAATTTTATTCTTGTATGAATGATCAGGTTGAATGGTATAATACCTGCTAGTAGCTAATTATGCCAAAATGAAATTTATAAGGAAAAAAAGTAAACACATGTATGTGTGTGTGTATATGTTGGTGTTGTTAAGTGCCATTGAGTCACTTCTGACTCATTGTGATCCTGTATAGGGTTTCCAAGGAGTGGCTGGTGAGTTTGAACTGCTGACCTTGTGGTTCAAACTAACTTTGGCATCCAGTACTTTATCCCATAGTGCTACACCAGGACTCCATAAATATATATGTGCAGAGAATATAGACAGTTCCTATAGCCACACCCACCACCACATTACCTAATCACCTAATTGTATATACTCATATATACATATTATATATAGAAAGAGTATATGTCTTGGGGAGTCCTGGTGTGGTGCTGTGGGTTAATGTGCGAGACTGCAAAGCCATTTGAACTGCAAGATCGGTGGTTCAAGCTCACCAGCTGCTCCTCGGAAACCCTATACAGGGTCACTATGGGTAGGAACCACCTCAATGGCACTTAACAACAACAACAACAATGGCAACATATGTCTTGGAGTACTGGTGTGGCACTGTGGGTTATGTACTGGACTACAAAGTCTGTTTAATCCATAGTCATTGGTTCAAGATCACCAGCCATTCCTTGGCAACCCTGTACAGGGTTGCTATGGGTTGGAACCTACTCCACAGCTCATAACAACAACAACATATGCCTTCAGTTGGGCTCACTAGAGAAGCAAAACCAGTGAAACTTATATGTGTGTATATATATAAATGTATATATATAAAGAAGTTTATATCAAGGAAGTAGCTCACAATTGTAGAGGTGAAAGATTCCCAAGTCTGGGTCAGATGAACCAAGATCAGCAGGCAGGTCTGTCTCACAAATAAAAAGGCAGGTCTGATGAACAAAAAGGCAGGTCTGGTAGGCAGGCAGGTCTGGCAAATAGGCAGATGGTAAAGAAGGTCCCGGCTCAAGTTCAAA
>NW_006408836.1:2687568-2697997 GCF_000296735.1 Chrysochloris asiatica | reverse complement strand
GAGCTACAAAACAAAGACAGACTAGGAAGAAAGAGTGACAAACTACTTCCGAATCGCTAGTCACTGAAAACTCTATGCATAGCAGAGAAACATCACACTATAGTAGGGACCTGTATTCTTTATCCATTGTAAATTCCAGGTTTCTGTGATTCTACTTTGATCATTTTTAGGAAAAAATGATTAATTCATTTTATTATAAAGTAAATTATTATGTATATCATATAAGTATCCATATATAATTTATAAGGAAAAAATAAAGCAGACGTATGTGTGTATATGTGTATATATATGCAGCTCAGATAGCACAGTAGTTACGAGCTGGGCTGCTAACCTTAAGGTCAGCAGTTTGAAACTACTAGCCATTCCTTGGGAAAAAGATGAGGCTTTCTGTTCCCATACAGATTTACAGTCCTGGAAATCCCATGCAGTGTCGCTATGAGTCGGAACCAACTCCACAGCATACCACCATCATATATATGTGTGTGTGTGTCTTTGTGTGTAATTTATAATGAAACGAATTAATCCTTTTTACTAAAAACTACCACAGTAGAATTACAAATATCTGAAATTCATACTAGGTAAAGAATCCAGATACCTACTATAGTTAAAACAAGGTGTATTTCTTAGTATTGGTGCCCAAACAATAATCATGCCTTACTGATTTTGATTATATAAAAGCAACATCTACCTAAATATTGAAATTTTAAAGGAAGATGTTCACCACTAATCTCTTGAAAAAGTTTAGTGACTATCAAACAAGGAACATCAGGATATCTAGAGTGATAGAAAAGAATTTCTCTTTACAAATCTTTTATAATTTTATATTGGTTCTTTTCTAAATATGACCATCTTATAACGAACTCTTTAAATTCAAGATGGGAAGTTTTGAAATGTGATCTACAATATGCATCAGATAGAAAAGCTTATGTATTTAGTTTTTCATTTCTTTCCGTTTTCCCAAATAAGATTGAAAAACTATATAAAATAAACTGATACTCAAAATTAGGGGCAATTCCTATTGAAATATTTATCATTTTGATGTCAACTTATATGACTTATTTATGTATTAAGGATTTTAATACTTTTACCTGTGTTGTAAATATTTTTTCCTAGTTTGTCATATGTCTTCCATGTATTTATGACATTTTGATCTATTTCTACTAATACAAATTTAAAATTTTTATATAGGAAGACTATCAAACTTTTATTTCTTTCTACTAGTATTGGTATAATGCTTACAAAGTCCTTGACCACTTTAAGATTACACTTTAAAAGTTTTATTTAAATATATGTATATATAATTTAATCTGTCTGAAATAATTTGCTTGATTCAAGAAAGGGTTCCATATTTGTTTTCAAATATTGTTTTCTCAAAACAGTAATTTAAAATCTTGAGTGATATTTTAAAAATTAAATATTGAATATTTCAAATGTTTTTTAATCATATTGAGAGACATTTTAAGTAGGGCTTGGAAACATAGAGGACAGTAATAATTGTCTTCATATCGTACAAATAAAATGACAGAGAACTGGAAGAATGGAAGATGAGGCATTAGTAAAGATGTAATTATAGTGCTTATTTGGAAGACTTTGAGAATCAAGAGATGGCTTTTCTGGGAAAAATTAATGAGTGAATAGGAGCAAATCTTCTACAAGAAAAACATAATAAGGTGGTGAGGCAACAAGAGACAGGAATAAAGCATGGGTTCTGGAGGCATTGCATGAAAATGATGAAATTTATGACATACACATGAATAATTGGGGAAAAAAGAGAAAGTTTAGAGTTGGTGGCAAAGAACAGGACTGTTAGGAAATTAGTGCCCCACCATAAAAACAGGAAGCAAGTTGGACTCCAAAGAGAAAGGCCAAGAGTTCAGTTTTTAACCATGCTTTCTTTTCATAGCAAGATTATTTCTAAATATGACCTCATGTGAGGAATTCTTGGGTATTAAATATATGTCTGTATGATAGTGTGATTTTAAAATTGTTAAGACCAGAAAAGTGAAAACAACCAAAAGTACTATGTCTTGTGATAATATATGACCAAGATTCAAACAAACAATCAACACAACAATTGTAATGTGGATCTCTTTTCCTAATGACAATCTAAGAGCTCTGGTAGCATAGTGATTACAAGGCTGGCTGTTAACCTTAAGGTCAGCAGTTCGAGACTACCAGTGGTAGTAAGATGAGGCTTTCTGCTCCCTTAAAGATGTATAGCTTTGGATACCCTATACAGGGGTCGCTATGAGTTGGAACTGACTCCACAGCACACAACCACCACCATCATCAATAACAGTCTAATTGAGCACATATATATACAAATAGCTATAGTACAAAGTAAAATGTGGTATTTTGAGAATTATAATAATAGTTATGAGTGTTACGATTGGTTAGCGTAATGGTTACGAATCGGGCTGCGAACCTCAAGGTCAGCAGTTCGAAACTACCAGCTGCTCCGCGGGAGAAAGATGAGGCTTTCTGCTCCCGTAAAGATTTACAGCCTCGGAAACCCTGTACAGGGTCTCTATGAGTTGGAACCGACTCCACGGCACATAACAACAACAACATAACATGAGTGTTATAAGCAAAAGTGGTAAAGGAAACTCAGAGTGGGGAGAGCTTAGCTTTTCTCCAAGGGAAAGGTTTTAGTTAATGATATCTTTTATGATATGATGTTTAACAATTATTTTGAGTCATTGCACCTCACCTAGGGACAAGTATAATCTGTTATTTAAGTTTAATAAAAGATTCATCAGTCTGTCTCTAAAACTCTAAAATGTAAGATCTTGGAAGAATCATAGACATCATCTAGGACAACTCCCATCATTTCTGGAGGAGAAAAAATCTCTAGTGATGTTTTCCCCATTATGCCAGACATTACTAACTTTGTAAATTACAAATCAAATGGCTGACAGCATATTCATACTTCTAATTTTGCTTGCTTCAGTGACACATTCTCAATTGCCACAACTTCAGCGATACTTCTTACATTGATTAATACAAATTTGGAAGAATCTCAGCTGAGAAATATTTAGGGCATAGAGGGCTGTACTTAGTTTCACTTTTCAGTTACTTGAGGAATGAGAAAAATTGCTTTTCTTTAAATCTTCTTGAAAAGTATTTTACAACATTCCTATCTTAGTAAGTACACAACAGAATACAAAAATGGATCTCTCTATGATTAAAGATGTTTGTATCAAATTCTGCAGATTATCTTTTTATTTTACTATGTTGTGGTTATAAAAATGGTTGATGATTATTATATCTTTGACTCTTGGACAAAAACTGGGAGATCTCACTTTGTTTCCTCCGTCCTATCCCCTCTTTTTTATAGCAAATATCTAATATTAAACTATTTTCATGTGTTGTCTGTTCTTCAAGTTAAAAAGCAGACATTAAATTTGGGTTTTTGAGGATTCTTTCTTCAAAAATATTCTGTTTAATCAATATTGGGGCATACTTTTTCATGAGATCGCTTTTCCTCCCTTCTTCTTTCTCTCACTTAATATTATTACTTGTCCTTTTTATCTACAGAGATTGTATATCAGATTACACATGCTACAGTTAACTACTCTTATTTCAGACACTCAAACATGAATCCCAATAATTGTTAGTGTCGAATGACTCCTGGTGTGACGCTGTGGGTTAATGTGGTAGACTGCAATGTCGGTTGAACCACAAGTTGGTGGTTCAAGCTCACCAACCGCTCCTTGCAAAACCAATATAAGGTCGCTATGGGTCAGAACCGACTCGATGGCACTCAACAACAACAATAATGACTCCTAGAGTCCTGGTGTGATGCTGTAAGATATAGCGCTGGACCAAAAGGTTGGTTTGAACTGAAAGGTCGGTGGCTCAAAACTTATCAGCTGCTCCTTGGAAACCCTATACAGACAGGGTTGCTATGAGTCAAAACTGACTTGATGGCACTTAACAACAACATGGACCCCTGGTGTGGTGCTGTAGGATCAGTGCTGGACCAAATACCCAAAAGCTCCTCTTTGGAAACCCTATTCAGGGCCTCTATGAGTCAATCAACTAGATGGCACTTAACAACAACAATGAATACAAAGGCACTTGTGAGGATGAAGACTATTTGATATCTGGGTGGTGGGTAGAACTCAGAAAATATAGCCCAGGGACTGTTCAGGCTATAATGATTCAGCAATTGATATTTCCTGAAGGAATTTCTCTGTTCATATTTTTACCACCAAGTCTAAAGTAGGGAAAAAGGCAGGCAGGGAAACAGAATGCCATCAGAGTGTCAAACACCTGGAGAATGAAGGTGAAGGAAGCTGTTTGTCTTAAATTAGACAGGAGAGTTAAGAGACTGAGCTATATAGAAGCAGTGGTAAAACTGTTTAAATAACCAGGGTGTGAGTGTGATTCAATCCTTTAGAGAAAGTTGGGACGGGATGATTTGGCGAGCAATGAAGAAAGATGCAAGAGGGCCTGAATGTGAAGTTTAAAATCAATGTTAGAGTTAGAAGGGAAATGAGGAGGGTGATTCTTACTTTTACTTTTATACTTTATTTTAAGTTGAAGGTTAGCATGATACGTCTAGGCTGTTTCTGAGGAGACAAGCTTGGCAATAAAAGAAAACACAAAGGCAGAGGTGGCCCTGACCCTGGGCAGCAAAGAACATCACCACCTCCTGAATCACCACCGTGACTCGGGGCACCTGTGTTTAATTTGAAGGCCTCCGTCCCTCTTACATTATGAGACCTAATGAGATCATGGCTGGAGGTGGTATGACTGAACTTTTCGTGGCTGAGTTATACACATTGCTGTTTTATCCCCTAATCTTGGTGATGAAATCACTGTTGTGAATTGAATCAGAGTTTCACTATGGCTGGCACGCAAGTTATTATTCTCAGTACACATTTTCCTCTTTACCAAAAATGGTACTAACAACTTAGGATCAGGTTCCTCTGTAGAAAACAGAAAGGAAAGAGGATGAAAATAATTTTAAATCTCCTTTGGAAATAACTTAAAGGAAAAAATATTAATGTTAGGCTTTTCAAATTCAGGGTTAAACGATCACTCTTTAAATAAAATTTAGGATTTTATTTAAAATTTAGATTTTGACAATATATATTTTAAATTTATAAACCTGATTATGATATAGCTAAGTGTTGCTTCCCTTTTATATGTTGTTGTTTAATGCCATTGAATCAGCTCTGACTCATAGTGAACCTGTATAGGGTTTCCAAGGAGCGGCTTGTGGGTTTGAACCACCGGCCTTTCAGTTCAAACTGACATTGTGGCCCAGTGCTTATCCTATGGTGCTACGGTGGAACTTTGGCACAGATAATTCAAGTAATAATGAACAAAGGCCATCATGGCTTAGTTGGCTCAGGTTTAGGATCGTATTTAATCTTTAAGAAAGTACTGTCTTCCATATATAAAAATGCCACAATGGAGTTACACTGCTGAATATCATGAGAATCTGTTAAAATTTCAGATCTGTCTCTCTGGATAATTTGCCATCAAAGAACAGATCTATTGAGGATAGCTACATAGTCAAGAATGTGGAATGAAGAAAATGTCATGCTTGCAATCTATAGTCTACACTTCAGCAATGTTAAAAAATGAAATGAAAAGAAAATAGAAATTGGTGGGTGATTCAGTCCTACCTTTATCATTTCCTGTTTTCATGACTTTGGAGAGCAATTTTCTTAACACTGGATCTTACTTTCTTCTATAAATCTAAGCAAATGCCTTTGGCATCATAGATATTCAGTCGTTATTACATTAAGTGCTATAGGGTATCAGTCAGGATTATGGCTGCAGATAATGCAACATCAACTTCAGCTAGCTTCTGTTCATAGCATTTATCACTCTATGTTATAAAGCTAAAGAAATGTAAGGGTTAACTCAGCTTGCAGAGCTAGAATCAAGGATTCAAAGACCACCTGGACTTTCTAGCCCCTATACATTCTTTCAAATAAGTTAATTCCACTGGATAGAGGGAATGGCCACCATGCTATCTAGATTCATATCCTTTCACAACTTTGTAACCAGAAAGGAAAGAGATCCGTTCACTCCAGCTTGAGATATAAAAATTCTAAAGAGAATTCTCACTGGCCTGATTTGGATCATGAGTGATTCCATTTGGACCAATGAATGTGCTAGAGTAGCGAATCCTGCAGAAATACGAGGATAAGTCAAAAAGTATTGTTACAAAACCATGTTGTGTTGTTAAGTGCCAGCAGGTCAGTTCCAATTCATAGTGACCCTGTATGGTTTGAACCACAAGGTCGGTGAGTTTGAACCACCGAGCTTGTGGTTCTTACCAACCCTGTGGTCCAGTGCTTTATCCCACAGCACTATACTAGGACTCCATAGAAACATTTATTAAACAAAAATATCAGAATGTGAAACTATTTTCTTCAACTAATCTTCCATCTAAGTCTATACACTTCTGAACATGGTATTTCCATCGTTCTAATCCTTTCTCAATGAATTCTGTACTCTTCTATTTATACCACATCAAAATGGCAATTTGGGCATTCTTGAGGTACTCTAATCATGTTCCTTTTCAATAGTCTTTAAATTTGACTAACAAAAAAGAAGTTCAAAGGGGTAGGGTAGATGGAGTAGGTAAGGTTAACCAACAGTACTCTCCTAGGTTAGCCCTTGCTAACCTCAAATATGAGCTGGTACATTGTTATGATGGGGAAAAAATCCTCAACACAAGTTTCCTGATCTTTTCCTCAATAATAAAATTTTCCATTTTCATAAAATAACAAACCCCCATGACAGTCCTTTATCCTTCAAGAAAATCTATCAAGATTACTACTTTGGAATCCTCAAACACAGTTGCCATAACCTTCTGAGTTAACCTCTCTACCTTAAATTTAATTGGCCCGGCATCTCCCCTCGGAAGGCACTTTTGATTGTATCTTTTTATGAAGGTACCCTAACAAGACTAAGACTAATGTATTACTGAGAGAATCTGTGTTCAGCTATCCACTGATCTCAGAGACTTGTTTAAATGTGTTTTATTTAGAACAAACCTATGCATGCATGAACTGGATCCCTAGTTGCTGTTTTCAAGTGTCATCAAGTAGGTTCCGACTAATGGCGATCTGTATAGGATTTCCAAGGAGGAGCTAGTGAATTTGAACTCCGACCTTGCAGTTCAAACTAACTTGTGGTCCAGTGCATTATCCCACAGCATCACACCAGTATCCTTTGTAGCAATACTTCTTCACGTACCTTTTTATACTAAAATAATCTGAGGGGGAAAACATATATATGGAATCCAGGTATGGCACTGAAGGATAAGCACTGAACTGCTAACTATAAGATCAGTGGTTCAAGCCCACACTTCCTTCTCAGGAACCCTATACAGGGTTGCTATGAGTCAGATGTGAGTCAATGGCATTACATCAGTTCTGACTCACAGTAACCCTGTATAGGGTTCCTGAGGCTTTAAATCTTTGCAGAAGAAGAAAGCCTCATCTTTCTCCCACAGAGCATCTGGTGGGCTTGAATCACTGATTTTGTGGTTCACAGCCTAGTGCTTATACTATGGAGCTACCGTATTCCCATAGATATTTTGTTGTTGTTGTTAAGTACCACTGAGTCAATTCTGACTCATAGAGACACTGTACAGTTTCCGCAACTTTAAATCTTGCAGGAGCAGAAAGCCTCTTTTTTCTCCCACAGAGCAGCTGGTGGGTTTGAACTGATGGCTTGATAGTTCATTGTTCAGTGCTTATACTATGGAGTCACCATACTCCCATAGATATTTGTCATTTTTATTAAGTGCCATTGAGTTCGTTCTGACTCATAGTGACCCTGTTTAGGGTTTCCAAGGAATGGCTGCTGAGTTTGAACCACTGACCCTGAGGCTAGCAGATCAGTGCTTATCCTACAGTACCACACCAGGAATTCCCTAATGTGTGTGTGTGTGTGTGTGTGTGTGTGTGTGTGTGTATTCATCAATGACTTTCAGGGAAAAGAATAGCATACCATTAAATATGAGAAGTATTTGTTTTGCTAAGCATTTTAATTTCTTCCTAAATTAGATATGTAACTATTTATAGGAACAAAGGAGTCAAATCAAGGGTTGTCCATACTTTCTCAGAGTGGGTTTCTGGAATATGGTAAATTAACCCTCAAGTTCGTTAGGGTGATGTTGGCACAAAATCTTGGACTTGTGGGGGAACCTGCCTCAGTGTAAGAAAAATGGCAAGTTCCTTGTTTGTTGAACGCCAAACACTGTGTAGACATTTTAAATGGTATGCTGGAGCCAGTTAATATTGGTCTGTGATAATCTATTAGCATGAATTGAATGACCATACTCATGTATTTGTTGTTCTTGATAGCTGCTGTCTAGCCAGCTCCAACTCAGAGTGACCCTATGCACAAAAGAATGTAGCACTACCTCATGCTGCACCATCCTCACAAATGCTGTTACTGTTGTAGCAACTGTGTCAACTAATTCATTGGTGGTCTGCCTCTTTTTAGTGGACCCTCTACTTTATAAGGAGCTATGGTAGCGTAGTGGTTACAAATTGGGCTGCTAACCTCAGGGTTAGCAGTTCGAAACTACCAGCTGTTCCACGGGAGAAAGATGATGCTTTCTGCTCCCGTAAAGACTTACAGCCTCAGAAATCCTGTACAGGGTCACTATGAGTCGGAAGGAAACGACTCCAGGGCACATAACCACCACCTCTTTACCAAACATGATGTTGACAACATGTCAAAAGTATGTGAGATGAAGTCTTGCTTATCATCATGTCAAAGAATCATTCTGACTGTACTTCTTCCAAGACAGATTTGTTTGTTCTTCTGGAAGTCTATGATACTTTCAACATTCTTTGTCAGTCAACACCATAATTCAAATGCATAGTTTCTTTTCCAGCCTTCCTTCTTTATAGTCCAGTTTCAAATGCATATGAGGTGATTGTAAATACCATGTCTTAGGCCAGGAACACCTTAGTCCTTCCTCAAAGTCCTCTTTAACATTTTAAAGTGGTCTTTTGCAGCAGATCTGTCCACTGCAATGCATAAGTTAATTTCTTGACTTCTGCTTCTGTGAACATTAATTGTGGCTCCAAATAAAATGAAATCCTTGACAACTTTAATCTTTTCTCCATTAATCATACTGTTGTTTATTGGTCCAGTTGTGAGAATTTTTCTTTTCTTTACATTGAGTTAGTAATCCATGTTGATGTTAAGTGCCATCATGTCAGTTTTTACACATAGCAACCCTGAATAGGGTTTCTGAGGAGTGATTGTTAGGCTTGAACTGCTGACCTTGTGGTTAACAGTCTAGCACTTATCCTACAGTGCCATACTAGGACTCCAAATGTAGTCTTTGATCTTCATCAGTGAGTGATTCAAGTCCTTTTCACTTTCGGAAATCAAGGTTGTGTCATCTGCATATCACAGGATTTTATGAGCCTTCCTCTAATCCTGATACTGAATTGGCCTCCATATAGTCCAGTTTCTTAGAATTTGTTCAACATACAGATTGAATACATACAGGGAAAGGATACAACTCTGATGCACACCTTTCTTGATTTAAAACCATTCGGTACCTCTTGATCTGTTGGCATGACTGCCTCTGGGTCTGTGCACAGGTTCTACATGAGCAAAGTGAACTGTTCTGAAACTCCCAGTCTTTTCAATATTATCCTTAGTTCGTTATGGTCCACACAGTCAAATGCCTTTGCAGAGTCAATAAAACACAATTAAAAATCTTTGTGGTATTCTCTACTTTTAGCTAAGATTCATCTGACATGAGCAATGAATGATATCTCTCGGTCTGGCTTGAATTTCTGGAAACTCTCTGTTCATGTTCTGCTGTAACCATTTTTAAATTATCTTCAGCAAACTTATACTTGCATGTGATATTAATATATATCACTTTTCACTTGGTTGGCCAGGTAGCTGTCCTCCAAATCTCTTAGCATAAACTAGTGACTGTTTCCAGCCCTGCATTGTTTATTGAAACATTTCAATTGGTATTCTCTTAAATCCTGGAGTGGTGAATTTTCCCTAATGCCTTTAGTGTAGTTTGGACTTCTTCCATTAATACCATTGGTTCTTGATAATATATTACGTCCTGAAATGGTTGAATGTTGATTAGTTCTTTTTGGTATACTGACTCTCTGTATTCTTTCCTTCTTTTTTTGGTGCTTCCTGTAGGATTCAGTATTCTATCCATGTTGTTGTTGTTGTTATCAGGTGCTATTGAGTCGGAACCGACTCATAGCGACCTCATGCACAGCAGAACGAAACAATGTCCGATCCTGGGCCAACCTCACTACCACACTTGACGCCATCAATGATGCCACCTGGCCAATCCATCTCCTTAGGGGTCTTCCTCTTTTTCTCTGACCCTCCACCTTACCCAGCATGACATCCTTCTCCAGCGACTGTTTCCTCCGGACAATATGTCCAAAGTAGG
>NW_006408836.1:2673148-2686338 GCF_000296735.1 Chrysochloris asiatica | reverse complement strand
CTACTTTACATTAAAAAGCAAGTCTTAAACTTTACATTAAAAAGCAAGTCTTAAAGTCTTTTCTGACATTCACTGTGGTCTTTTCTTTCTTTCCTATCTTTTTAATGACCAACCGTTTGCTTTCTTCATGTATGATGTTCTTGATGTCATCCCACAACTCTTCTGGTCTCTAGTCATTAGTGTTCAGGGTGTCAAATTTGTTTTTGAGTTGGTCTTTAAATTGAGGTGGAGTATCCTAAAGGTCATACTTTGGCTTTCATGGACTTGTTTTCATTTTCTTCAACTTCAATGTGGACTTGCATATGACTTGCATAACAACGTGGACTTGCATAACAAGGGTGTTTGTTGTGGCTGATGATTTTGAGCTTCTTTGTCATCTCTTCCCACAGATGAAATTAATTTGATTCTTGTGTATTCCATCTGGCTAATTCATATCTATAATCCAATTTATGTTGTTGAAAAAGTTGTTGGCCTTGCAAAATTCTATAATGCAGTCTCCAGGGTCATTTCTATCACCAAGGCCATATTTTCCAACTATGGATCTTTCCTTTTTGTTTCCAACTTTCACATTCCAATCACTAGCAATTATCAATGCATCTTGATTTAATGTTTGATTAATCATGCTGGAGAAGTTAGTAGAATTGTTCACTTTCTTCATCATTGGCTTTGATGTTTGGTGCATAAATTTGAGTAATAGTTGCATTACTGATCTTCCTTGTAGGTGTTTAGATATTATCTTATCACAGAGAGCATTGTGCTTCAAGATAGATCTTGAAATAATTATTTTGATGATGAAAGCAATGCCATTTCTGTTCAATCTGTCATTGCATCATAAACCACATGGTTGTCCAATTCAAACTGACCAATACCAGTTCAATTCAGTTCATTAATGCCTATGATATTGATTTTTATGCATTCTATTTCATTTTTTGATGACTTCCAATTTTCCTAGATTCATACTTTGTATATTCCACATTCTGATTATTAATGGGTGTTTGCATCTGTTTTATCTCATTTTGAGTTGTGCCCCATAAGCAAATGAAGGTCCTGAAAGCTTTGCTCCACCATCTACTTTGAGGAGGCAACTCTTCCCCAGTCATATTTTGAGTGTCTTCCAACCTGAGATGCTTATTTTCTGGCACTATATCAAACAATGTTCTGCTGCTATTCATAAGGTTTTCAGTGGCTAATTCCTATGAAGTGGATTGCCTATTGCTTCTTTCTAGTTTGTTCTTAATCTGGATGCTTCACTGAGACGTGTCTATCATGCATGGCCCTACTGAAATTTGTTACACCAAAATACACCTGCTGGTATTTACACCACTAAAATTGGCAAATGCTACAAATCAGGGTCTCTACCATGAAAAACCAGTTGTCAAGCATTTGCTAGCACACCTAGGGATTTTATGTACATTATGTAACTCCATTCTTATTATAATATTTTAATGGTTTGTTATGAGTTATGTGATAGTTTACATGGGAGAACATTAGTTTTACATTCATCCTATCATATATCATTTCATTGCCATAGTTGCAATCCCCTCCATGCATCATCAACCAACCAAAGGGTATACACTACAAGCCTGCCCTCTGGATCTAAGTTCCCTCTTGAAAGCTTGTAAGCCAGTCACTTCTTGCCTTTGTAGCCCCCCCCCCTTTTTTTTTTTGTTTGGGTAGCCAATGTCCAAGTTGCCCATCCCTGTCTACTCTGTGTATGGAGGGGGTGGGAATGATCCTTGCTGTAAGGATTTGTTCCTCTTTTGAGCTACTGCAACCATAGGTGTAGGTCAAGTTCATCAAATTGTATCATGATAATTTTTTAGATTGATTTTGTTATTATGTTTTTATAAATTAATTTTAAACAAAGGAGACAAGTAAAATAGATATAATAGTGCATATTTCATCAACTGTTTGATCTTGGTTCTGCCTGTTCAAAAGCTCATACATTAAAGTTTATAAGGGAAGTGACAGTGAATTGTCTTCTTAGTTCCTCCATTTATCACTTGCCACAGAAATCAATATTTAATGTCAGCTCTTCTGGGGAAAAGATGTAGTCCATTGATGAAAATGCTTTCATTCATCTGAAAATCTCTAGCTGCACTGAGGAAATGTTTTTCTGTGTTTCTTCCACTTCCTACTGCAGGTGGTTTATTGGGGACTGGTTGGATTGCAGCAAGACTTGTGATGGTGGAATGCGTACAAGAGCAGTGCTCTGTATCAGGAAGATTGGACCTTCAGAGGAAGAGACACTGGACTACAGTGGTTGCTTAACACACCGGCCTATTGAAAAAGAGTCCTGCAACAACCAGTCTTGTCCACCTCAGTGGGTGGCTTTGGACTGGTCAGAAGTAAGGAAACCTGAGGCTGTATGTGAGATGTCTTAACTATCAGTACCAAACCAATTAGTATTAAGGACATCTGAGCATGTGAGCATCTTAGAACTCAACAATGAATTTAGCCATGTTCTGTTTTTATTGCTACTTGTCAGGAAGTAAGGGTGTCTTGGGCAGGGGAATCAAAGAGGAACTGGTCATCTGTCTTATTAAAAATAAGTCTCAGGTGAATTTGAAAGAACATTATGATGATTACTCATTTAAGTGATTTTTCTTCTCCTTGAGTGCATCACAGACTCAGAATTAGTGATACGTGATTAAAAACTGAAATTCAAAAAAATAGTCAAGAAAAGAAGATCCTGAACTTATTGAAGACCTAGATTGCCCTTTCCTAGGCACTCTGGACTGTTAACGGCATGATCAGTGGCTCAAACACACCAGCCTCCCTGGAAATCCTATATAAGGACTCTATGAGTCAGAACTGACTTTATGTCACGTAACAACAACAGGAGCTCAGTTGGAAGGCATAAGTTATGTCTTCCCCCCTCCCCCCAGGTAATGTTACAGACTGGGGTCCTGCTATGGCACGATAGGATAAATATTGTTGTTGTTGTTAAGTGTTATCTAGTTGATTCTGACCATTAGCGACCTTTTATAGGGTTTCTGAGGAGTGATGGTGAGCTTGAACCACCAGCCTTGCTGTTCAGACTGACCTTGCAGTCCAGCCCATTAATCCACAGTGCCACATCAGGACTCCATAGGATAAATGCTGGACTGCAAATGGAAAGGTCGGCTGTTCAAATCCATCACTTGCTCCTTGGAAAACCTATAGTGTTGCTGTGAGTTGGAAATGACTCGCCAGCACTTAATACAAACAACAATGTTATAGACTAATTGCTTAGCTCTTGAATATGAGTCTTTATCAATTTATTATTATTTGATAGCTATCTGTCTTCCATCCTGACTTGCCCAATAGAATGTAATCTCCACGAAAGTGTGAACTTTATTCTGTTCTGTAACTCCTGCAATACACACAATATGTTCGCAAATGTTTATAGAATAAATTAATCTTTAAAATAGTAAATATGGCCTTCAATGCTGCACTAGGTTATAATAAGAAGAACATTTGGATCAGAGGCACACTAATACTAGAACTGACTATATGGACTTTCACACAACTATCCACACATATGCATATACACATAGATATTTTAATTCTGTTGTGTATGGGGAAGAAACATGGAGCTCTACAGGATTTGCCTACAAGTGTCTTATCCACGGTCAGTGAAAAAGAACTGACTAAAATAATGCTTTCCTGGCATTACACGTGTCACAAAAGAACCCAATATAATCCAGAAGTACTTAGAAAGATGATTTTATGAAAAATAAGGTAAGAGGTAGTATTAATTCTTGATTCCCAAGTACATATGAAACATACACATGTACACACTATACTATTATCCACAATTCTCAAAGGATATCTGACTTGTCCTGTGGTGGTGTTGTTGTTAAATACTATCAAGTTGGTTCCGAACCATCGTAACCCTGTATAAGGTTTCCAAGGAGTGGCTGGTGAACTTCAACCACTGACCTTGCAGTTCAAACTAACATTGCAGTCCAGTGCATTAACCATAGCACTATACCAGGACTCCGTGACTTCTCCTATAATGCTAGTTAATGTTAAAAGGAGTAAGCACCTGGCAACATGGCTAGGGAGTCCTGGTGTGGCACTGTGGGCTAATGTATCAGACTTCAAACTCATTTGAACTACAAGATCAGTGATTCAAGCTCACCACCTGCTCCTTGGAAGCCCTATACAGGGTTGCTATGGGTCGGAATCGACATAATGGCACTTAACAACAACAATATAGTTAGAGATAATTCTTTCAAATTAACATAACAGGCTGTATTCCAGATTCTATATTAACATGTCCTACAAGCTCTGGTAGCATAGTGCTTACAAATCAGGCTGCTAATCTCACAATCAGCAGTTTGAAACTAACAGCTGTTCTGTAGGAAA
Organism: Chrysochloris asiatica; assembly: GCF_000296735.1. NCBI lineage: Eukaryota > Metazoa > Chordata > Mammalia > Afrosoricida > Chrysochloridae > Chrysochloris > Chrysochloris asiatica. The sequence goes on along the minus strand of NW_006408836.1, from coordinate 2,681,985 downwards.
ACGATAAGGCTTTCTGCTCCCATAAAGATTTACAGCCTTGGAAACCCTGTACAGGGTGGCTTCGAGTCAGAACCAACTCCACTGCACATAACAACAACATGTGTTCCAAAAGGCAGTTGTTCGAACAGAACATGGAACACAGAATGGTTTAAAATTAAGAAAGATGTGCAACAAGGTTGTGCGACAGGGTGGCTATGAGTCAGAACCTACTCCACAGCACATAACAACAACATCTGACCAAGAAAGGTGTGTGACAAGGTTGTATTCTTTCACCATACTTATTCAACCTGTATGCTGAGCAAATAATAAGAGAAACTGCTTTCTATGAAGAAAAACATGGCATCAGGATTGGAGGAAGACTCATTAACAACTTGCGATATGCAGATGATACAACCTTGCTTGCTGAAAGTGAAGAGGACTTAAAACATTTACTGATGAAGATCAAAGAGCACAGCCTTCGGTATGGATTGCATCTCAATGTAAAGAAAACAAAAATCTTCACCACTGGAGCAATAAACAACATTCTTACCAATGGAGAAAAGATTCATCTTGGATCAACTATCAGCACTCATGGAAGCAGCAGTCAAGAAATCAAACAATGTATTGCATTAAGCAATCTGCTGCACAAGACCTTTTTATAGTGTTGAAGACCAAAGGTGGCAGCGTGAGGACTAAGGTGCGCCTGACCCAAGCCATGATATTTTCAATAACCTCATATGCATGTGAAAGCTGGACAGACCATAGAAGAATTGATGCCTTTGAGTTATGGTGTTGGAGGAGAATATTGAAAGTGTCATGGGCTGCCAAAAGAACCAACTGATCTGGTGTTGGAAGAAGTGCAGCCAAAGTGATCCTTGGTGGCCAGGATGGCCAAACTTCATCTCTCATACTTCGGACATATTGTCAGGAGGGACCAGTCGGGAGAGAAGGATATCATGTTTGGTAAGATGGAAGGTCAGATAAGAAGAAGACCCCCCAGTGTGATGGATTGGGAAAGTAGCAGCATCATTGGGCTCAAGCATGGCAACAATTGTGAGGTTGGCTCAGGACCAGACAGTGTTTCGTTTTGTTGTGCATAGGGTTGCTATGAGTCTGTACTGACTCAATGGCACCAAACAACAGCAGCAAAAACAAATGGAAATATTATAGTACTTGCTTTGACAATTTCCTATAAACCTTATTTGCTAAGAAAAACAATTTAAATATTATGTATATATAACTATTTTCCCTCTAAAACTTACTTTCTGAGTGGCCTTATTTTGATGAAAGCACATGGCTAAAAGATGAATAGTTTCAGATGGGACTTGGAAGTGGAGCGTCTGACCAGTTGTAATTATCTGTGGAATCTTTAGCAGAAATTGGAAATGTTTCTCCCAGGTTTTCTGGCTACACTTCACCTTTAGTAACTACATTCTGTCCTTGTAACTTTTAAGGAGTCCTACGGGTTGGATGTGGCACTGTGGTTTAATGCACCAGACTGCAAAGCTGTTTGAACTGCAAGGTCAATGGTTCAGGCTCACCAGCTGCTCTTCGAAACCCTATATAGGGTCACTATGGGTTGGAACTGACTCGGTGGCACTTAACAACAAATGGGTTAGATGCTAATTACATCTATTATAATTTTTCTAACTACAAAATTGGCGGTTCAAATTCACTAGCTGCTCTGTAGGAGAAAGACAAGTTAGAACGACGTCTGCTCTCATAAAGATTTACAGTCCCCCATAAAGAACCCAGTAGTTCTGGTGTGGCATGGTAGACTAAGCACTGTACTGCTAACCACAAAATTGTTGGGTTAAACCCATCAGGTGCTCATTGGAAACATTAAAGAAAAACTGTCAGATGCAGTAAGACATCTTTAACATAATGTTGTTAAAAGTGCTATTAAGTTAGTACCAACTCATAACGACCATGTGTAGAGTTTCTGAGGCTTTTTAAATCTTTGTTGGAGCAGAAAGCCTCATCTTTCTCCTGAGGAGTGACTTGTGGGCTTGAACTGCTGACCTTGCTGTTCACAGAGCCACTGTGCACCCCTTTGACATAATAATACAGTATTATTAACAATAATGCTTTAATGCGTATCACAAAGCAGCACAGTGTTACTTTAAGTGGGAACCAACTCTATGACACTTAACAGCATCCACAACAACATAAAGATCCCTGCATAGGGTTACTATGAGGAGGGATCGGCTCAATGGCATGGGTTTTTTGGTGTATCTAGCTTTAATTTTATTTTTCAATCAAATGAACAGATATTCTTGGTATTGTTCATGCAATTGTTAAGAGAAACAGTATGGACTCTTCTGTTTTTTTTTAACATGGATGGGTGGATTAAATCTTTGATTCTTTTGAAAGATAAGGTCTAGTGTTAAAGAATAGATGTTCTATAGAGTTGTACAAATTTTAATAATTATAAGCAGCCCCCAGGTTACCAATACCCAACATAAGCATAATTTCAAACCAACCCCCAAAGCATATTTATTAAAATTTGAGGTGCACACAATGGGTCATAATACTAGACAGGTGTTACTTTGTGACATGCATTAGTACATCATTGTTATTATTGAATCGATACTGGCTCAATGGCACCTAACAACAACAACAACAACAAAACCACAGGGCTAGGCAATCTCAAGAATATTATAAACAAATAAAGCAACTCTACAGAACTAGAGAATAATATAAGATCATATTTTAATGAAACAGTGGATTGTGATATATAAACATATATTGTTGTTAGGTGCCTTTGATTTAGTTACAACTCATAGTGGCCCTTTTGTACAACAGTAGGAAACACTGCCCAGTCCTATGCCATACTCACAATTACTGTATTTGAACCCTTGCTTTTAAGGAGAATTGTGGCTGCTCTTCCAAGACAGATTGGCTTGTTCTTCTGGCAGTTCATGGTACTTTCGACATTCTTTGTCAGTACCTTAATTCAAATACATTCATTCTTCTCTTGCCTTTAGTATTCATTGTCCAGCTCTCACGTGCATCTGAGGTGAGTGAAAATACTATGGCTTCAGTCAAGTGTACCTTAGCCCTCAGAGTGCTATGAGTGATTCCGATCTGAGGTTGGAATAGACTGGAATAGAATCAGAAAGCTTTTTATTTGAGAGAAGTTGAAATGAATGTTGAGGGCGTATAAATATGAAGTAGGGAAGAGAATAGGGAAGCTCGGGAGATATTACTAAAATAAATAATGAAATAGGAAGTTTATGTGATCAAAGTATGGTAGGATAATTTGCTTAAGTTTTAAAGAAAAAGAGATAAAATTGATGAAAACAGAACATCATACCACTTATGTTTCCACAAAAAGTGAAGAAGCTTGTTAGATTCTAAAACAGAAAGTAGAGGAAATTTCTGTCAACCACTAAAATACTAAAACATCCCCATATTGTTGTCGTGGTCAGTTCTGATGCATAGTGACCTTATGCACAACAAAATGAAATACTACCCAGTCCTGTGCCATCCTCACAATCGTTACTATGGTGGAGCCCAATGCTGTTGCCATCCTGCCAATCCATCTCGTTGGGGGTCTTCCTCTTTTTCACTGTCCCTCCACTTTACCAAGCATGACACCCTTCTCCAGGGGCTGGTCCCTCCTGATAATATGTCCGAAATATGAGAGACAAATTCTAGCCATCCTGGCTTCTAAGGAGCACTCTGGTTGTACTTCTTCCAATACAGATTTATCTGTTCTTCTAACAGTCCATGGTACACAGACTCATTTCATGCTGGCTCACAGTCTTCTGTATCATTTTATTTTTAGCATAAAACTACCAAACATAAGCAGCCTGAGAAATAGCTATGTACATTACTGACACTTTTCAATTCCAGTAACCATTTTATGGTGTTTTGTTCTGTTTTTCTGAATTTAGCCTCTGTGGGTTGTATTTCCACATCATTGGAGCTCATGTACCTTTGTCCTTACCCGGTTCTTAGAACTTTGATTCTTATCTATCCAATTGCTGAAGTGATTCACTCAAATGGCTCTAAAGAGGTTCATAGACACTCCTGGAGGTTGCTTGATGAATATGTCTAATTCAAGGGAGTTTTGACAGCATTTGTACTCTCTTCTTTAAGATAACCAAGCTGAAACTTAGGGGAAAGGAGCAGTGCTGAGTGGGTGGGATGCACATGTTGGCAGCAGTTGTTGGCTCTCCATAGACAACCAGGAAAATGAACTGTTCTGGGGTTAGCCTGGTGAAGAAATGTGTTTATTGTCTCAAAGACTCTAGTTGAACATTATCTTTGCCACCATCTTCATCCTTTGTTCAAAAGGCAGTGGAACTCACATGCTTCCTTTTCCTTACTGTAACAGGCACACCACGTCTTATCTAGGGTAAAAATAAATAAATAAATAAATAAATAAATAAATAAATAAATAAATAAATAAAATATCATAACATAAAATAAAAATCTAAGTGACTACAAAGAATAAGGAGCCTGTTCCTGAGAGGAATGGAATACCCACTAAAAAAGAGGAAGCCCCTCTAAAGAGCAATTGATTGTAATCTCTTTCAGTTATCCTTTTGTAAATCTTCAACACAATTTTCTTTTGACCTGCCTATGAAGGTGTCCCTCCTCTTTTGGATCCTACCCTTTGCTCTCTCCGCACGCCCAACTATCAACTGTCTGAGCTTTGCTAATTACAAGGGTGAGGTTCAACTGGTAAAAAATATGTTGCGGAACGAGGAATTTACCCTTTGACCTTTTCCTTTTCTTTGCCAGCAACTCTAATATAAAATTTTCATTGTTGCAAATCCAGGAACTATTCCCCTCTCAGTGAAACCTATAAGGTACTTTTTTGGGGGGACCCCCCACAAATTACTTTTGTAAAAAATCACTCCTCACCATGTCTTTTGTGAAAATAATGAAGCCATAGCTTTCTCATTTCTTATTATCTATTCCACATTCCTGGGATCATCTATGTTATATTGGACATTAAATGATTTTTTTTTGTTTTGGTCTTACCTTGGCAACTAGCTCTTACAAGCATCACTGCATACTGTGGCTAAGCCCAGCAGTCCTAGCCTATATGTTTGATATATCAGAATTGCAGTGCAGACTGAGCTGGTTCTGATTTGGCCCCCTGCTGAGAATTTGCCTTTCTACAAGGAACACAGCCTTTGGTATGGATTGCATCTCAATGTAAAGAAAACAAAAATCCTCAACACCGGACCAATAAACAACATTCTTATCAATGGAGAAACAATTGAAGTTGTCAAGGACTTCATTCTTCTTGGATCAACCATCAACACTTATGGAAAGAGCAGTCAAGAAATCAAACAACATATTGCATTAGGCAAATCTGCTGCACAAGACCTTTTTGGAGTGATGAAGAGCAAAGATGTCAGTTTGAGGACTAAGGTGTGCCTGACCCAAGCCATGGTATTTTCAATAACCTTATATGCATGTGAGGCTGGGCAGTGAATAAGGAAGACTGCAGAAGAATTGATGCATTTGAGTTATGGTGTTGGAGGAGAATATTGAAAGTACCATGGGCTGCCAAAAGAACCAACAGATCTGTGTTAAAAGAAGTGCAGCCAGAGTGCTCCTTGGAGGCCAGGATGGCCAAACTTTGTCTCTCATACTTCAGACATAATGTTAGGAGGGACCCGTCACTGGAGAAAGATATCATGTTTGGTAAGGTGGAGGGTCAGAGAAGGAGAGGAAGACACCCAGCAAGATGGATTGGCAAAGTGGCAGCATCAGTGGGTTCAAGTGAGGTTAGCCCAGGACCGGGCAGTGTTTAGTTCTGTTGTGCATAGTGTCACTATGAGTCAGTATGGACTTGATGGCACCTAACAACAACAACAACAACCAAGGTATACCAGAGTCCTGGTGTGACACTGTAGAATAAGCACTGGACTGTTAACCACAAGGTTGGTAGTTCAAAGCCACCTACTGCTCCTTTGAAAACCTATATGGGACTGCTATAAGTTGGAATCAACTCAATGGCACTTAACAACACTGATCAGAATCTATATTTTAACAAGAACCCTAGGAGATTCTTATAAATCCCCAGGTGATTCTTACTCCCACAGAGTATGCATTGACCAAGGTCTATTTCTTATACTTATTAACTAACTCTGGGTAAATGCAAACTGGTATAATACCAAGTGACCTTTTAGGCCTTGTATTTAGGTAGCATTATTTAAGAAGAAGGAGTCCTGGTGTGGAGCTAAGGGATCATACATTGGACTGCAAGGTTGGTTTGAACTGCAAGGTTGGTGGTTCAAATTCACCAGCTGCTCTCTGAAAACCCTATACAGGGTCACTGTGAGTCAGAACCAACATGAAGGCACTTAACAACAACAAATTTAAGAAGAATATAGAAATATTCTTAAAGAAGAGACTGTTGTGTTTGTTTGGTAAATGTAGCATCACCTTGTTAATGCCTAAATTTTACTCTGGTTCTATGACTAAAGCACTTGACTGCTAAATGCAAGTTAGCAGTTTAAACCCACCAGCTGCTCCTCAGAAACGCTATATAGGTCGCTCCTCAGAAACCCTATGCAGAGTTGGAAACAACTGGGCCACAGTTAACAACAACAACAATCCAGCGAGAACTCAGTGTGGCCTCAATCTTTAACATTTCTATTCTTTACAAGTGAGAGCCAAATTATTTTCCCTGGTAGGGTTCCAAATACTATTTTTCTCCAAAAAATATGTTTTTGCTTCTTAATCATAGAGCATTAAGCTAAAGCAAAAATTTATCTTTCATCTCTATATCCCACTGAGTTGAAAACAAAAAACAGATGGTCTTGTTAGATTTTAAATAATTGTGATATTCTGATTATATGAATGTTGTTGTTGTTGTTATGTGCCGTGGAGTCGGTTTCAACTCATAGTGACCCTGTACAGGGTTTCTGAGGCTATAAATCTTTATGGGAGCAGAAAGCCTTATCTTTCTTCCAGGGAACAGCTGGTAGTTTTGTACTGCAGCTCCTGAGGTTAGCAGCCCGATTCATAACCACTACGCTATCAGAGCCGGAGAGACTTGGAATCAGTGTATAGAAATTACTGCCTGTCTTAGTTTCTTCAAATACAAAGTGATAGGATTGTTAAAAGAATTAAGTGAGATAATATTTGAAAAGTACATAAATTAGTACTTAACATGCAGGAAACAATGAGCAAGAGTTTTCTATAGCATAACTCTGCCATTTAATAGCTTTGTGACTATCAACCTCTTAATGCTGTTTGTTTTCTTAGTTCAAAACAGTAATAATTGCCATGCCTCAGAATTTTTATTTTGGTAAGACTAAATAAATTATAGCACTTAGTAAAATCCTTGTTTATTAAACATAGTGTTCATTAATTGGTAACTAATAAAAGGAGAGTACTTCTGGTGTGGTGTTTACACTGAACTGCAAACTACAAGCTCAGCAATTCAAATCCCCCAGCTGCTCCTTGGAAAGCTTGTATAAGGTCGCTATGAGTTGTAACCGACTTGACGGCACTTAACATCAACAACAAGAAGTAAAAGTAGTGGCAGTACTAGCCATGGCAGTGGTGACGTTCCAGCAGCAGTAGCAGTAGCTTTATGCATGGCAATGAACTAGCACTAAGAAAAACTGCGAATTGTTCAGTATGGCTGGGATGTAGAGAGGAGAATCAGAAAGACAAGCAGACCCTTATATTAGGATCTAATAAGCATATTTGGTTTTGTTTTGTTTTTCTTGAAGATCTGTTGAAAGATTTTTTAGAAAATCTGGATGAGATATAATAGGATTTACATTTTAGAAATATCCCTCTGACTGAAGTTCAGAGATTGTATTGGAGTGAGGCAAGAGCTAGAAATGCGAGATGTGTTCAAAAGTTATTGCTTAATGTGGGAAATGATGTTTGTCTAAAATAAGGTTAATGGAAATGGGGGTGAAGACAATATTAAGAGATATGACAGAGATCTAGAAGCTGAATTAATAGGTCATAGTAATTGATTATATGGTAGAGTAAGAAAGCAGCAAGAAATAATGATAGTTTATTTGTCTATGAAAAGGAATTATAAGGATCAGGAGTCTCCTTCTTGTTTTATGGATCCCCAACAAAAGCCTCTTCTGGAACCTCACTAGGAATGATTGTACATTATCTTCCTTTGAAATGCAACTTAATAAATCTTTTTCTAAGTTAAAAGAACTGTATTATTAGTACATATATTGAATTGGAGAGTTTGCATGAGATCCTTGATCTTCCCCTGAAGAAATGTTAGTAGTTTTCTTGTTCTCTACAACATCTGCCAGGCTCAAGAATTGGCCCTGTGGCACTGCAGGGTAATGCACTAGAACACAAGGTCAGTTTGAACCTCAAGGCCAGTGATTCAAACCCACCAGTTGCTCCTCAGAAACCATATACAGGGTTTCTGTGAGTCAGAATTGACAACAACATTGTTCATTTGGATATCCCTGTCTCAAATCTAGCACACCTCCTGGAAAAACAATGTGGAGGATATTCCCACCTGGTGGTGAATCAAAACCATCATCTTCCCAGCTCAACAACAGCATGTATGTATTGAGTGCCTACTCAAAGCCATCTGTTGTATGCTTAGAGGGGGTACAAAGGTGAAACAGAAATGGACCATAATCTTAAGAAATTTACAACCTGTGAGGGACAAGAAGATATGTATAAAACAATGGGAAAACAGACAGATGGTGATTAGTGACGCAAGAATTTATGTATTCTACTTGGAGGCCAGGATGGCTAAGCTTCGTCTCTCATACTTTGGACATATTGTCAGGAGGGAACAGTCACTGGAGAAGAATGTCATGCTGGGTAAGATGGAGGGTCAGAGAAAAAGAGGAAGACCTCCAATGAGATGGATCGGCCAGGTGGCATCA
>NW_006408836.1:2671518-2672257 GCF_000296735.1 Chrysochloris asiatica | reverse complement strand
CAATGATACTGAAGGAAGAAATCAAAGGTCCATTGAAGGTACTGGCAAAAATAAGGCTCTGGGAACAGATGGAATACAAATTGAATTCCTTCAAAAAACTGATGCAATACTGGAGGTAATCACTCATGTATGTCAAGAAATTGGAAGAAAACTACTTAGCCAACTAATTGGTAGAGATCCATGTTTGTGCCCATTCCAAAGAGAGGTGATTCAATGGAATAGGGAAATCACTGGACAATATAATTGATATTTCATGAGAGTAAATTTTACTAAAAATAATACAAAAACTGCTGCAAACATACATTGGCAGAGAACTTCCAGAACTTCAAGCTGGATTCAGAAGATCTGATTGAATGAGGGATATCATTGCTGATGTCAGATGGATCTTGGCTGAAAACAGAGAATACCAGAAAGATGTTTACCTGTGCTTTATTGACTATGCAAAAGCTTTTGATCATGACAAGTTATGGACAACATTATGAAATACGAGTTTTCTGGAACACTAAATTGTGCTCATGAGGAACCTGTACATAGACCAAGAGGCAGTTGTTCGAACAGAACAAGGGAACACTGATTGATTTAAAGTTAAGAGAAGTGTGCACTAGGATTGTATTCTTCCACCATACTTACTCAATCTGTATGCTGAGCAATTAATCTGAGAAGCTGGATATATGAAGAAATATGTGACATTGTTGTTGTTGTTGTTGTTGTTAAGTGCCATAGAGTCGGTACTGACTCA
>NW_006408836.1:2662613-2671418 GCF_000296735.1 Chrysochloris asiatica | reverse complement strand
GTCAGGAGGGAACAGTCACTGGAGAAGAATGTCATGCTGGGTAAGATGGAGGGTCAGAGAAAAAGAGGAAGACCTCCAATGAGATGGATCGACCAGGTGGCATCATTGATGGTGTCAAGTGTGGCAGCGGTAGTGAGGTTGTGTTCTGCTGTGCATGGGGTCGCTATGAGTCAGTTTTGACTCGATGGCACCTGATAATAACAACAACATATCTTTATTTATGGTTGTTGTTGTTAACTGTCATCGAGTCAGTTCCAACTCACAGCGAACCTGTATAGAGTTTCCAAGGAGTGGCTGGTTGAGTTTGAACCGCTGACCTTGTGGTTCAGTGCTTATCCTACAGAGGCACATCAGGATTCTTTTTATATTGTACTTAATATTAACCATGTGTTCATTCAAACATCTTAATCATTATCCCATTAGTCTTTTAGAATAGTTCCTGTAGGAGACCTGGTAATGTTTGTGCAATGTAAGGAACAGGTTTGGTACTTTAAAATTTTGCAAGTGGGGCCCTCACTTAACTCAGAGGAGATCCAGAATTTAAAGAAAGGAGGAATGAATATACACACAGGGAAAGCTTTAATCGTCCACAATGCAAAACATGGAACCTGATGCTCAGAAACACAGCACCCAATTAGCCTGGAGAAGAAGCAAATCATAGGATTTGTGACATAGGAAGAAGTGCCTTTCCTCACTCTGAAGGACAGGCCCAGTTCTTAAGAAGAGTCAAATTCATTATTTGACTGAATGTTATTTGGTGAACAGAGATGTTCTATGTAGTAAACTTTCATCCACGGCCAAATATTCTTAACTACCACACTGTAAGAATACACACCAAATCATCCCCTAGCTTGCTTCACAGAGACAAGTTCTTGTGGTCTACAAATAACATAAAAATTCTTTTCAGAAGACCACACCCAGCAAATAAGAAACCAAGGATTCCACATTCTAAAAAAATAGCATCTTATCACAGCTAAATGAGGCCAAGCATAAGGAGGAATAGAGGAACAAACCTACCCCCAATAAAAGAAGAAAATGAGTTAGCCAAGAAAAGCAAACATTGGGTTAGCTATTAAAGACCTTAGGGAAAAGATAAAAGTACTTCTGCTTAAAAACGTAAGGAATTTTCATCTCTGAGAGACTGCCTAGAATTTTATGTGTATGTATATTGTATACCCAAATACACATTTACTCCAAGAAAGACTTTCCTCAAATTTTCCTGTCTTTAGACTGTCATTATTCATTAGTATTTGTTTTATTTCCAGTGCACTCCAAAATGTGGTCCAGGATTCAAGCATCGGATTGTTTTGTGTAAGAGTAGCGACCTCTCTAAAACATTCCCAGCTACACAATGCCCAGAGGAAAGCAAACCTCCTGTCCGAATCCGCTGCAGTTTGGGCCGCTGCCCTCCTCCTCGCTGGGTGTCTGGAGACTGGGGCCAGGTAAGGCAATTGGGCCAAGACAGCAACTGGGGACAAAAATCTGACATTCCTGATTGGTCACTGTAAGGGTTTAAGAGATGAGAAATAATATCTAGAATACAAACAGAAATCTAAGTATGATGTAAATGTGGTACACTGTACCAACAGCAGCAGACACACACGGTCACACGTACACCCTTCCACACCCGTATACTTCCCACTTATATCTACACCATGAATCCTCACTCTTTTAGTTAAACCTAAAAGAAATTGTCCAGGTGGTCAGAAATTTGAAGCTACCAAGACTTTGGGTTCTAGTCCCAGCTCTCTCAACTAATTCAAGAAAAAAAAATGTTAACACCACTGTCAGAATTTTTCCAATGTAGAGATGGTTGGTTGGTTGGTTATATTCTGTGGAGTCAGTTCTGACTCATAGCGACCCTGTACGGGGTTTCTAAGGCTGTAAATCTTTACGGGAGCAGAAAATCTCATCTTTCTCCTGCAGAACAACTGGTAGTTTCGAACTGCTGATCTTAAGGTTAGCAGCCCAATTTGTAACCACTATGCTATAATGCCACTTAAACAAAAATTAGTTTGATAATGTGACTGACAACCTTGGAAATGCTGTTAATGCTTATCCCACAGTTGGTTTTTATGTAATGCACACTATGAAGTGGGAAGCAACTATATAGGGCCTTTAGTACCTAACTTTTATGTTAGACTCATTTTTCTTTTATATGTCAGTTCATATGTTTTCTTCTTTATCATGCATTTTTAAATTGTATTATCTTGCAGTCGATCCCCTTAAATCCTATGAAAAAAGTTGATGTATTTCGATAGAAGGAATACTAAATATTGTTCTTTTGAATGTCAAGAAAGTTGCTTTAAAAAAATAATGCTCCAGGAAGTAAATTTCTAGTCAATCAATGGCTTTATCCTGTGGTTTCATATTCAGCCTGTGGGTGATATTACAGTTGCTTTCTAATATTTGAGGCCCAAATAAATCAAAATGGCATATCATAAATCAGTATGACATTATTATTTTGTGATCTAAGTCGGCCATTATTTATAAAAACTGACATTTCATAGAAATAGTTCCTAAATTCTGACAAAAAAAAATTCAATACTGCTTCTGGTGTGGTGCTGTAGGATCAGCACTGGACTGTGAACCACAAGGTCAGTGGTTCAAACCCACCAGCTGCACATCAAAAACCCCACACAGGGTCCCTATGAGTTGCAACCAAACAACAACATAGCAGTGTTTGCACACGTCTTTTATTTCACTTAGAGGTGCTAGTTTGAATCGACCATCTGTTCCATGGGAGAAAGATGTGGAGGTCTGCTTCTGTTACAAGAGAGCTTGTAACCCCAGGTTCCCTTCTGTTCTATACGGTTGCTATGAGTTGGAATAGATTTAATGGCACTGGGTTTGGGGGTTTTGTTTTCATTTTGGATTATTTAGTTTAAAAGAGGGCAACAATTTTCAGTTTTCATTTAGATGAAAAATAGGATAAACACTCAACGTCAAGGTCATTTTCAACTGCAAGGTTGGCAGTTCAAACTCACCAGCCACGCTTCAGAAGTTGCTATGAGTCAGAATGGACTCGAAAACACTTAACAGCAGCAGCAACATTCTTTGCCCTGTGTGGAGGCAAAAGAAGTATGATCATAACATAATTAATGCTTTTCATTTGTATTTGAGTGCTAGTTTTGTTTTAAAAGTGCTCAAGTTGAATACACATAGAAGTATTGTATGCAGATCATGTAAAATGTGCTTCAGTGTGGAAGAATGACAGCTTCCTAACACATAATTGCTATTATGCTATTAAAGAATCAGTACAAACATGCTCTTGTGTTCTTTATTTTAAACCAGGTAGGCATTTCTTTGCTTTTATATATCCTCTTACAATGCACTGTTTTATAAAGAGCAGTTGAAAACTTTTGCTTGTTAGTGATTTCACCAAATTTAAAACTGCCAGTTTGTTATTTTACTTTTAAATGTTGTCAAGTCTTTTTCTTCCCATCTACATTTTCAATCTAGTTTTCTAAAACTAAAAATAATTAATGAAATTCAATTCCAAAGATATTATAACAAATTTTGTATTTGTCATTGTATATTAAAAATTAAAAAATAGTGTCTAAGAATTCTCTACAGAAAAAGAACTAATAGGATATATCTCTAGTATACCTATCTATCCTATCTGTCTACCTATCTATCTATCTACCTGCCTACCAGGCCTCAAAACAACCACTGTTACTTTACTGACATTTTTATAAGATACTTCACACTCCAATAGATCCTTAGGTTATTTGCCAGCTATCCTGTAAGAGACATGGAAAGAGGGGGAAAAAAAAGACAGAGAGAAAGAGAGCGAGAGAAGGAGCAACAGTGATCTCCCAGCCTTAAAATGTGATTATTTCATTTTATCAGGAGGATTTTCTCATTACATTCCTGTTAGAGTTCACCAACCTTGTTTGGAATTGTTGGGGTGATATTCCAAGAACCAACCACCACCCCACTGCAACTCCTAACCCCATGCTGTCTCATGGGAACAATATTGCTTCCATTTTCTAGGATAGTAAGATAATCCTTGAGTCTCTAAACTAATTCTATAGTAGAATGATCTATTCATGCACCTTTCCAAGATGAGAGACATATGAGCTTTAAAAGGTTTGTGTGTAGTATTTAACATGTGTGGTTTAAAATGCATATAGTGTCTTTTATTTAATCATCTACAAATTGTTAAGGCCAATGTTTCCTTTCTTTTGTGTCTTTGAATATAGTGTTCTGCGCAGTGTGGCCTTGGACAGCAAATGCGATCTGTGCAATGTCTGTCATACACGGGACAGGCATCTAGTGACTGCCCAGAAACTGGTCGGCCTCCATCGATGCAGCAGTGTGAAAGCAAATGTGACAGTACCCCCATTTCCAATACTGAAGGTGAGTTTCCATCGAGAAGGGGCATGGGAGTGGAAACACAATGGTGGGCTCTCGTGACTCAACCATATAGGCCACCAGGCTTGAAATAAAAATTGTCATCAAGTATTGTCTGATTCATGGTGATCCCAGGTATGTCAGAGTAAAAATGTATTCTGTAAGGTATGCTCTAATGAATGATTTTTCAGAAGTAGATTACCTCTGGATAAATTTAAAACACAATCTTTCCATTAGCAGCTAAATGTTAGCAGTTTGCACTATCTGGGCACTCTCACCAGGGTTTAAAGAACCCCATATATCCACTTTGGATTATAATTGGTATCGAGCATTAGTGAAAACTACTAATGTAGTAGAAAGGGTGTGTACTAGAAATTAGGAAACCTAGGTTTCTTCATGACACTTTCACTAATTATATGCCCTTGTTAAAGCTATGGGGCCAAGTTCACTTAACTATAAAAGGAGAGCTTGGCAAGTATAATTTCTAAGATTATATCCAATCTAGTGTTCTATGTTTAACTTGTACTGGAATTGAGGGATGATTCCTAATGATATGCTCTTATTTCATGGTTTGTGCATAAATATGAACAATAGTGGTATTAACGCCACAACACCTCTGTCAGTTTGTGGTACTGTGGTGACTTGATGCTTGTGTTGCTGTGATGCTGGAACACCAGCAGGATCACCCACGATGGACAGGTTTCAGCTGAGCTTCCAAATGAAGACAGACTAGGTAGAAGGAGAGATGGACATTTTTGAATACATAGTCATTGAAAACCTTATGAATAGCAGTAGAACACTGTCAACACCAGAATATTGAATACTGAAACATGATGAAGAGCACCAGAATACTGTCAGATATAGTGCCAAAAGATGAGCCTCTCAGGTTGGAAGGCACTGAAAATTTGACTGGGGAAGAGTTGCCTCCTCAAAGTACAGTTGACTGTGATGACAAGAATGGAGTGAAGCCCTCAGAACTTTCAATAGCTGATGGAGCACAACTTAAAATGAGGAGAAACAGCTGTAAACATCCATTAACTGGAACATGGAATGTAAGAAGTATGAATCTAGGAAAACTGTAAATTGTCAAAAATAAAATGGAACACCTATACATCGATATCCTAGGTATTAGTGAGCTGAAGTGGACTGGTATTGACCATTTTGAATATGCCAATCACATGGTTTACTCTGCCAGGAATGACAAATTGAAGAATGACATTGCATTCATCATCAAAAGAACATATCAAGATCTGTCTTGAAGTACAACACTTTCTGTGATAGAATAATATCCATACGCCTACAAGGAAGACCAGTTAATACCACTATTATTCAAATTCAAATAAACCACTAAAGCTGGTGATGATGAAATTGAAGAATTCTACCAATTTCTTCAGTGTGAAATTGACCAAATTTCAGGTGATCAAAGGTTGGAAACAAAGAGGAAGGATCCGTAGTTGGAAAACATGGCCTTGGTGATAGAAATGATGCTGGAAATTGCATGATAGAATTTTTCAAGACCAATGATTTCTTCATTGCAAACGCTTTTTAAACAACATAAAATATGACTATACAAATGGACCTCACCAGATGGAATACAATCGCATCTGTGTGAAGAAATGGTGGAAAATATCCATATCATCAACAAAAACAAATCCAGGAGCAAACTGTAGAACATACCACCAATTGCTCAGATGCAAATTCAGGTTGAAGCTAAAGAAAATTTTTTAAAATCTGAGAACCAAATATGACCTTGAATGTCTCCCACCTGAATTTAGAAATCATCTCAAGAACAGATTTGATTTATTAGACACTAAAGACTGAGGATCAGAAGAGTTGTGGGATGACATCAGGAACATCATATAGGAAGAAAGCAGAAGATCATTAAGAAGACAAGAGAGAAGGAAAAGACCAAAATGGATGTCAGGATATAGAATTTCTGAAGAGCAGTTGGCGAGCTTGAACTCTTGACCTTGTGGTTCAAACCTGCGTTACAGTCCCGAGCATTAACCCACAGCACCACACCAGTGACATTAGTGTTGTCCATTTTGGAGCATTCTGTTTGTGTCTGTCAGCAAGACTACTGGCTTTCTGTTAATAAAGCTTGGACCAGATCTCTCCCCATCTCTGTGATTGACTACAGTGACAGGCGGAAAACCCGCATGTTGGTTTGGCAACATTTCTGGTGAACACAAAGGAACCACACAGGCTTCTCTAATAGTCTGTACCCCTTCCAGCCTCGAGACTGAGTCCTGCTCAAAGCGTGACAAGATGGACCTGACTTCCAGTTAAAAGAGAAGTGGACTGGGCCTTGGAAGATCCTGCTGACCACCCCCACTGCTATCAAACTCACAGGCCTCAAGTCCTAGATTCACCCATAGGCAGTGTTTCGTTCTGTTGTGCATAGGGTAACTTTGAGTCGGTACCAACTCAATGGCACCTAACAACAACAACATGACATAATCATGGATGTGATTTTGTTATTTTAATTTCTCAGACAATTCAGATATCAAAAGTTATTTGTTTTAGTTACCTAATCTAAGAGATGACTATACACATGACTCACCAGATGTAATACATAGAAATCAAACTGACTACATCTGTGGAAATAAACAATGCAAAAGCCCCATATCATCAGTGAAAACATATTAATAGTGAGGATGGAAGTTTTTATTGCCATTAGACTTTTTGTATGTTACTGTATTCAGTGCTCATTTTTTGTATTGCCCTTTGTGAAACTTGTGGTTTTTCATGACTTAAACTTAGTTCTTTTAATCCAAGAAATAATGCCTGGGACCAAAGTAACTATTCTCATTTGAATCAGATTTCGTAGAAATGAAATCTAAAAATAAGAGTGGGAAATGATAGCATGGATCTACCATCTTAAACAAAATGGAGTTGATTTAGTCATTAGGTCTTAAATGAGGACTCTGCAAATGTTGAAGTTTAAAAATTAGCTAAGATGACCTTATGGTCCTTGAACAAGAACAAGACAAGGAGAATAGGACATACTTAAACCCACTCAGATATTTATATCAGAAATTAAACAACTGAGACCCTAAATGTTTGAGGAAGTTTATTGTCTGATTGTTTCTTTTGCCAAAGAATGCTATCTTGTTGTTAAAATTGATTAAGAGTACATCCAAATGTAATTACCCTATATAATGTGCCTACTTTTTCTGAAAGTTGTGAGAAATTATGCTCCCCATTCTCCAAACAGCTGGCTTGGATTGGGGGGAAAAAAGAAAGAAAGAAAGAAAAGGATATCAAAAGCAACTCTGAAACTTGCTCTCCAGCAAATGGAAGAAAGGAGGTACAAGAGCTGAACAGAAAGTTTCAAAGGTCAGCTTGAGAACACATATCAAAAATTAAAGCAAAATTCTGAGTTAGAAAATCAAAAGGGAAGAACACGTTCAACATTTCTCAAATTGAGGGAACTGAAGAACACATTCAAGCCTTGACTTGAAATATCTATGGGCAAAATAATGAATGATGCAGGAAGCATCCAAAGAACATGGAAGAAAGACAAAGAGTTTCATTTGCTGATACAGCACAACTCAAAATGAAGAGAAACAGCTGTAAACATCCTTTGAAAGGCAGAACATGGACTGTACGAAATATGAATCTGGGAAAATTGGAAGATGTCAGCAATGAAATGGAACGCATAAACATTGATATCTTAGGTATTAGTGAGCCGAAATGGACTGGTATTGACCATTTTGAATCTGATGACCACACGGTTTACCATGCCAGGAACAACAAATTGAAGAGGAATGGTGTTGCATTCATTGTAAAAAAGAACATATCCAGATGAGTCATGAGGTACAATGCTATCTGTGATAGGATAATATCCATGAGCCTACAGGGAAGCCCAGTTAATACCACTGTTATTCAAATTTAAACACCAACCACTAAAGCCAGTGAGGATGAAATAGAAGAAGTCTACCAACATCTTCAATCTGAAATTGATCAAACATGCAATCAAGATGTAGTGATCATTACTGGAAATTGGAATGCAAAGGTCGGGAATAAAGAGGAAAGAAATTATGGCCTTGGTGGTAGAAATGATGCTGGAAAACGCATGATAGAATTCTGCAAAATCAATGATTTGTTCATTTCAAATACTTTCTTTAGAGAACACAAGAGATGACTATACACATGACTCACCAGATGTAATGCATAGAAATCAAACTGACTACATCTGTGGAAATAAACAATGCAAAAGCCCCATATCATCAGTGAAAACAAGGCCAGGGACACACTGTGGAACAGACCATCAATTACTCATATGCAAATTCAAACAGAAGCTGAAGAAAATGAAAACAAGTCCACGAGAACCAAAATATAACTTTGAATGTATCCCACCTGAATTTAGAGATTATCTGAAGAACAGATTTGATACATTAAACACTAAAGACCGAAGACCAGAAGAGTTGTGGGATGACATCAAGA
>NW_006408836.1:2645770-2657924 GCF_000296735.1 Chrysochloris asiatica | reverse complement strand
CCTCACTTTCTTGAAAGATTTCAATTTTTATTCCATCAATTTCTGGTGCTTTCTTCTTTGCCAATTCCTTCAATGGCACCTTGGACTTCTTCCTCCTATATTGTCCCTATATAAATCAGATGTTGTTAAGTGCCATGGAGTCCATTCCACCTCACAGACACCCTGCGTAGGGTTTCTGAAACTGTAATCTTTATAGGAGCAGAAAGCCTCATCTTTTTCATGAAAAACAACTAGTAGATTCAAACTGTTGACCTTGAGGTTAGCAGCCTGACTCATAACCACTGTGCTACCAGAACTCTAGATATCTGGGTTTAAATCTATTTGTCAGTGTGTTACTTTTCACCAGTTGTTGCCTCTTCTCCTCTTTGGGTTTATAGGAGAAGACTGAATGTCTCTATATCTCTCAAAGTTAGGCATGACACTATGACTTGCCCTGGCCAATGAAATGCAATTGAAAGAGATGAGTATTACCAGCTGTTCTGCAGGAGAAAGATGAGACGTTCTGCTCCCATAAAGATTGACAACCTCGGAAACCCTGTACAAGATCGCTATGAATCAGAACCAACTCCATGTCACATAACAACAAGAACAAGATTCTCTATCATTCTTTCTCTGACCCCAGCAATCATTAGCATCCAAGATGAAAATGCTTTCCTAAGCTTGTCCTCCTAAATGAGTCAAGCCCCCACAAAGCCATGATGGACATGAACATGTAATTCATAAGATTACTACTGTTGTGAGGTTGACCCAGGACCGGTCAGTGTTTCATTCTGTTTTGCATATAGGGTCACTATGAGTCAATACCAACTCAATGGCACCTAACAACAGCAATACCAGCCCATTTCAGCTCACTAATACCTTGGATATCTACTTTTCCATGTTCTATTTCGATTTTGACAACTTCCAAATTTGCTAGATTCATTCTTCACACATCCTATGCTCTGATTATTAATGGATGTTTGCCGCTGTTTCTCATCATTTCTAGTTGTTCCCATCAGCAAATGAAGGCCCCCAAACTTTGCTCCATTCATGTTCTACTTTGAGGAAGCAGTTCTTCCCTTGTCATATTTTGAGTGACTTCCAACCTGAGGGACTCTCTGTGTGACAATTTTCTACTGCTATTCATAAGGTTTTTGGTGACTAAATAGTAGTCTGTCTCTCTTGCTTACTAGTCTGTCTTAGTCTGGAAGCTCTTAGATACATAGCAACAAAGATACAACAGAAGGAAACACTATCCATTCCTGCAGCAGCCACTTAACTGTTGCTATGTTTGAGTCATTTCTTGCACTCACTGTATCAGTCTATCACATTGAAAGTCTTCCTCTTTTCTCTGGCCCTCAACTTTACCATGTATGACATCCTCTAGGTACTGGTCCCTCCTGATAACATGTCCAAAATATGTGAGGCCAAATTTTACCATCCTCACTTCTTAAAGAAGATTCTGGCTGGCTCTACTCCCAACACAGATTTGTTCATTCTCATGGCACAGTCCATGATATATTTAATATCCTTTGCCAGCACCATAATCCAAAGGTAACAGTTCTTCTCTAGTGTTCATTCCTCTTTGTCTATCATTCACATGCATATGAGGCATTTGAAAATGCCATGGTTTTGCCTAGGCACATTTTAGTCCTCAGAGTGACACCTTTGCTTTATAATACTTTAAAGAGGACTTTTGTAGCACATTTACCTAATGCTCTATCTCATTTATGGAGCTCTGGTAGCATAGTGGTTATGAATCGGGCTGCTAATCTCACGGTCAGCAGTTCAAAACTACCAGCTGCTCCGTGGGAGAAAGATGAGACTTTCTGCTCCCATGAAGATTTACAGCCTCGGAAACCCTGTACAGGGTTGCTATGAGTCAGAACTGACTCCGTGGCACATAACAACAACATATCTTATTTAATTACTTGACTACTGCTTCCATGGGCATTGACTGTGTGTGGATCCAAGTAAAATGAAATCCTTGACAACTTCAGTATTTTCTCTATCTATCATGATGTTGCTTATTGGTCCAATTGTGAGAATTTAAATTTTCTTTATGTTGAAGTGTAATCTATACTGAAGGCTCTAGTCCTTGATCTTTGGTAAGTGCTTCAGTCCTCTTTACTTTCAACAAGTAAGGTTGTGTCATCTGTATATCACATGTTATTAAGGATTCGTCCTCCAATCCTGATGCTATGTTGGCCTTCATATAGTGCAGCTTCTTGGATTATTTGCTCAACATACAGCATAATTATGGTAAAATGATACTATCCTGGCACACACCTTCCCTGATTTTAAACCACTCAGTGTTCCCTTGTTCTGTTTGAATGACTGCCTTTTGGATTATGTACAAGTTCCAAATGAAAACAATTATGTATTCAGGAATTCCTTTTCTTTGCAATTTTATCCGTAATATCTCTCTTTATATATATGTGTGTATGTGTGTACTTCACTGATTTCACTTGTCTAAAGAGCCCAGTCTGAAACGGGCATCAAAAAATTAAAACTAAAGAGTGTGAGGGAAATAGGACGAAGAAGAAGGGATATAGAATTTTCCTTATTCAACATCTGCTTTATTTTTTTTATTCCCAAAACACTTTAGTGACGAGTCCAAGCATTTTAAGCATAATCTTGACTGACTGCTACTGGAAAGAGTGTTGCTACTGAGCGTGAGTTACAGACACACTAGATCTCACTGCATTTAAAATACTCTTCTGAATAATTTTTTACACTACAAATGGCAGCTATAACTGGTCTACTCAAGGTCACCTGAAATTCTATCTAAAATACCATCTCATTAATTTTCCATTCAGATTCATGTTCCCCTGTAGTTTATATGGTAAGTCTTTTGAGCTTCTCAATAGCACAAGGAACTCTGTCATTTAGTATTTGTTGCTGCTATGTAATGATTTATAGTATGCCATGAGCTTGTAACCAACCCCGGAAAGGTGTGGTTGGTATTCATTGGTTTACTGACCTGTGCTGTCTAATGGTGGCTTTGGTGGTTATTGGTCTCTCTCAAATAAGTGGGTCTTGGAAAGCTGGGCATCTCCAGAAATCTCTTACCAAGAGCCCTGGAACAAAATAGCTATTGAATTTGGGTTTGAATGTGGCCTCAAATGTATTAAAGTAATTGAAAGGAATAATGAAGGTCAGATGAAGACTTTGATTTCAAAAAGGTGAGGAGGACTAGTTTTTCCTTTGCTACTTCAGAGAGCTCATAATTTACTTTAGCATTCATAGTCACATAACCTTGGAATTTGGTTGGAATCCTACCACCTCAAGGTTAAATGTGGGTGGCACTAAGGGAGTATGACTGAGTAAAACTGAACTGAAAAAGCAAATAGAGAAGGGAATGGTTTAATCTATGATAAATCGAAATCAGGATAGTTTCTTAGATGATTTTTGCTTCTAAGATTAAAATCATCTGACGGACCACTCCCATTACAATGAATAATGTCAGGTTCCCAATGAAATTTGGCATTTCATCCTTTCCCAGCCTGATATGTAAAATGTCAAGGACTTAAGTACAATTTTATCAGAAAAAATCCTCTGAGTACACATTCTCTACCTCAGCTCCTTCAATACACATGCGCATGCACAGCCTTTGTGATCTCACTTCTCACCAAGCTTTACATTTTCATGGGCAGCTTGACAGAAGTACAGCTGTTTATATTTTTAAATCCAAAAAAAATCAACCCTTAGGTGCTTAAGTCATAATTAATTATCTACTGTACTCTTCCTCTGAATCTCATAAAGACACAGAGAACATTTCATTCTCAAAAGAGAGATCTGGATTGATCCAAGCTGGTCATAGAAGGATTTGTGCCTGTGTATTCCCACTCAGTCCAATTAGACAAGTTAGGCAGAATTGGCAGAGGAATTTTAAATAAAATAAATTTTACAGCCTACTGCTTTTGAGGAGTTGGTGTTGTATTACTGGAGCCAAGTCTAATCTTCAAATTCACAATGAATCTGAATCCAGTTGACTCCTAAACTCATAAGTTCAGTGTGAACCTCTGTTCAATGTATTTTGAAATCATGTCTTTTAGGTCAGAGTTCTGAAAGATTAATGCAAAGTACCTGGGGAAAATACATTGGAACACCAATGATAAGTAGGTTCATGCGTTGCCTATGAAACGTTGTCTAATTTTATTATTCCAATCTACCAAAATGCAGATTACCAATGAGACTCTTTCCTGCATGCCTAGCACATTACTTCAGATGCTAATAATGGATCCAGTTGGCATCACAGTGCCTGGGCATTGGCTTTCAGGTTTGATGCATTCCCTAGTCTCCTGGAAGAATTTGGTAATACACATAAATTGTCATTCCTATCAAGTCTCTGACCTGGAGTAATATGCAACTCCTCTCCACCCCCATCCCTGGGAACAGGGATAAAACCAGTTAAGTCAACACAGTGTTTCCTAAAAACAACACAATGAGGATCTCTCATCCTTGCAATACAGATTCTCCACCCAGTAGCATACTTAGCTGATATATGGTGATAGTGGAAGAGGAAATCCAGCTCCTGGTCTAGGAGTAATACATAGCCTAGAGATAACCTGAAAGCCAATTGCTAAGGTATCCCTCTCTGAACTTCCCAATATCCCTGTTATTGGGTACTGTGATATTTCAATGTGATTGGAAACTAACTTAACAGGAATATTGGAAAGTTCAAGAGGGATACCCTGGCAACTGGCTTTCAGGTTGTCTCTAGGCTCTATATTACTTCTAAACAATGGACGTGTACTCTGGACTTCTGTCTAGAAAGAGAGTTGTCTTGTTTCTGGTACCTACCCAAGGAGCATAGAAGCTCTGGTAGCGTAGTGGTTACAAATTAGGCTGTGAACCGCAAGGTCAGCAGTTCGAAACTACCAGCTGTTCCTTGGGAGAAAGATGAGGCTTTCTGCTCCCGTAAAGATTTATAGCCTCGGAAACCCTGTACAGGGTCGCTATGGGTCAGAACCGACTCCACGGCACATAACAACAACAACCACCCAAGGTGCTTAATTCTGACTATTTATATTTGTTATAACTTTTATGGATGAGTGATGAGTAAGTAGGAGTGAGGGAAGAAGCAATTTATAAATCTTTCACTCTTCATGAAATCAATCAGATTCCAAAGTCTAAATCTAAAAGAAAAACCTGCTAATTTGCTTATATTTTGCTCAGCTCAGAATTTTCTTAGTCTAGCAATTCTTCCAAAAATGTAGTACAACATCTTACAATATAGTTGTGTTCCAAGAAATATTCTTGCTTGTTTTGTCTTCACACTTACTTGTGTCTTTAGAGTAATGTTTTTTTCAGTAATATGATTGTTGTTTGTTGTTAAGTGTCATTGAGTTGGTTTCTACTCATAGTGACCCTGTATAGGGTTTCTGAGGAGCAGCTGGTGGGTTTGAACTACCGACCTCACAGTTCAACTGACCTTACAGTCCAGTGCTCATCATATTGTACCACACAAGAACTCCCAGTAGTTAGGTAGATATAGCTAACTATTGCTCCCCCATTGAGCTGTTCAGAGTCTAACCCACTGCTCCCCATCCCCTATCATCAGGTGATAAAAGAGTAATTGATAATGATCATAATAACTGTAATTCAATAGTACATACTTATTGACTGAGTACTTCCTATGCATTAGACACTGTTCTAGGTGGTGTATATAAGGTTATATATAATGCACATGGAAGTGGTTATTTCACTCATCCCTGCTTTATGGGTGGCGAAACAGAGGCACAGAGAGTTTAAGAATTTTCTCAGTCATAAAGTTTGTAAGTGGTTGAGCTAGTTTTAAACCCAGGCGGTCTGACTTCTAATTTTATTTCCTTGAATGATTAAAAGAGAAAACAAGGAGTCTACCTCTTATCTGCTTATCAACTTAAATCATTTTTCTGTTTTGGAAAGAATGCCAGAGCTAATATTTCTCTTGTATTTAAGCAGTCCTACCATGTCCTGTTGCAGAATACACTAGATCAGTCTATTCTGATGCCTAATATTAGGATGGTGATATGGAATTAAAGATGAGTGACATTGTGTCATCAGGTATATGTTCAGTTTTTGTCATCATTTTGATAATAGTATTATTGTATGCCACTCTTGGTAACACTTATAAAACATTCTTTACTCCACAATAATACTTCCAAGCTAAACTGTCTTGGTTGTTTTCATTGGTTTTGATTGTTAGAGAACAAAAGAAAAATACAATATCAAATAACCTCCCAATTAAAATAGGTGGAAGACTTTTAAAAATTAAACTTGATCTACCAAATGGATCTCTTTTCTCTCTCTCTCTCTCTCTCTCTCTCTCTCTCTCTCTCTTTTTTATTTTTTTTATTTTTGTAGTGTGAAGTTTTTCCATGTTCTTCATACCTTCTTTCAGTCTAAACTTAAATTTGTTGAGTCTCGCTGTGGAGAG
The DNA here is from genome assembly GCF_000296735.1 of Chrysochloris asiatica. NCBI lineage: Eukaryota > Metazoa > Chordata > Mammalia > Afrosoricida > Chrysochloridae > Chrysochloris > Chrysochloris asiatica. The sequence goes on along the minus strand of NW_006408836.1, from coordinate 2,651,521 downwards.
TTTCTATTCAAATTTCTAAGTATTATTCTCTTTATAAATAAAATCTTGAGTAAGGGAGTTTGATGGTGGCAGAACTGGCATTTTCAGAGGGTTCAAATTTTAAATCTTTCCCTGAAAGTCATTCACTCACTTTGTGGTAGTGGTGGTGTTATGTGCTGTAGAGTCAGTTCCAATTCATAGTGACCCCTGTATATGATTTCCGAGAGTGGCTGGTGGGTTTGAACTACTGATCTGTGGTTAGTAGTCCAATAATCAATACAACTGTTTACCTTACTTTACCATAATAACAACTGGAAACTTTTCCATGTCTTTATACATAATTTTCTGTATTTGTCATATGACCCAAATACTATATGCTTGAACTTGCAGAACTTAGTAGATTTCTACAGTCAGAAATAAACAAGTCAATATGAAAACAAACAAAAATGTTCTGTTACACTGAAGTTTTACCATCTGCTCTGTCTGATTCTTAATTACCTTAAACAATTTACCCAAGATTCTTCAGTGTTACCACCTGGAAAAACGAGGGTGGAACTTTGATTCTAGGAGGCATATGGAAATTTAATTAGTATGTTTAAAATTTTTAAATCCCCAGATAAAAGTGACCAAAGAACTGGAGTGGAATATTATTACTAGCAGCAGCAGGGAAATGGGGAAGGTGAGGGTGGGTTTTGAGAATCAAAGCCCTGCATCCCTTTCTTTACATTAGCCCTTCAGTGCCACCTTCTGCAGTCAACCTCAAAGGAAGACGAGAAAAGAATAATCATTTATTCACCTTCTGGCTGCAAGAACTACAGACTGCAACTGTGGCAATTCTAGCACCGAGGAGAAAATACACATAGGAAAAAAGGAGACCATGTCTCACTTCCAAATTAAAAAAAGACATTTCTACATGTTTCCATAACCCACAGACTGCTGCCATTTGAGGCCAACCCCTCAAAGCTTTCCTCTTTGTCTGGTGTAGTTGCTGAATCTAGGCCACTGTCAGCAGCCCTTTTCATTCATCCAGGCCCATCCCAGTGCCTCACAGATGCAGAGATTCTCTTGAGGCATGTGTACTTTGGTATCAAACAATGCAACTCATGTTTGATTTTGGATAACCTTGCACTGCTGAATAAAATAACCCTTGAGAAAGAAGCAATAAAAATGCTGTAAGAAAAATGACTCATGTTTCCAAGCTGTCTAAAGTGATCACTTATCCCAACAAATGGTAATTCTTTCAAGACACAGTGGGCATACACCATACTTATAAAAGTCTGGGAGAAAAGCCTTGCAAACATTTTCTCCCCTAAATCTGTGTTAAAATATATCAAAAGAATGTTTCTGGTAGGCTGTACCAGATACTATGCTTAAAAACAAATACTGCATACATGTATAAGCCAAGGTAGGTTGGCCCAAGGGGTGCCTTGGTAAGCATACAGGCTCATCAGCTTGTTTATATGTCTCTAATTGTTTTCCATTTTCTGCCCCATTCGTTAGAGTGCAAAGATGTGAACAAAGTGGCTTATTGCCCACTGGTGCTGAAGTTCAAGTTCTGCAGTCGAGCATACTTCAGACAGATGTGTTGTAAGACCTGCCAAGGACACTGACCCACAGAAAGCCAAAGAGGGAGTCTTGTCATTTCATCGTGGAAATGTGTCCATCAAAGAGAGCCACCCAGAGGAAGAGGATTGAGTTCCTTGCAAATGCATTACCCTGTGGAAAACGTAACCACTGGTCAGCCCTAGCTGACAGGATTTCAATATTATTTTAACTTCTGTGAAGTGGGATTTATTGATCCAAAGTGCTGGACACGGTAATAGGGGGAAATGCCAGATTGGAGAGATCCAAACAACACAGGGAGACTTGCTTACTGTGGAACGTTTGTGTTCTTTCGAGTAAATCCAATAGCCTGTTTACCTCCTTGAACCATTAAGATAATTTTTATTATGGACTTAGCAATGACACTGAATCCATTTGTATTTAAAATTGTTTAAAATGTAGCTGTTATGACTTGGTCAACTATGGAAGTAAAGAAGATTCAGAAATCTTAAGTCATAGCTTAAAAATATTTACTATACTATATCTCACTACAACAGCACCACAACTTAAATTATAAAATGGGTTTTGAACTGTAATTTAAGGAGCAATTATAAATCAAAAGTAATGAAAGTTTGTATTATTTCTCTTCATTCCACTTAATTTCCTTAAGAATAATCCCCCTGTTCTGAACACTGCTGTGAGCCATATATAAAACTATATTAAACTGAACAACAATGAGGGACTTAGTTTAAAGCAGTGCATCAGTTGCTGCAGCTGTGCAGGTCTATAAATTCAGTGCTTTAAGCCTGTGGCCAACTTGCCATTGTGCAAGTGAAGCTGAGATTTCCATTAAAACTTTAAGAGAAATGCATTTCAATCTCAGGCAGAAGCCAGGCCTGAGGTATGGTAGAAACGGAAGTACTAGCCCTTTGCTACCACCATGCAGGATGCCTCGGTTCTTATCTGAGTCACCCCAATTTACTTGTGTTTACGTCCTCACCACCAGAATGGCTTCTGCCCTGTTAAATTGTTGCACGCATGTTGAGCTTACTGATATGATAGATACCATGCAAAAGATCAACTGGTTTGATAACAGCCAGGCAGACGGTTTTGCAAAATTTGCTGACAATTATGATGGGTTCCAGATGTCTCTTCTTTAATATGGTGGAAGGGCATTTATTTATATGAAATCAAGTGTGTGTGTGTGTGTATGTGTGTGTGGACATTCTGAGTGTGTGGGCAGATGAGTGTGTTTACACGTAAGTGTGCTATTTCTGTGAGTTTTAAAGTAGGCAAGGGATAACAACCAAAGAAGAAAAATTCATGAAACCTAAAGATCATAAAGTATAACCTTAATTTCACCCAGCCAAGTATTTTGTATTTTTGATGGATACTCTGCAAATGGCAATCAAATATGAAACCCTGTTTCTTGGGCATATCAAATTCTAGAATTTGATGCACCTGAATCTCATGCACCTGAATTAAAATGACTAGCTCAGATTTTCTCTGTCTTCAAAGTTTCACATTCTGCTCTTCCAAAGACTCAACACTTAGATTTTCTAAAGTGGTGGTGGAGGATACTTGTTTATACTGTTGTTTTGGTCCTGGACTCTTGTACCTTGCAACAGGTACAAGGGTGTCCAACATGCCTCCTTTGCTATAGTACACCACACATACATTACATGTAAGTGGCTACTTGGTGAAGATAATGCTCACAGTTAAAGAGCATCTTTGACTAAAATCTATCACTGTGTTCTGAAACTACATGCCAGGTGGTTCACATAAACCATGACCTAATGTGAATGATTAGGTTTGTTCAGAAAGGATTAGAGACTTATACCTATGTTCTCATGTTGGACTGGACAACAGACATGGATGTTATTCTGCATACTCAGACATAGCCATCAGATCTCATCACTTGCTTTTTCTCACAGCACAATAACTCACATACATAAGCTTTCCAAACAGAGCTATGGATGATACATAAGAGTCTCCTGCAGGAGCCCTCCCTATAGTGTCCTTACAAGGATAGTCCAAGTGCCATTTTAGCCATTTAGTGAAGGCTGAGCTGCCCACAGGTGCACAACACTGGCACTGAATTTCCTTGGTCCTTTTCATAGAACAGTTAACTTGGTGCTAGTGTGCTCTGGTGATTTTAGTTTTTTTTTTAAGAAAACAAAGAAAGAAAGAAATTATAGCTTTTGTGCCATTTTAGGCATAAGTTTGCTATTAAGATCTGATTTTTCCCCAGGGCACCAACATAAATATCAGCTCCTGTTTCTATTTCAAAAAGATTTTATACATCAATAAGTAATGAGTATTCTTCTTTTACCTCACCTGTAAACTAACATTGAGAAACCTGTTTCTTGGGCACTGTGCATTGCTCCAACTGGTGCTAGACAAGGAGAGCAGCCAGAGTCCCCTCTGGGACAGACAAGAGCACCAAGACAAGGATGCAGATAATTCTCTGAACTTTACTAGATTACCTTTATGAGGAAACCAAGCACAGAATCCAATGGGATTCATACATCTTCAAATAGACCTAAACTTATACCTGAGTGGGGAGAAAAGTCATACTCCACAGCACATCACAATACTGCTGCTACTCTGACTACCCACATGGATAAATTCTGCTCTATTCCTATCTAACAATATCAGTAGAGGCTGGGCATCCCAGGCAGGCCCTCCAAAAGTAGTGAGCTATATACTACTTAGGGAATCCCAAGGAAACTTGTATCCCACAAGTTGAGAACATTGTCTGCCTAACAAGGAAAGGAAAAGTAAAATGTACCCAACTGATTAAACTCCTTGAGATACAAATTATCATTAACAACTTTTTATTGGAGTGAATGTCACCTAGGTATCCTTAATAATACAGAATGAAATTACCTTTGTATTATTGTGATTAGTTGTTGCTTATTATTTTATACTCAGTATTAATGTGGTACACTGTTACTTTTTTGCTTTTGTAAATTATAATCTAATTTATTGCCGTGTTTCCTAACACTTGTCCTACATTCATTCTCCTGCTTGTGATGAATATGAAAAAGACATTGTAACACTTGGTGGAGTGAAATTCCACACCAGGCACAGATATTTTTTTTAACATAGATAATTTAGTAAAAATAAAAATTCAACTTGTAAGAATGATTCGGATGGAAGTTGTCTATTCCCTGAGAAACCCAAATCCAAACTCACTACCATCAAGTTAATTCCAAATCATAGTGATGCTATAGGACAGAGTAGAGCAACTCAGCAGGGTTTCTAAGACTGGAAACAGACTGGCACCTACAGCTTCCCCAGTCTCTGTAACACTAGTGTTAAAATTGCAGTTGTTGCTATTATTAAGAACAGTTGAGTTGGTTCTGACCCATAGTGACCCTGTACAGGGTTTTCAAGGAGCTGCTGGTTCAAACCAACTTTGCAGTCCAGTGCATTAACCCACAGTGCCACACCATGGGATCTTACAGCTATGCTATGCTATCTAAATTATCCAGGTAATACTCAGGACTGAAGTCATTTGTAGCATCCTTACAATCCTTCTCAGAGATTACATCTATAGGTGAATACTTTATCATATATAAATGCAAAGGCTTTGGGTATTTCTGGTGGAACTATAATCCCAGATGTTACCAAGCACTTATTCTGAGATAAGGAAATAAATTAGAATGGGCTTCTTTGATCACTTTTGACCACAACTCTTACCTGATCATGTCTTCCAGTTCCTTTGCCCGCCATATAAATTCTTTAGTGTACAAGGCAGATCCAATGTATCTGGTTAAGATAAAAGGTGTTCAAGAAGAGAGTACACATTTGAAGGATTTTTCTATTTAACTTCAACAAGAGTGTAGAAATATAAGAATACGTTTCCACCTTCAGATATTTCCTTTGAAGCTGAAGTAACTAATGGTCCTGTCTTTAGCTGAGCTGGAGAATAATATGCAAAGGTTACTGAAGAAGTTTTGAAATTTAGCTATTTGAATGCTGGCAAAATGACAATCTCCTCAATTGCCTAACATGATGTAGTATGCCTGAGCATAATTGTGTTTTATTGGCTCTGCCCTCACAAATCCAATCTTATGCATTTTAAGAAATCAGCTGGGGGAGAACAAACAAGATGGAAGATCGGATGGATGTGTAGCAGAGCACTCCGCCAACAACAACACAGAATACCTGACCAAGCAGGCTCAGGGGCTGGTCCCAGAACTCTGAACCACATATAAAGGAATA
>NW_006408836.1:2643506-2645670 GCF_000296735.1 Chrysochloris asiatica | reverse complement strand
AGAATCAGAAAACCAAAAACGAAGAACACGCTCAACATTTCTCAAGCTGGAGAACTGAAGAAAAAATTCAAGCCTCAAATTTCATTATTGAAAGATTCTCTGGGCAAATTACTGAATGATGCAGAAAGAATCAAGAGAAGATGGAAGGAATACACAGAGTCTCTATACCAAAAGGAAATGGTTAATGTTCAACCATTTTAAGAGGTAGTTTATGATCAAGAGCCAATGATCCTGAAGGAGGAAGTCCAAGGTGCATTGAAGGAATTGACAAAGAAAAGGCACCAGGAATTGATGGAATAAAAATTGAAATCTGTCAAGAAAGTGAGGTGGCACAGGAGGCACTCACTCATCTCTGCCAAGAAATTTGGAAGACAAGTATCTGGCTGACTGATTGGAAGAGATCCATATTTGTGCCCATTCCAAAGAGAGGTGACCCAATGGAATGCAGAAATCATCAGACAATATCTTTGATATCTCATGTGATTAAATTTTTAATAAAGGTAATACAGAAATGGCTGCAAGAACTTCCTGAGGGTCAAGCCGGATTCAGAAGAGGCCGTGGAATGAGGGATATCATTGCTGATGTCCAATGAATCTTGGCTGAAAGCAGAGAATATTAGAAAGATGTTTACCTGTGCTTTATTGACTATGCAAAGGCTTTCGATTTTGTGGATCATGACAAACTATGAACAATATTGTGAAGTGTGTATATTCCGGAACACTTAATTATGCTCATGAAGAATCTGTACCTGGACCAAGAGGCAGTTGTTCGAACAGAGCATGGGAATACTGAATGGTTTAAAATTTAGAAAGGTGTGTGACAGAGTTGTGTTATTTCACCATACTTATTCAACCTATATGCTGAGCATTAGGAAAATCTGCTGCACAGGAACTTTTTAAAGTATTGAAGAGCAAACATGTCACCTTGAGGACTAAGGTGCTCATGACCCAAGCCATGGTATTTTCAATAACGTCATATGGATGCGAAAGCTGGACAGTGAATAAGGAAGATTGTAGAAGAACTGATGCCTTTGAATATGGTGTTGGAGGAGAATACTAAAAGTGCCATGGACTGCCAAAAGAACCAATAGACTTGTTTTGGAAGAAGTGCGGCCAGAGTGCTCCTTGGAGGCCAAGAAGCTAAACTTTGTCTCTCATACTTTGGACATGTTGTCAGGAGGGAACAATCACTGGAGAAAAAAGTCATGCTGGGCAAGATGGAGGGTCAGAGAAAAAGAGAAAGACCCCCAAAGAGATGGATCGGCCAGGTGGCATCATTGATGACATCAAATGTGGCAGCGATAGTGAGGTTGGCCCAGGATTAGACATTGTTTCGTTCTGCTGTGCATGGGGTCTGTATGAGTTGGTTCCGACTCGATGGCACCTGACCACAACAACGCTGAGCAAATAATCTGAGAATCTGGGTATATGACGAAAAATGTGGCATCAGGATTGGACGAAGACTCATTAACAACCTGAGATATGCAGATGATGCAACCATGCTTGGTGAAAGTGAAGAGGACTTAAAACATTTACTGATGAAGATTAAAGAGCACAGCCTTTAGTATGGATTACATCTCAATGTAAAGAAAACAAAAATCCTCATCACTGAACCAATAAGCAACATTTTTATCAATGGAGAAAAGATTGAAGTTGTCAAGGACTTCATTCTTCTTGGATCAACTATCAACACTCATGGAAGCAGCAGACAAGAAATCAAACAACGTATTCTGTTAGGCAAATCTGCTACACAAGACCTTTTAAAGTGTTACAGAGCAAAGATGTCAGCTTAAGGACTAAGGTGTGCCTGACCCAAGCCATGGTAATGTCAATAACCTCATATGGATGTGAAAGCTAGACAGTGAATAAGGAAGGCCATAGAAGAATTGATGCTTTTGAGTTATGGTGTTGGAGGAGAATATTGAAAGTGCCGTGGGCTGCCAAAAGAACCAATAGATCTGTTTTGGAAGAGGTGCAGCCAGAGTGCTCCTTGGAGGGAAGGATTGCCAAACTTCGTCTCTCATACTTGGGACATATTGTCAGGAGGGACTAGTCACTGGAGAAGGATATCATGTTTGGTAAGATGGAGGGTCAGAAAAAAAGAGGAAGACCCCCAATGAGATGGACTGGCCAAGTGGCATCATCGATGGACTCAAGCTTGGCA
>NW_006408836.1:2609731-2612348 GCF_000296735.1 Chrysochloris asiatica | reverse complement strand
CAATAGGTTGTGGTATTCTCAATGTAATTTCAATGTCTGAGGATCAAATTACAAGTGGGGGACCCCAAGTTATTTCTAAGTTACTTATTGGGAAGAGAAGAAAAAGGAAGGTGTCTGTTATGGCAGTTAGCAATCAAGCATCTACAGCTTGAGGGAATCTCACCAACCCTGAAATATCTTATTTTGAGTCACAGAGCCTGTTCCTAACTGAGTAATCCATCCCATTTCCAGACAGGCCAGATGGTATACTCAACCTATTTAACACAATGGGAATGGAATGATTTCATGTTGGCTTCAGGATAGGTTTGGAGTGAGGAAGAAAGGTGGGCTTCTATTTCAGTCAGAGCAGGACCATTAGGGCTTGGAAAATCTGGCCATCAGGTTGCCGCCAGAAAGCACATTCTTTGACCTTCTGTGGTGGGTCCACAGAGTGGAACCAGGTGTTCTTTAAGTCCATGCCAGAATACATTGGCGGCCTAACTGGCCACCTGCCTCCATCCCACCGATGGGGCTTTGGCTGGCCTTCTACCAAACAGCTGCTCAGAGAGCCACAGGTCGCCACCCACGTTCATGCCCAAGGTGGCAATAATAGTTGCCTGATTCAGCCTGGAAAGATGACCCCAAATTCATCTCTTCCCTTCTGTCCCAACTCCTCCCTAAGTTAGACCGCTCAAAAACTGAGAAGAGGAAAAGGCAAAGCTTCAACATGCTGAGAAATTATTTCCTCATAAACCTGATTTGCAGTCCAGAGGCATCAAAAGCATAGTGTTATTTCCCCCTCCCTGTAATATCAATTTTGGTATTTCATTTTTAATCATTTAAGTTAATATAATGTAAGTGAATAATCATTTGATACCTGTTTGTATTATTGTTAAAATAAAAATCTTTGAGTGCTATGCAATTATATTATATGAAAATAACAGATATTGACATTCTAATATTAAAAAATATGTAGTCAGTATCTGAGTTATCATCCAAGTTTCCTGGTAATAATCACATACAAAAGCATTTCTTGAAATATTGAACATACACACAAAGAAATGACTGAAATATAATATGAGCTTGAATTAAAATGTTTGTTGTTAGGTGCCATCAAGTTGGTTCTGACCCATAGTGGCCCTAGGTACAACAGAAAGAAACACCCCCGGTGCTGTGCCAACCTTAAAATTACTGCTACGTTTGAGTTTAAATAGGCAACAAAATAACAAATTGTTGTAGTCAAACTGATAGGTAAAAGACATCATATGTTGTAATTATTATTTTAAACATTATTGTTTTAAACATTAGAACAGAAAAAAATTGAGAAATTAAATATTGTTTTAGATTGAAAAGAGAAATTATGTGTTGAAATTAGAAGTCAAAATATATAACCTGGACCTGCACTTGGCTGGAAAGATTTTGGAAATGTAAGTTGTTGAGTCAGGAACATGTTACATAATGTGGGATGTTCCTGTTGGAGGGAAGTAGTGGGTAGCTTTTTATTTCAGGCCCACATTTAATATCCATTGTAGAGTCTATATGTTGTTGTTGTTAAGTGTCATTGAGTTGGTTCTGGCCCATAGTGACCTTGCATAGGATTTCCAAGGAGCAGATGGTGAGCTTGAACTACTGACCTTGCAGTTCAAATGACTTTGAAGTCTTGCACATTAACCCACAGTGCCACACCATGGCTCCGAGAGACTATATGAGGGTGCTTCAAAAAAATTCATGGGAAAATTCCATTATCTTTTCATTCCACTTTCCATGAACCCTCTTACTTTTTAAATCAACACATTATAATTTAATTATCAAAAGGAGTCTTGTCCTTTTCAGGGTCTATCTGTAGTTATTCTAAAAGTTAAATCCTTCTTCAAAACCATTCTAAAATTGCTTCTTTAGACTTCCTCCCAGCATCTGTAGCAGTCTTTTGACAATATCAGAGTTTCTAGTAAGGATGGATTTGAATTCCCCAAAATCCAAATTTACTCAAAACCAAGACTGATGAGTAATTTGCATATAATTATTTTGGACTAAAAATAGCTTATGTGTCTTATAAATTGACCCAGGTGATACCATGAAAGGAACTTCAACTATGCTTTCAGAAAAGTGACTAATTTTGAAAGATTTTATTCATTTAAACACAAAAGTGCTGGAGTTTTTGTCTAAAAATTACTGGGACTGCATTGTAATCCAACTTTAAGTTAATAAAATGTAGCATTTCACTAGTGCTTTGCAACTTTCAGTTCTAAAATTATCTGAAACCTGGACCACCTACCTAAACAATATTATCTGGTAGGGAGAAGAAAGATCTCTGACCTGACGATTGAGTACCTCTTAAGCCCTGGAAGCTGAACCACTTCCACAAAACTTGGGAATTAGCAAACAGCTGTCCTTATAGGAGTCTCCTTCCTGGAGCCTCTAGAGAAAAAGCTCTCTTTCACAAAGATCTGTCAGCAGCATTAATGAAGTGCTGCTGTGTATGCTTGACTTCAAGCTCTGCTTACTTACCTGTGTCGGGGAGGCAGAACCATACAGATGTGTTCCAGTTTACACAATTGTCCGTGTGCTCGGCATTTGTAACCTGAATCATCTTCCACTGGTTTACGTGATAATTCCAGAGTGAGCCTGACTTTTTTTT
>NW_006408836.1:2599508-2600616 GCF_000296735.1 Chrysochloris asiatica | reverse complement strand
AATTTGATGAACTCGACCTACACCTATAGATCCAGTAGCTCAAAAGAGGGAACAAATCTTTACAACAAGGATCATTCCCACCCCCTCCATACACAGAGTAGACAGGGATGGGCAACTTGGACATTGGCTACCCAAAATTGTGGGGCTACAAAGGCAAGAAGTGACTGGCTTATAAACTTTCAAGAGGGAACCTAGATGCAGAGGGTGTGGAGTATTATCCAATCTGTCTAGAAGGGGCTGATGAAATGAAATGCGGATGGGTCTCTTGTGATACATTAACGAATAATTGTTATCAGGACTGATTGTGAGGGTTGGAAATGTAAAGGTAGCAACAAGGGGATTGATTAACTTTGCAGTCTAGGTCCCTGGGACCATCAAGGGAGAAGAGCGGAGAGTGGGACCCTACCTAGAGAAGCCTGAGTTGGAGGCAGAGACGATGACATGGAGAGATGGAGTAGCTGGGGACTTTAGATACATAGAGGGAGGGGGGATGTGTGCTGACAACCGGGGGCAGGCTTGTAGGGTACATCCTTTGGTTGGTTGATGATGCATGGAGGGGATTGTAACCATGGCAGTGAAACAATATATGATAGGATTAATGTAAAACTAATGTTCTCCCAAGTAAACTCACATAATTCATACACACACACACAAAAAAAAAAAAAAAAAAAAAGAAAAAGAAGAAGAAGAAGATGGAAGGAATACAGAGTCATTGTACCAAAAAGAAATGGTTGATGTTTAACCATTTCTAAAGGTACCATATGATCAATAGTCAATGAAGTCCAAGGTGTGCTGAGGGAGTTGGTAAAGAACAAGGCTCGAGAAATTGATGGAATACAAATTTAAATCTTTCCACAAACTGATGCATCACTAGAGTCGCTCACTCATCTATGCCAAAAAACTTGAAAGACAGCTACCTTACCAACTGATTGTAAGAGATCTATATCTGTGCCCATTCCAAAGAGAGGTGATCATATGGAATACATAAATCATCAAACAATATCATATGCAATAAAATTTTGTTGAAGATAATTTAAAAATGAATGCAACAACATATTGATAAGTAATTGTCAGAAGCTAAAAGCAGATTCAGGTTAGGATGTGGGAT
>NW_006408836.1:2596994-2598365 GCF_000296735.1 Chrysochloris asiatica | reverse complement strand
CCTGTCTTTTAATTGACCCTGTCTATGGATACATTCTATGGAGTCCTGGTGTGGTGCTGTGGGTTAATGCGCCAGACTGCAAAGCCATTTGAACTGCAAGGTTGGTGGTTGAAGCTCATCAGCTGCTCCTTGGAAACCTTATACAGGGTCGCTATAGGTCGGAACCGACTCGGCGGCACTTCACAACAGTAACAATGGATAGATATATTCTAGCATTGAGTGTCTTCTCTGTCTTCACTCTACAGTTTTCCAGGAAGTTGTTAATGATATGTAAACAAATAAACATATTGGGGAGACAGCTACGCTACAGAATTCCAAAAACAAATCTTTTGAAGAGGAAAATAATTCTCTTTTTTATCTGACTTTGAAACTGGATTTTCATCGTTTTTGTTTTTATATAGATATAAAACAGATGATATAGATTATACAAGGATATAGCTATAGATGTGTCAAGACACAATTCAAAATTTTTTCATGTTTTAGGGAACATATCTTAAAATCTATAATGTTATATCATTTTTACCATAAATGAACTCTATCATCGTTTATTCTCACATTCTAAGAAACAATTTGGATGGCCAAAAGTCATAATTTACAAGTTAGCAATGACAGCGATTTTCATGGATACCTGTCTATGTGAAATTCAAAATCAAGAAGAAACGCTAGACGTGGCACATAAATATTTTTTATCAAAAAGTTCTAAACAGATTGATCTATTTATCAGCTTCATAATAGCTTGTTGTTAAGTGCCGTTGAGTCGGTTCCGACCCATAACGACCCTGAACAGGGTTTCCGAGGCTGTAAGTCTTTACAGGAGCAGAAAGCCTCATCTTTCTCCCATGGAGCAGCCGGTAGTTTCGAACTGCTAACCTTGCGGTTCGCAGCCTGATTTGTAACCACTACACTACCAGAGCTCCTTAACTGCCTATAATTGACTAAGACATAAAACCTGGTAAAATAGACATGGTTCTGTCGGGGAGCACAAATAAAGACTAGCAGTGGAATATTGACAGATAATAGCACTAGAACATGAAAACATTATGAATAGCAACTGAGCATTGCCGGATATAGTTCTAGAAGATGAGCCTCTCAGTTTGGAAGGCATTAAAAATATGGCTGGAAAAGTGTTACTTCCTCAAAGTAGAGTTGACTATAATGATATGAATGTTGTAGAGCTCTCTTCATTTGTTGATGGGGCACAACTCAAAATAAAGGAAACAGCTGTAAACATCCATAAGTAATTGTAACGTGGAGTGTATAAAATATGAATCCAGGAAAATTGTTAGTTGTAAAAAATGAAATGGAATGCATAAAGATTGATATCCCAGATATTGTTGTTGTTGTTGTTGTTAGGTCCACTGAGTCAGTACT
>NW_006408836.1:2595157-2596894 GCF_000296735.1 Chrysochloris asiatica | reverse complement strand
CTCTTTAAAGTGCTCAAGAGCAAAGATGTCAGTTTGAGGACTAATGTGTGCCTGACCTAAGCCATGGTATTTTCAATTGTCTCATATGAATAGGGAAGACCGTAAATGAATCAATGCTTTTGAATAATGGTGTTGGAGAAGAATATTGAAAGTATCATGGACTGCCAGACGAACAAATAAATCTGTATTAGAAGAAATACAACATAATGCTCCTAAGAAGCCAGAATGGTGAGTCATTGTCTCTTATACTTTGGACATGTTATCAGGAGGGACCAGTCCCTGGAGAATGACATCAAGCTCGAATAAATGGAGGGTCAGCAACAAAGAAGACGTCCCCCAATGAGATGGAGGGATCAAGAATGACAACAGTTGTGAGGATGGTAGTGTTTATTCTGTTGTGCATGGGATCACTATGGCTTGGAGCTCACTCGATGGCACCTGAACACAACAATAAGAATGTTCTTTTTACAAGTGTTGTTATTGTTAGGTGCTATGGAGTTAATTCTGACTCACAGCTCTCCTTTATAAAGTTTCTGAGGATTGGTTGATGGCTTTGAACTGCCAACCTTTCCATTAGCAGTCCAATGCTAATTCTACAGCACCATACCAGGACCCCCTTTTGTTGTTGTTGTTATGTGCCATCGAGTCGGTTCTGACCCATAGCGACCCCCTTTTACTGGTGGGTAATGCTGAAAAATGAGTAGGGCCTCCCACACTATGGAAGATACTTAACTCAATTTCCTTTTGTAAGAGGATGGCTGTTCTTCCTAGACCATCACTGTCTGGAAGCTCTGCTAAAGCCTCTTCAGTGTCAAAGCAGCATGCAAGACTCTGCTGACAGTGGAGTGGTAGCTGCACTGGCCTAGAATCAAACCTGAGTTTCACACATAGAAATCAAGAATTCTACTAGTGAACACCACTGTCCTCAACATAACCATCAAACCATTAAAAATAAAAAGTTGTGGTTGAGTGGATGCCAACTCATGGCAACCAAGTGTATTTCAGAGTAGTATTGTGCTTCATAAGGATGTCAGTGGCTGTGATCTCACCAGACCTTTCTTCTGAGTTGCCTTTTTTAAAGTAGCCTACTTTTCAAGTAGCCTAGTGCTTAACCATTTATGCCACCTAGGAACTGCATGTAACCCTTTGCTATTATTGTTCTTAAGTGTCTTCAAGTCCCTTCCAACTCATATCAACCAAGCAAAGAGTTTTCGAGGATCATCTGGTGGGTTTGACCCACTGACTTTGGGTTTAGTAGGCCAATTAGTAGCTAATAACTCACTGTAACCAAGTTCATTGTAATCATCACTAGATTCAGTTTGCTATACTGTGGTGGCTTGTGTGTTGTTGTGATGCTGGAAGCTATAGCCCTGGTGTTTAAATATCTTTGGGTCAACCATGATGGACAGGCTTTAGTAGACCTCCAGACAAAGACAGGCTAGGAAGAAGGAGAGCAAACTACATCTGAATGTTAAGCTGCTGATTATCTTATGAATAGCAGAGGAACACCATCAGCTATAGTAAGGGAAATGAAAACATTATGAATAGTGCCAAAATACTGTCAGATAGTGTGACAGAAGGGAAGCACCTCAGTTTGGATGGCACTCATAATTCAATTGGGGAAGAGCTGTCTCCTCAAAGTAGAGTTGACCATGATGACACGAATGGAGTAAAGCTTTCAAGACTTTCATTTGCTAATGGGGCACAACTCAAAATGAGAAGAAACAGTTGCAAACA
>NW_006408836.1:2593710-2594364 GCF_000296735.1 Chrysochloris asiatica | reverse complement strand
TTGAAGAATTCTACTAACTTCTTCAGTCTGAAATTGAATTATCAACATGTATTGATAATTACTGGTGATTGAAATGGGAAGATTGGAAACAAAGACAAAGAATGCATAGTTGGTGATAGATATGATGCTGGAAATCACATGATGGAATTTTGCAAGACCAATGACTTAATCATTGCAAATACCCTTTTAAAACAACATAAAAGACAACTATACTATTTACGTGGACTTCACCAGATGAAATACACAGAAATGAAAGTGAATACATTTACTACCAGCCGCTCCGTGGGAGAAAGAGGAGGCTCTCTGCTCCCGTAAAGAAAAGATTTAGATTTACTGGAGCAGAAAGCCTCCTCTTTCTCCCGCAGAGCGGCTGGTAGTTTCGAACTGCTGACCTTAAGGTTCACAGCCTGATTTGTAACCACTATGCTACCAGAGCTCCTTTATGGCCTCAGAACTCCTATGGTCACTATGAGTCAGAACCGCCTCCACAACACACCACCACCACCACCACCATGTGAAGAGACAGTGGGAAAGCTAGTATTAACAGTCAAAACAAGGACAAGGGCAGACTGTGGAACAGAGCATCAATTGCTCATGTATATGATGATGAAACTGAAGAAAATTTAAAACAATTTCATGAAACTCAAAATATGA
>NW_006408836.1:2591570-2593610 GCF_000296735.1 Chrysochloris asiatica | reverse complement strand
CTCTCTCTCTCTCTCTCTCTCTCTCTCTCTCTCTCTCTCTCTCTCTCTCTCTCTCTCTGTGGCCGCAGAGCAGACTCATCTCTGGTTGTCTCTGTGTATCAACTCTTTCTCAGATCTACTTAGATCAATTTTTTCTGAACCTCTGTGCACATGGAAGAAGTTTGCTTCCCAGGCTCAAATGTATACATCCCTTAGGTCAACCACATCCAGAAACTGGCAGCATCCTCCATACTCCCAGGGAAATTCCAGGTGCTCACCCACCCAGAAAATCAAGCAACATATTGCATTGGGCAAATCTGCTGCAAAATCAGAAGCAACGATCCACCCCACAGGATCATCTAAAGATGCAGCACACTCTCAAGGCCCAAGCGTTGAAAGTGAGGTGGAGAGCTAATTCCTTACATATGACTAAGAGGCCAAGACAAGACCACCATGGGATCCACCACAAACCAGGGCAATGGTAGAACATTTCCTTGGGACACCAACAACTATGTGACCTTATGTTTAACAAGTAGGATGTCATTTGAGATTCATATCAATACGTAGTATAAGTAAGTATGAGATCCATTTTGTCACAAAGGAAATGGAAGCTAATGATATACAGACCCCAGGGGTAAGAAACAAGTCTTCTAACTCCTCATTGAGGACTCTTTCGGCCACAGTGCTACCTTGTGCTCTCTGGTTGTCATGTGCTTGGAGGACTCTTCTCAAGACAAAGCCAGCTGTGTTTTTGAGGGGATACCAGCTAGGTTTCTGAGGCATAGGACTTAGACTGCAATGGTATGTTAGTATTACAAGGACACACTATAAACAACTCTGATCAGGTCATTGCAACACCATGGAAAGTCCATGTCCCTGGTCATGCATAGTCCATCAATCACAATCCTGTTGTCTTGGACAACTGTCCCACCACATTCAACATATCGGACCTCTAAGGACTGGAGACCCTTGAATTTGTATTTTATCTTCTTTGGTGCTTCTGTGAATTTAAAAGAAACTGAGGTATCTTGCCTCATTTTAAAAGAATAAACAAACATGGACTTCCACTTCATATTTCGAAAACATTTCAGTGTATAATTTTTCTCTTTGCTGATAATCTCATTGGTGATCATGCCGGTGGCTTGTGTGTTGCTGTGATTTTGGAAGCTATGTGATGAGTATTTTGAATAACAGAAGGGTCACTCATAATAGACAGGTTTCAGATGAGCTTCCAGATGAAGACAGACTAGGAAGTTGAAGAGATGGACTCCTTCCAAATATTTAGTCACTGAAAACCTTATGAATAACAGTGGAACACTGTGAGATATAGTGCCATAAGATGAGCCCCCCAGGTTGGAAGGCACTCAAAATGTGACTGGGGGAGAGCTGCCTCCTCAATGTAGAGTTGATGCTAATGATGCAAATGGAGTAAAGTCCTCAGGACCTTCATTTGCTGATGGGACATAACTCAAAATGAGGAGAAATAGCACTAAACATCCATGAATAATTGGAACATGGATGGTATGAAGTATGAATCTAGGAAAACTTGGAATTGTCAAAAATAAAATGGAATGCATAAACATCAATATCCTAGGTACTAGTGAGCTGAAATTGACTGGTATTGCCCATTTTGAATCTGACAACCACATGGTTTACTACATCTGGAATGACAAATTGAAGAGGAATGGCATCGCATTCATGATCAAAAAGAATATATCACGATCAATCGTGAATTGCAATGCTATCTGTGATGGGATAATATCCATACATGAACAAAGAAGGCCAGTTACTGCTACTATTACTCAATTTTAAGCACCAACCACTAGAGCCAGTGAGCATGAAATAGAAGAATTATACCAACTTCTTCAGTCTGAAACTGATCAAACATGCAATCAAGATGTATTGATAATTACTGGTGACTGGAATGCAAAGGTTGAAAATAAAGAGGAAGAATCAGTGGTTGGAAAATAATGGCCTTGGTGTTAGATTTGATGATGGAGATCGCATGATAGAATTCTGCAAGACCAATGATTTGTTCATTACAAACACCTTTTTAAACAA
>NW_006408836.1:2568086-2570358 GCF_000296735.1 Chrysochloris asiatica | reverse complement strand
CAGGGAAACCAAGATTCATAAGACAGCCAAGCATCTTAACATTATTTCCTCCCTTTGCCCATTCCAACCATGTCTCAATCCCTGTGTGCCAGAGCTCTGTTTTTCCAAGGTTGTGCATACATCATTATTTAGCTCTGTCCCACTTAGCGCATGCAAACCTACCTAATTGTTTCCCCATCCACCTTGTTCTTCCATTCCCCTCCCCTTTCTTGTGTATAGCTCTCTTCCCTGGCACCCAAACTACCCTGTGTCTATTCCCTACCCTGAGCTCCACCTTCCCCAACCCCACCCCCACATCCCAGTAGCAAGCAAAGAATCCCTTCCTCACCCCTTTAGTTTGGGTTCTTTTTCTTGGTCTTTTACAGTAGTGGTCCTATACAGTATTTCTCCTTTTGTGACTGACTAATTTCACTCAGCACAGTGTTCTCAATGTTCATCCATATTATGTGGCGGCTTGTAGCTTCCTTGCTATTCTTCAGTGTAGCATAATATTCCATTGTGTGTATGTACCACAGTTTGTTTATCAATTCTTCAGTTGATGGGCACTTTGGCTGTATCCATCTTTTTGCTATTGTAAATAGTGCTGCTATGAACATTGGTGTGCATATATCTACTCGTGTTACGGATCGTATTTCTTGTGAGTAATCCCAAGTAGAGGAATTGCTAGATCACAAGTTATTTCTAAGGAGCTCTGGTAGTGTAGTGGTTACAAATCAGACAGCTAACCTCAAGGTCAGCAGTTCAAAACTACCAGCCGTTCCGCAGGAGAAAGATGAGGCTTTCTGCTCCCATAAAGGTTTACAGCCTCGGAAACCCTGTACAGGGTCACTATGTATTGGAAACGACTTCATGGTACTTAACAACAACAACAAAGCTATTTCTATTTCTAACCTTCTGAGGAAGCAACATATTGCTTTCCAGAGAGGTTGGACCATTTTGCAATCCTACCAGAAATGCAGGAGTGTTCCAGTCTCTCTACAAACTCACCAGCATTTATTGTTCTCTACTTTTTTTTTTTTTATCTTGCTGTTATTGCTGTTGTGAGATGACATCTCATTGTTGATTTGACTTGCATCTCTCTACTGGCTAGTTATCGTGAACATTTCTTCATATGTTTGTTGGCTGCCTGGAACTCTTCCTTGGTGAAGTGTCTGTTCATCTCCTGTGTTCATTTTTATTAGTCTTTTTCTTGTAGAGGTGTTGTAATTTCCTATATATTTTAGAAACTAGTTCCTTGACTGATGTGTCATTGCAAAAGATTTTTTCCCATACTGTGAGTTCCCTTTTACTCTTCTGGTGAAATCTTTTGATGCACATAACTTTTTAATTTTTAGTATGTCCCAATCATCTATTTTGTCTACTTTTGTTTGTCTAGTTTTCAAAATGTGTGGTAATCTGTGCATTCCCTGAATTAGTGTCCTCATATTTGTCCCTATTTTTTCACTGATTTTTCAATTTTTTTCATAATTTTGGGATTCACATTTAGGTCTTTAGTCCATGCTGAGTTGGTTTTTGTGTAAGGTGTGAGGTAAAGGTCTTGTTTCAATATTTTGCATATAACTTTTTAGTTCTGCCAGCACCATCTGTTGAAGATACTATCCCTTCTCCATGAGATATTATTTGGTGTTTTGTCAAAAATCAGTTGGCTGTATGTAGATGGGTTAATTTCTGGATTCTCGAGTCTGTTCCATTAATCAATGTATCTTTCACTGTACCAGTACCAGGCTGTTTTGACCAATGTAGCCGTGTAATAAATTTTGAAGTCAGAGAGTAGTGAGAGGTTTCCAACCTTATTCTTTTTCTTAAACAGTGTTTTGCTTATCCTGGGTATCTTTCCTTTCCATATAAAGTTTATAATTGTTTTTCCATCTCTTTGAAGAATGTCCCTGGGATCTGGATTGGGATTGCATTGTATGTGTAAATTGCTTAGAGCAGTATTGACATTTTCACAATGTTAAGTCTTCCTATCCAGGAACATGGTACATTCTTCCATTTTTGTAGGTCTCTTTTGGTTTCTTGTAGCAGTGTTTTGTAGTTTTCTTTGTATAGGTCCTTTGTTTCTCTGGTGACATTTATTCCTAGATATTTTATCCTTTGGGTGTCTATTGTAAATGGTATTGCTTTCCTAATGTCCTTTTCAGTGCTGTCATTTTTGGTATAGAGGAATCCAACTGATTTTTGTATGTTGATTTTATATACTGCCACTTTGCTGAATCTTCCTATGAGGTCTAGTAGCCTTTTTACTGACTATTTGGGGTTTTCTATGTATAGG
>NW_006408836.1:2564578-2565836 GCF_000296735.1 Chrysochloris asiatica | reverse complement strand
GAACCACAAAGTCCATGGTTCAAGTCAGCCAGCCACTCCAGGAGAAAGATGAAGCTCTTGTGAAAATTAAAAGCCTCAGAAACCCTAAACAGGCTCTCAATGCATCAAAACAGACTGCAGTGCACTTAACAATAGCATATGCAGATGTCCAACTTTGTTTGCTGAAAGCAAAGAGAATTTGATGCACTTACTGGCAAAGATCAGAAACTACAGTCTTCAATATGGATTATAGCTCAATGTAAAAACAAAACTACTCACAACTGGACCAATAAACACCATCATAATAAATGGAGACAGGACTGACACTGTCAAGAATTTCATTTTACTTGGATCCACAATTAATGCATAAAGCATCAGCAATCTCATATGCATGTAAAAACTGGGCAATGCGCTGGACTATAATGTTGATCTGAACCACAAAGTTGGTAGTTCAAGCTCACTAGCTGCTCCTTGGAAACCCTATACAGGGTCATTATAAGTCAAAACTGACTCAGCGGCACTCAACAACAACAACAATAACAAGAATTGGGAATCCTGGTATGGGGCTGTGAGTTAGTGTATTGGATTGCAAGGTTGGTTTGAACTGCAAAGTTACAAGTTCAAGCCCACTAGCTGCTTCTCGGAAACCCTATACAGGGTTGCTAAGAGTCAGAAACTACTGACAACACTGAACAAAAGCAATAAGAACAAGAACTGATGTATTGAAATTATGGTGCAAGGTAAGAATATTGAATAAAACATAGACTGTCCTGAGGGCAGAAAATCTGTCTTGGAAAAATACAACTAATGCTCCTTAGAAATGAGACTGTGAAGACTTTGACTCATGTACTTTGGAAATATTATCAGAAGGGACCTTCTGAAATACTATCAGAAGGACATCATGCTTGGTAAAGTATAGGTACTGTCATTGCTGTTAGGTGCTATTGATTTAGTTCTGACTTATATTGGCCCCATATACAACAGAATGAAACTCCACCTAGTTTTGCGCCATCCTCACAATTGTCAATGTTTGATCCCATTGTTGCTGCCGCTGTGTCAATCCATCTCCTTTTCAGCATGATGTCCTATTCCAGAGATTGGTTCCTCCTAATAACATGTCCAAAATACAAGCCACAAAGTCACATCATCCTTGCTTCTAAAGAGCATTCTGGCTGATGCATTTGACTGTCGACCTTGTGGTTAACAGTCCAGTGCTTATCTTACAGCACCACACCAGGACTCCAATATGTTGTTTTCATTAGGTGCCATTGAGTTAGTA
>NW_006408836.1:2560130-2564478 GCF_000296735.1 Chrysochloris asiatica | reverse complement strand
ACAAGCCACAAAGTCACATCATCCTTGCTTCTAAAGAGCATTCTGGCTGATGCATTTGACTGTCGACCTTGTGGTTAACAGTCCAGTGCTTATCTTACAGCACCACACCAGGACTCCAATATGTTGTTTTCATTAGGTGCCATTGAGTTAGTATTGACTCATAGCAACCCTACGCACAACAAAATAGTACCTGGGCCAACCTCACAATCAGTGTTACAACTGAGCCCATTACTGCTGCCACACCATCTCATTCAGAGTCTTCCTCTTTTTCTCCAATCCTCCTCTTAGCCAAGCATATTGTTCTCCAGGGACTGGTCCCTTCTGACAGTAAGTTCAAAGTATGAGAGACTAAGTCTGTCCATCCTGACTTCCATGGAGCACTCTGACTGTATACTTCTTCGAATACAGATCTGTTTGGTCTTTGGGCACTCCTTGGTGCTTTCAATATTCTTCTCCAACACCATAAATCAAATGCATCAATTCTTCTATGGTCTTCCTTATTCACTATCCAACTTTTGCATGCATACAAGATTATTAAAAATACCATTTAGTCCTCAAACTGACATCTTTTCTATTCAAAACTTTAATGTATTTGCCTAATGCAATACATAGTTTGATTTCTAACTTCAGCTTCCATAAATATTGATGGTTGATCCAAGCAAAATGAAGTATTTGACAACTGCAACCTTTTTTCCATTTATATTGCTGTTGTTATTGTTAAATGCCGTTGAGTTGGTTCCAACCCATAGTAACCTTGTATAGGGTTTCCGAGGAGTGGCTGGTGAGCTTGAACCGCTGACCCTGTGGTTCAAAATGACTTTGCAGTCCAGTACATTAAACCACAGCACCACACCAGGACTCCTTTTATGTGGATGTTGTTTATTGGTCCAGTGGTGAGGATTTTTGTTTTCTTTACATTGAGATATAATCCATACAGGAGGCTGTGGTCTTTGATCTTCATCAGTAAGTATTTTAAGTCCTCTTTGCTTTCAGCAAGCAAGGTTGTAACATCTGCATATCACAGGTTGTTAATGAGTCTTCCCAATCCTGATGTCACATTTTTCTTCATATAATCCAGCTTCTTGAATCAATTGGTTAGCATACAGATTGAATAAGTATAATGAAATAATACAGCCCTTCTCTAATTTTAAACCATTCGGTGTTCCTTGTTTTGTTCAACAACTGCCTCTTGGTCTCTGGTACAGGTTCCTCAAGAGCACAATTAAGTGCTCTGGAATACCCATTTTTCTCAATATTGCCCATAGCTTGTCAAGATTCACATAATAGAAAGCCTTTGCATAGTCAATAAAACACAGGTAAACATCTTTCTGAAATTCTTTTCTTTCAGCCAAGTTCCATCTGACTTCAGCAATGGTAGCCCTCATTCCAAGGAGCTCTGGTAGCGTAGTGGTTATGAATTGGGGTGCTAATCTCAAGGTCAGCCGTTCAAAACTACCAGCAGTTCTGAGGGAGAAAGATAAGGCTTTCTGTTCCCATAAAGATTTACAGCCTCGGAAACCCTATGCAGGGTTGTTATGATTCGGAACTGACTCCACGGCACATAACCACCACCACCATCCCTCATTCCACATCCTCTTCTGAATCTGGCTAGAACCTCTGGAAGTTCTCTGTTAATGTATGGTTGCAGTAGTTTTTGTATTACCTTTAATAAAACTTTACTTGCATGGGATATGAATGATATTGTCCAATGATTTCTGTATTGTGTTGGGTCACCTCTTTTTGGATGAGCATAAATAATTATTTCTTCCAGTCAGTTGGCCAGGCAGCTGTCTTCCAAATTTCTTGGCACAGATGAGTAAGTGCCTCTAATGTCGCATCGGTTTTGTATTTCATCAACTCCTGGAGTTTTTCTTTGCCAATACCTTCAATGCAACTTAGACTCATATGCTATCTCTTGAAATGGTTGACCATTGACCTTTTTCTTTTTCTTTTTTAGTACAGTGACTCTGTGTATTCCTTCCATCTTCTTTTGATGCTTCATGCATCATTAAATATTTTGCACATAGGATCCTTCAGTACTGTAAGCTGAGGATTGAAATTTTTCTTCAGTTCCCTCAGCTTGAAAAAGGCAGTGTGTTCTTTCTTTTTGGTTTTCTAACTCCAGATCTTTGCACATTTCATGATATTATTTGACTTTGTCTTCTCGAACTGACCTTGGAATTTTCTGTTCAGATCTTGTACCTTCTTACTTCTTCCATTTGCTTTAGCATCTATATGCAAGAGAGTAAGTTTCAGAGTTTCTTCTGACATCCATTGTGGGGTTTTACTACTTTCTTGTCTTCTTAAAGACCTTTTGCTTTCTTCCTGTATCATGTTCTTCATATCATCCCACAACTCTTCTAGTCTTCAGAGTTTACTGTCTTAATGCATCCAATCTGGTCTTGAGATGAGCTCTTAATTCAGGTGGAATATATTCAAGGCCATATTTGGCTCTCCTGGACTTGTTTTCGTTTTCTTCAGCTTCATCCTGAACTTGCTTCTGAGCAATTGATAATCTGTTCCACAGTCTGCCCCTGGCCTTGTTTTGGCTGATAATCTGGATTTTTCCACTGTCTCTTTCCAAAGATTTAGTAGGCTATTTTATTTCTGTGTATTCCATCTGGTGAGGTCCATGTGTATAGTCATCTTTTATGTTTTTTTAAAAGGTATTTGCAATGAAAGTAGTCATTAGCCTTGCGAAATCTATAATGCACTCTCCAGCATTGTTTTCTATAACCAAGGCCATATTTTCCAACTACTGATCCTTCCTTTTTGTTTCTAACCTTTGCATTCCAATTACCAGTGATTAGCATTACATCTTGATTGTATGTTTGATCAATTTCAGACAGAAGAAGTTAGTAGTTTTCTCCAATTTCATCATCATTAGCTCTAGTGCATAAACTTGAATAATAGTAGTATTGGCATGTCTTCCTTATAGGTGTATAAATATTATCCTATCACAGACAGTGTTATACTTCAAGAAAGATCTTGATATGTTCTTTTTGACAATGAATGCAATATCATTCCTCTTCAATTTTTCATTCTGGTTATAGTAAAGCATGTGTTTGTCAGATTCAAAATGGCCAATACCAGTCCATTTCAGCTCACTAATGCCTAGGATATCGATGTTTATGAACCGACTCGCCGGGACTTAACAACAACAACAATCGATGTTTATGTGCTCCATTTCATTTTTAACAATATCCTATTTTTCTAGATTCATACTTTGTACATTCCATGTTCCAATTATTAATGGATGTTACTAGCTGTTTCTTTTCATTTTGAGTTATGACCCACCAGCAAATGCAGGTCCTGAGGGTTTTACTCCATTTGCATCATCACAGTCAACTCTACATTGAGGAGGCATCTTTTCCTCAGTTGCATTTTAAGTGCCTTCCAATTTGAAGGACTCATTTTCTGAAGCTATATCTGATAATATTCTGGTGATCTTCATCATGTTTCAATATTCAATATTTTGTTACTGACAGTGTTCCACTCTTATTCATAAAGTTTTCAGTAACTGGATATTTTTAGGTAGTCTGCCTCTCCTTCTTCCTAGTCTGTCTGTATCAGCTGAAACCTATCCATCGTGGGTGACCCTGCTAGTATTTAAAATATCCATGGCATATATTCCAGAATCACAGCAACATGCAAGCTGCCACAGTACAGCAAACTGATAGACGAGTTGTATGGACTCCAATATAGTTCTCCAAAAACAGAAATACCACAATAGATGTCTTTAACAAGACAAGTAGAATTCAGGGTACCAACTTTAGAGAAAAGCACCCTGTTGACACTGGAGGAAAGCAGTTGTCTCTTTGAATTTCTGCTCCTGACAGAACTTCATGTGACTTGACATTGCTCTTCCTTGCATATGCAATCACATAGTAATAATTTCTTTTTGAATGTCACCAGAAGCACATTTAACATCCACCTCTCTAGTAACATTATGTGTTTCACAACATACCCATGCATTCTCTAATATAACAGAGGCATTCTCTATGGCTCTACTCACTTCCTTCTGAGCCCTCACCAAAAATGGCTTTGACATTCATAATTGTACCAATAGTCTATTTCAAGGCAATCTGGGTTTTTACTATTGTTGTTGTTAAATGTTGTCGACTTGATTCTGACCCATAGTGACCCTGTATAGTGTTTCCAAAGAGCAGTTTATGACTTGAACCACCTACCTTGCAGTTCAAATGACTTTGCAGTCTGATGCATTAGCCCATAGTGTCATACCAGAGGCATCTTAAAATAGCAGTCAAGAGATCAGATGACGTATTGCATTGGGCAAATCTGCTGCACAGGAACTTTTTAAAGTGTTGAAGAGCAGAGATGTCAGCTT
>NW_006408836.1:2549831-2559635 GCF_000296735.1 Chrysochloris asiatica | reverse complement strand
CCCATTACCCGGAATCCTGGTATGATGCTGTGGATTAATGCTAGAGTGCAGAGCCATTTGAACTACAAGGTCGGTGATTCAAGCTCACCAGTCACTCCTTGGAAACCCTATACAGGTTCGCTAAAGGTCGGAACTGACTTGACAGCACTTAACAACAACAACAACCCATTATCCAATTCCAAAACCCCTTCCACATCCTAGCAAGAAATTCTATCTTAGTTATCTGTGTTGTTTTACGAGAAATATTTGAAGAAGGTGGCTTTAACAAACAGAAATTTATTTACTTACAGTGTAGGATGCTAGAAGTCTGAATTCAAGTTCCTGGCTCCAAGGAGAAGTATTTCTCTGTGTCAGCTCTAGAAAGGTTTTTTCTCTTCTGAGATTCTGTTCCTTGGAAATCTTCATGTGGTATGGCATATATATCCCTCCATCTCTGTTTTTCTAATCTATACCTTTTATTTGTTGTAAGAGATTGATTCAAGGCATGTTGTTGTTGTTAAGTGTCATCAAGTCAGTTCAGATTCAGAGTGACCCTTTATAGGGTTTCCAAGGAGCCGTCACTCATCTGTCGGTTTGTCCTACTGTGGTGGTTTGTGAGTTGCTGTGGTTCTTCTGTAAGCTATGCCACTGGTATTTTAAATACCAGCATGGTCACCCATGGTGGACAGGTTTCAGATGAGCTTCCAGACAAAGGCAGACTAGGAAGAAGGCGTGATGACCTACTTCCGAATATTTAGTCACTGAAAACCTTACAAATAACAGAGGAACACTGTCAGATAAAGTGCAGGAAAAAGAGCCCCTCAGGTTGAAAGGCACTCAAAATATGACTGGGGAAGAGCTGCCTCCTCAAAGTAGAGTTGACCGTGATGACGTGAATGGAGTAAAGCTGGTAGGAGAAAAGCCCTTGGGACCTTCATTTGCTGATGGGGCACAACTCAAAATGAAGAGAAACAGCTGTAAGCACCCATTAATAATCGGAACATGGAATGTACGAAGTATGCATCTAGGAAAATTAGCAATTGTCAAAAATGATATGGAACACATAAATATCCGGAAGGAGCTGAAGAAGATACAGGACCAAGACGAGGATGCCACCTTCACCCAGCTGACCACTGCCTGGATCAACCTGGCTGTAGGTGATGAGAAGCTGCAAGATGCCTACTATGCCTTCCAGGAGCTGGCTGACAAGTGCTCATCCACACTGCTGCTGCTCAATGGCCAGGCCGCCTGCCACATGGCCCAGGGCCACTGGGAGGATGCTGAGGGCACCCAGCAGGAGGTACTTGACAAGGACAGTGACTACCCAGAGACATTGATCAACCTCATCATCCTGTCGCAGCACCTGGTCAAGCCTCCTGAGGTGACAAACCACTACTTGTCCCAGCTGAAAGATTCCCACTGGTCCCATGCATTCATCAGGGAGTACCTGCCAAGGAGAATGACTTTGACTGGCTGGTCCGGCAGTACGCCCCTAGCATGTGAGGCTGGCCTGACGCCCGGACGGCTGTTCGGCACTGTGGGACTGAACGGTGCCGTGTGTCACTAGCGCCCATCCCTTACTTCTCATCCTGAGCCTGGAAACCTGGTCCCAGCACTCGCATCTCCCATCAATAAATGACATGACAAGAGAAAGGAAAAAAAAAAATCTTAGGCATTAGTGAGCTGAAATGGACTGATATTGGCCATTTTGAATCTGATGACGACATGGTTTACTATGCCAGAAACGACAAATTGAAGAGGAATGATGTTGCATTGATTGTCAAAAAGAACATATCCAGATCAGTCATGAGGTACAACAGTGTCTGTAATAGGATAATATCCATGCACCTACAGGAAAGACCAGTTAATACCATTATTATTCAAATTTATGCACCAACCACTAAAGCCAGTGAGGATGAAATAGAAGAATTCTACCAACTTCTTCAATCTGAAATTGATCAAACATGCAATCAAGATGTATTGATCATTACTGGTGATTGGAATGCAAAGGTTGCAAGTAAAGAGGAAGGATCAGTAGTTGGAAAATATGGCCTTGGTGATAGAAATGATGCTCGTGATCACATGATAGAATTCTGCAAAATCAATAATTTGTACATTTCAAATACCCTTCTTTAGACAGCAAAAGAGATGACTATACACATGGACCTCAACAGATGGAATACACAGAAATCAAATTGATTACATCTGCTGAAAGAGACAATGGAAAAGCTCCATATCATCAGTCAAATCAAGACCCGGGGCAGACTGTGAAACAGACCATCAATTACTCATATACAAATTCAAACTGAAGCCAAAGAAAATAAAAACAAGTTCACAAGAGCCAAAATATGACCTTGAATATATCCCACCTGAATTTAGAGATCATCTGAAAAACAGATTTGACACATTAAACACTAAAGACTGAAGACCAGAAGAGCTGTGGGATGACATCAAGAACATCATACAGGAAGAAAGCAAGAAGTCATTAAGTAGACAAGAAAGAAGGAAAAGGTCAAAATGGATGTCAGAAGAGACACTGAAACTTGCTTTCCAAGGTAGAGATGCTAAAACAAATGGAAGAAATGGAGAAGTACAAGAGCTGAACAGAAAATTTCAAAGATCAGCTCGAGAAGATAATGTCAAATATTGCAACAAAATGAGCAAAGATCTGGAGTAAGAAAACCAAAAAGGAAGAACATGCTCAGCATTTCTCAAACTGGGAGAACTTAAGAAAAAATTCAAGCCTTGACTTTTGTTATTGGAAGATTCTCTGGGCAAATTATTAAATGATGCAGAAAGCATAAAGAGAAGATGGAAGGAATACAAAGAGTCATTGTACTAAAAGGAAATGGTTAATGTTCAACCATTTCAAGAGATACCATATGAACAAGAGCCAATGATTCTCAGAGAGGAAGTCCAGTCAGATGGATTGGCAAAGTGGCAGTATCAATGGACTTAAGCATGGCAACAATAGTGAGGTTGGTCCAGGATCGGGCAGTGTTTCATTCTGCTGTGTATAAAGTTGCTCTGAGTTGGTACAGACTCGATGGTACCTAACAATAACAACAGGAGTGACTGTTGGGTTTGAAGTGACAACCTTGTGATTCACAGTCCAGTGCTGACCCTACAGCACCACATAAAGGCATACCCTCCATTAATCCATCCTCCTTAATGTAACATAAAATTCATTTCCAAATGGTATTATAACCATAAACCATGAAGTTAGGGCTTATACCACTTACTTTGTAGGAGCAAAGTTCAATCCATAATAGTCTCAGACTCCCTTGCAACATGGTAAAATTAGCACCACCAATTTTCAGACAGCACCTTGGCTCTGCAAGATGAGACTCCTGGGCAAGAGAAACGGCTTGAATTTTTAAGCTCAATTTCTTGTGGCTTTTATACCTTTGGCAACCTATACAGTGACTCTCTAACTCCAACTGGCCATACTTAATGTCTTAAAGATCATCACAGGGTACTGGCCTCAGATCCTTAAACAGTTGTCCATAGTCATAATCCAATAACATTTGTGGGAGACTAATGAACATATTGCAGAGCAAAGAGGAGGGACCAGTAGTTGGAAAATTTGGACTTGGTGATAGAAATGATGCTGGAGAACGAATGATAGATTTCTGCAAGACAAATGATTTATTTCAAATACCTTCTTTAGACAGCATAAGAGATGACTATACACATGGACCTCACCAGATGGAACACATAGAAATCAAAACATGAATAAGGAAGATCGTAGAAGAATTGATACCTTTGAGTTGTGGTGTTGGAGGAGAATACTGAAAGTGCCATGGACTACCAAAAGCACCAATAGATCTGTTTTGGAAGAAGTGCAGCCAGAGTGCTCCTTGGAGGTCAAGATGGCTAAGCTTCGGCTCTCATACTTTGGACATATTGTCCAGAGGGAACAATCGCTGGAGAAGGATATCATGCTGGGTAAGGTGGAGGGTCAGAGAAAAAGAGGAAGACCCCTAACAAGATGGATTGGCCAGGTGGCATCACTGATGGACTCAAGTGTGGAAGTGAGGTTGGCCCAGGATCGGACATTGTTTCGTTCTGCTGTGTACGGGGTCGCTATGAGTCGGTTCCGACTCAATGGCACCTGACAACAACAACAATGAGCATATTGAAGCAGTGAGAAATCTAGCCGACTGTCTTCTTCTCCTCCTTCTCTTCCTTCTTTTTCTTCTTCTTCTCCTTCTTTTTAATAGAGTAAGGGCCTTCACAGGGTGAGGAAGACCACTCAGAACTGCTGTCTCTATTCCTAAAGAGAGAAAAACTTTTGAAATCATTTAATGATGATATCTGGGCTTAATATTAACAAGCTCAAAAGTTTTCCAATACCCTCCAACAAAGCTTCTCTGCCTCCAAATGACTTTAACTGCATAGAGACAATCCACTCTGTGTCTGGGGCATCAATTTGATTTACAGAGCATTTCAAAATATTTATATATTTTTTGGGGTTTCCATCACAGCCTCAGCCAGTAACCTGCTGTGTTTGAAAATGTCTGAGCAGTAATTGTCATTGTTTGCAACAGCTATTTTGAACTCCAGTGAGCGTGGCATTTGGTAGGATCAAGGAATGCAATTACTAAGGTTGTATACATAATCCAAGTGACCTCCTGGCTTCAGAAGCTTAACCCCTAGGGACAAAAGTATAACAACAGCAAAACGTTTGTTTAATTTTTCTTCTGGAGTTGGTCAGTGGTAGGTGGATTACATTATGGCCAATTTGGCAAAAAGATGTTAGTGTAACAATTCCTTATAAGTACAAAACAATGTAGAATTAAACATACAAGAATGAATATGACTGGAATGATGGGCTCTTCTGACCCACTTTCCTACCTCAGTGTTTGTGGAGGAAATTAGATACTGAGAGGATGTCTGGTTCCTTTAGTGACTCATCCTTCATGATGGAAGAGATTATTTTTTACCAATTAAAATAGAGCACTTTAATGACATTTAAAGACAAGTTGGGAAAAAAAAAGATAAGTTGCTAACAAATTAAGTATTTATGTTTTTTAAAATCCAGTCAATAAGAAAGAGATCATTTTGGAATAAGCAAATGAATTTACAAGTTGCCTTTCATGTTATTAAGGATTTCTTTTTCTCAGATCTTATCTGCTTCTGACAGGCTCAGGTTACTCCCCAATTGTTTTCTCTCTCTTGTTGTTTTTTGCTTTCAGATACTCTCTAGAGACTACACCGCTAACGCTCCTTCCTATAGTGTGAAACAGAGCTGTTAAACCCAAGTAAAAATGTCTATAAACAGAATCTCTTGATTTCTGTGCACACCAGAGGTTTGAGGAACTCTGTTTCTAGAGAAATAGAATTGCCAAGAACTGTCTCAAAATTTCAGGCTTCCTTTAAAAACTAATAATAATTTGTCAAATAAAAATATCCACAATCATTTTTCTAAGACTTCTTGGCTTAACACAACAGCTCATATGTCTAGTCTGTTTATACCCACATAAGGTGTTTGTGGAGCTAAACAGGGGAGATTTTAAAGCCTATGAACATGAGAGCTTCCCTCTGATCTAGTGCTGGATGGATGGTTTTTCTCCACCTGCTCTCCAGGGCCTTTTCCTGATGGTGGTCTTTATTATCCAGTTTGTTTTTAGACTGTCAGGAGGCTACTGGGAAACTAAAATGAAACAAGCTTTAAAAGGGTTCTCTAAAGGCCTATCATGGCATGAACCTCCCTGGTCTGATCCAAGGCCAAAGAAATGGGGCCCAAGTGTCCTTAGGTTCTCTCACTGCTTGGGAACTGTTTTATTTATCTCACTTGTTTACCAACCACTTCACTTCATCTGGAGTCTCTGGATGGTACAAACATTTAATGCTCTTTATAGCTACCTGACAGATTGGAAATCCAAGTCCACCCAGAGGTACCTCAGAAGGGAGACATGGTGATCTACTTCCAAAATATCACCAATTGAAGACTCTGTGAAGCACCGTTCTACTCTGACACAAAGGCCGACAGGACAGAAGTTGTCTTAAGAGTAACTGGTTGATTTCACTTCACCTATTGTTTCCTCATCTTTGCCTAGAATTATACCAAGCATAGATAACTATCATATCACCACTTCTCCATAACACATACACACATTTATTCTGAAGCACTGCTCTAAACTCACAGCCAGAATTACTCCTTGCCAGGCTCCCCAGACATCTATGAGAACTGCAAACAGAGCATGCCAAGAGCACACACAGGCTGTCTCCAAAAGAAAGCACAGCCAGCAAGTCACAGTGGGGAAAGAGCTTCATCAAGACAGGCTAATCAGTCCCAGTCACACTGGATGCCACAGGATTGCCTGTAGACAGCTATCATTCCCATTGTTGTAGAGGAGACAGCCAGCCTGGAAAAGCTAGGAAAGGGGTCCTAAGCCCAGACACTAGTGCAGCTCAAATGATGGCAATAATAATCAGATTAAAGTGTCTACCACCTAAAGGGGGAGGGAGCATCATGCACAATCTCTTGACAGATTAACCAGAAAGCTCTAGCCAGAAGTTGTCCTCAAAGAGGATCTCAAAGTTTTTGTTTTCAGACTATGCATAGGATCAAGATAAAATACCTTAGTAGCTACCATTTACATAAATTATATGGCTCTGAAATGCCAATTTTGTATCCAGAAAGGCTCATCTCTCATCCAAAGCAGCTTGTATAATGTGAGCTTTACTTGGTACTTCCTCCCTCTTTCATGTATACTCAGTTACCCTGGTTTGTCTTTTGTTACTGTAAGCATGGCTTTTGATTAAAGGAAATGAAAGCATTGACATTTTTGTTCATTCATTCATTCACTTTAAAAGGAGACTGATGCTTTTGTGATGTAAAGATGTTCCCTGGGAAGCAATGACAGCCTCTGCTAGAGGAGCCAACTTAACAACAAATACATTATTCTTGCAGAATTTCCCTTGTGCCAGGAAAGCAAAGTGATCTGAGCATCAAGGGGGAAAGCTGTTATGTTCATGTCATTCCAAGGGAGTGGAAAGGGCCCCAGATTCTTTAGCATCCACTTCAACCTTAGGCTAAAATGCCTCACACCACAAGCTAGCAAATTAACCCTTTCATAGAAGTCTTGAAAACTATTAAAATTTACATAGTGGGGAAACAGGGAGACTAAAAATTTATCATCTGCCATTTATGTCTGAGTCTGAATGAAAGATTTAGAGTAAATTTTGATAGAAGAGAATCATAGAATGTTGCCACTGAAGAAGTCCATAGAGAATAGAAAATATCAAGCTCAATCTCTATATCCCAATTATACCTTTCTAAGTGACTCGAAAACCCTGTGCAGGGTCACTATGAGTCAGAACCGACTCTAAGATATTTAACAAGTGACCCTCAGAGCCCTGATGTGGCCCTGTAAGAGATGCATTGAACTGTTAACCACATGGTCAGCATTTAACAACAGCAAAAAGTGAACATGGATCAGCATCTGCCTTTCTATGAGACAGTTCTACAAGAGGGCTCTTCCTTGGAATTCTGTCATCAAATGACATTGGTTATAATTCTCTGGTTTGGCACAAAAATAAATTATTCTTTTTTATTTAAAGTTCTTCCTATATTGAAGAATAATGACTATGTTTCCACTCAATCTTCTATAATCTAGGTTCTGATCTCTGTGCCTTCATCCAACCTCTCTATAGTGTCAGTTCCAAATTCCTCATATCTAGCTGCCATCCACTAAATCTGGATTGGCACTTTTTAAACGTGTTCTCTAGAACTGAACTGAGATGGAGTACCACATTCTGTGATCCAAGCTCTACAAATCTTTCAGAGTCCACTCTCATGGGCAGCTTGGAACCATCTCTTTCTTATAAGTTTGTATCAAGCATGTCACCCACATCCTGAACTAAATTTTCATGTAAAGTTTATATTATCCATATTAAATTTCTTGATGCTTCCAGTCTCTTGTAATAAACTTGTATCTTGATTGCAAAATATTTTGTATTAGTGTTTGCATTTGTATTAGTTTTATATCACTCTCAAATGTGACAAATAGGTCATCTTTATATGCTTATTAAAATCATGGATAGTTATACGGTTTTTTGTCTAGAAGACCAACCTGTGGGTCTTGGATACTTTGGGTTTTTTTTTTACTTTGTTTTGCTTTTTTAATAAAAATTTTATTATGAATTGAGTGAAGCTATACAGAGGAAATTGTCAGGGACCTGCCAGAAATTAAAGCTGGATTCACAAGACGATGTGGAAGGTGGAATATCATTGCTGACATCAAATACACCTTGCAGAAAGTATGAAGAAGATGTTTATTTGTGCTTTATTGACTATGCAAAGGCATTAGACTGTGTGCATTATAACAAAGTACTGATAGCATTGTGAAGAATGGGAATTCCAGAACACTTAATTGTGTTCATAAGGAACATGTACATAGACCAAGAAGCAGTTGTTAGAACAGAACAAGGGGATACTTCATGGCTCAAAATCAGGAAAAGTGTGTTCAAGGGTTGTATCTTTAATCACACTTATTAAATCTATATGCTGTGCAAGTAATCTAAACTAGATTATATGAATAAAAACATGACATTAAGATTGGAAGAAGACTCATTAAAATCTATGATATACAGATTAAACAATTTTGCTTGTTGGAAATAAAGAGGACCTGAAATACTTAGTGATGAAGATCAAAGAAACTGCCTTCTGTATGGATTGCACCTCAATGTAAAGAAAACAAAAATCCTCAGAAGCAGACCAGTGAATATCACCATGATAAATGAAGAAAAGATTGAAGTTGTCACAGACTTAATTTTTCTTGTATCCACAATTAACACTCATGGAAATAGCACTCAAGAAATCAAGATATATTACATAGGATAAATCTCCTGCAAAAGAACTCATTAAAGTGTTAAAAAGCAAAGATGTCAATTTGAGACCTAATCTGTGGGGTTTCCCAAACCATTGTAAATTAATTACTTCATATGCATGTGAGAGTATGACAATTAATAAGGCAGACCTTAAAAGAATCAATGCATTTGAATTATGGTACTGGAGAATAATATTAAAAGTACCATGGGCTGTCAGAGAAACAAACAAATCTGTCTTGGAAGAAGTACAACCAGGTTGCTCTTTAGAAGTGAGAATCACAAGACTTTGTTTCTGGTATTTTTGGCATGTTGTCAGGAGGGACTAGTCCCTGGAGAAGGATATCATGCTTGGTATAAAGAGGAGGGTCAAAAAGAAGAAAATTGGTGGAAGAACAGGTAGATAGGTGAACACTGAGATGTGTTTGCATGGGCTAAGTGGGACAGAGGTAAATAGTGATGCATGCTCAGCTTTGGAACAACAGGGCTCTATGATACAGGGATCTAGGCATAGTTTGATGAGGGGAAATAGTACTAAGATGGTTGACTGTCTTATGAATATTGGTTTCCCTTGCCTATTATTGTAAAATAGACACTTGAGCGGGATAGAAAGGAATGTCAGGAAACATGATTACAGAAAACTTGTAAGCCCGTCTTTAGCCTGTAACTGATTGGAATACCTAAAAGGGGTTCTAGAACTTGCCCAGTGAAACAGGCCTCTTGTGGAGCCTTTGCAGTGTATAGGACCTTAGGTGGAATCCTGAGCCCCATCCAGAACCTTCTAAGGTGAGGCATTTGCACTAGAATGGACAAGCAAACCAGCTTGGAACAGCTAGAGTGACAGAAGATACATCTTCAAAGAAAGATCAGCAGGAAAAATCCCAAACAAAACATACCAGCATGACTGGCTAATACAAGAATAAACAAGCTGTTCTCCGGGAAGCCATCAAAGCAAGCAATCAAATTCTTTTAGGACAAGCCCCCCTCTAA
>NW_006408836.1:2545604-2548256 GCF_000296735.1 Chrysochloris asiatica | reverse complement strand
AACAACATGGTTGTTATATGTTTAACTTTTTGAAGAGCAGTCAAACTATCCCACAGAAGCTATACTGTTTTGCATTTCCACTGCTGTTGCTGCTGTTGTTAGAACCAAGTCATTTCTGACTCACAGCGACTTTATGCACAAGAACAAAACACTGCCTGCTCTGGGGCCATCATTACAATCATTATTAAGCTTGAACCCATTGCTGCTGCCACTGAGGCAATCCATCTCATTGGGGTCTTCCTCTTTTTCACTGACCTTTACTTTACCTAGCATGATGTAATTCTCCAGGGACTGTTCCCTCCTGACAATATGTCTGAAGTATGAGAGACGAAGTCTGGCCATTCCTAGCCTAAGAAGTATTCTTCTGGCTGTCCTTCTTCCAACATAGACCTGTTTGTTCTTCTAGTAGTCCATGGTACTTTTAATATTCTTCTCCAACACCATAACTCAAATGCATCAATTCTTCTAAGGTCTTCCTTGTTCACTGTCCAACTTGCATATGTCTATGAAGCTATTGAACATCGTTTGGGTCAGGCACACCTTAGTCCTCAAACTGACATCTTTGCTCTCGAACACTTTAAAGAAGTCTTATATAGATTTGCCTAATGCAATATGTCATTTGATTTCTTAACTGCTGCTTCCATGGGTGTTGATAGTGGATCTAAGCAAAAAGGAAGTCTTTGACAACTTCAATCTTTTCTCTATTTATTATGACTTTATTTATTGGTCCAATGGTGAGCATTTCCTCTAGCAAGAGATAAAGTTTGCAATTTCTCAGAGAAAGAAACTTCTGATCTGCAATGCAGACCCAATTACAGCCTTGGCCAACTCACAGGAACTATGGAGCTAAAACAGCCCATCAGGAGTCTTCCACATTGAGCTGAAATGCCTATCCCTTTATGACCCTGCCTCAATCAGTCATTGGTTGTGAGCCTTCCAAGAATGGCATGACCTTGAGTAAGCAGTTCTTTGTTACTGAGGCAATCTATGAGGAGACCATCAGCTGAGGTATATCCACTGACAGCATTCTCAACAGCTGCGACAATTCCTTCCTTGTCACTCTAGAAGTCAACATCAAGATTATGTAATTATGTGCGGTCTTTATTAATTATTTCTCTCTTTTTTTAACATCTTATGCCTTTTTAAGTTTTACATAGTCTTCTCTGGCCTTAGTCATAAATTTTTGCCTATATTTTCTCTGAGCGTTTTAAAGTAAGTTTTCCTTAACTCTAGGCAACATGGAAGACTAAACTGACATAGATTAGACCCCACACACTATATGAATAAATTGTTGTTGTCAAGTGCCGTCAAGTCAGTCCCGACTCATAGCGACCCTGTATAGGGTTACTGAGGAGCAACTGGTGGTTTTGAACAGCTAACCTTTTGGCCATACCAGGAGTACACATGAATAAAAGGGGAATACAATACCCCCAAAATGATTATGATATCAGAGCAGCAGTTAAATACTAGTATGTGGACAACCCGTGAAGTACATCACTGAGGGCCTTTGGGAGCTGGGTCCTACTGTTTTAATGATCATGTGAGATAGGAGATATAGCCTTGTTGTTGTTGTTAGGTGCTGTTGGTTCCAGCCCACATTAATCCTATGCACAACAGAATGAAACACCAGCCAGTCCACTGCCATCCTCACAATTGTTGTTACGTTTGAGCCCACTGCTGCTGCACTGTGTCGATCCATCTTGTTGAATGTATCCCTCTTTTTTGCTGACCCTTCACTTTACCAAGCATGATGTCCTTCTCCAGGAAATGGTTCCTCCTTATAATATATCTGAAATATGAGAGCTAGTCTGGCCATCTTGGCTTCTAAGAAGCATTCTGGTTATGCTTCTTCCAACATAGATTTGTTCTCCTGGCATGCTATGGTACCTTTATTATTCTTCTACAACACCATAACTCAAATGCATCAACATTTCTACTGTCTTCCTTATTAATTGTCCAACTTTCACATGCATATGAGGCTATTGAAGACACCATGGTTTGAGTCAGGAACACTTTAGTATTCAAACTGACATCTTTGCTTTTGGTCATGCAAAATAGCAGAAGTTGGAATTGATTCTTTTGCATAATGCTCAAGTCTTAAAAGTAGAGTCCTGGAGTCCTGGTGTGGCACTTTGGTTAATGTGCTGAACTTCAAGGTCAGTTTGTACTGAAAGGTCTGTGATTCCAGCTTACCAGCCACTCCTTGGAAACCCTATATAGGGTCGCTATGAGTCAGAATTGACTCAACGACACTTAACA
Source organism: Chrysochloris asiatica (assembly GCF_000296735.1). Classification (NCBI taxonomy): domain Eukaryota; kingdom Metazoa; phylum Chordata; class Mammalia; order Afrosoricida; family Chrysochloridae; genus Chrysochloris; species Chrysochloris asiatica. The sequence goes on along the minus strand of NW_006408836.1, from coordinate 2,545,997 downwards.
ACAATAACTATATCAAAAACCAGGAGAATTTAACTTAATGCTTCCCAAATCATGTGGCGCTGTGGGTTAATGCACCAGACTGCAAAGTCGTTTGAACTACAAGGTTGTTGGTTTAAGCTCACCAGCTGCTCCTTGGAAACTCTATACAAGATCTCTGTGAGTTAGAACCAACTTGGCAGTACTTAACAATGGCAACAACCACACAAAGACAATACCAGAAAAAAACTACAGATCATTATCTCTCATGAACATAAAGATAAAAATCATGAAACAAAAAAAGTAACATATCAAATCTTATTGTTGTTGTTGTCATGTGCCATCGAGTCAGAACCGACTCATAGCGACCCCATGCACAGCAGAACGAAACAATGTTCGATCCTGGGCCAACCTCAC
>NW_006408836.1:2542969-2544134 GCF_000296735.1 Chrysochloris asiatica | reverse complement strand
TTAACTATATATAAAAAGGGTAAAACTATCCAAGTGTGGTTTATTCCAGGATTGCAAGATGAATTTAATATTTGAAATAAATTGAAGTAATTCACTATATTGGAGTCCGGGTAGTGCAATAGTTAAACACTTGACTGCTAACCAAAAGGTTGATGGCTCAAGTCTAACCAGTGGCTCCATGGGAGAAAGATATGGCAATCTGCTCCCATATAGGATAAAAGCTAGATAAACGTATGGGGGCAGTTCTACTCTGCACATAGGGTTGCTTTATGCCAAAATTTGACTAAGCAACACCTGATAACCTAATAACAACTCATAATATTCCCAAGTCTGTTGTTGTTGCTGTTAAGTGCTGTCCAGTTGGTTCCAACTCATAGAGACCCTGTATAGGATTTCCAAAGAGCAGCTGGTAAGTTTGAATCACCGACCTTACAGTGCAAATTACCTTGTGGTGTTTTTTATACAGCACCACACCAGGACTCCCCATACCATATTGTTGTTACTGTTATGTGACATTGAGTCCATTCCATCTTGCAAAGACCCTGTATAGTATTTCTGAGGAGTGATTGGTAAACTTGAACCACTGATCTTATGGTTAAAGCCAACCTTGCAGTCCAATGCTTTTCCTACAGTGCCACATCAGGCCCCCCATATCATATTGTTGTCATTATTGTTAAGTGCTGTTGAGTTAGCGCCAACTCAGCGACCCTGTACAAGGTTTACGAGGAGCAGCTGGCAGGATTGAACTGCCAAAGTTGAAGTTCAAACTGATCTACTACGTTGTTGTTAGGTGCCATTGAGTCTGAACCAACTCATAGTGACCCTATGCACAACAGAACGAAACAGTAACCAGTGCTGCACCAACATCACATTTGATCCCATCGCTGCTGCCACAGCATCAATCCATCTCATTGAGAGACTTCCTCTTTTTTTGCCAATCCACCATTTTACCAAACATGATATCCTTCACCAGGGACTGATCCCTCATGATAATATGTCCAAAGTATAAGAGACCAAGTCTCCCATCCTGACTTCTAGGGCACATTTAGTCTATACTTCTTCCTGCACAGATTGGTGTGTTCTTTTGGCAGTCCATGGTACTTTCCATATTCTCCTCCAACACCACAGCTCAACTGCATCAATTCTTCTACAATCTTCCTTATTC
>NW_006408836.1:2540073-2541734 GCF_000296735.1 Chrysochloris asiatica | reverse complement strand
AACAAATCATATGCTACTTCTTGAAATAGTTGAATATGGACCATCTCTTTCTGATACAGTGACTGTGTATTTCTTCCATCTTCTTTTGATGTTTTATGCATCATTCAATATTTTGCCCATAGAATGATTTAATATTTCAAGTCAAGACTTTAATTTTTTCTTACCCAGTCATGTTTTGAGTGCCTTCCAACCTTAGGGGTTCATCTTCCGGCACTATATCTGACAATAGTATGGTGCTATCTTACAGTGTTCCACTGCTATTAATAACATTTTCAGTGACTAAATATTCAGAAATAGCCCATCTTTCCTACCATGCTAGTAGACTAAAAAAGAAAAAACAAATGACCTACCACATTTTGTTGTTGTTGCTTTTAAGTGCCATCAAGTCAGTTCCAACCCACAGTGACCCTGTATAGGGTTTCCAAGAGGAAGCTGGTGAGCTTGAACCCCTGACCTTGAGGTTCAAATCAACTTTGTGATCTAGTGCATTAACCCATAGCACCACAACAAGACATAAAAATTACAACCTTGGAAATTCTATGAGATGGAATTGACTTGAAGGTAATGAGTTTGACTTTTGGTTTCCTAAACCTGATAAAAGTAGTACAGTGGCTTTGTATGATAAGCACTGTACTGTGTATCAAAAAGTCAGTGGTGTGAACCTACAAGCTATGCTGTAGGACAAAGTAGGCCTTCAGCTCCCACAAAGATTTACAGCCTCAAAAACCCTATACAGGGTCATTATGAGTTGGAACTGACTATACGGCACTTAACAAAAACAACAACACAACCTGATGAAAGGACTCTAGGAAAAAATGTATAGTTAATGCCATATTTAGTAATGAAAGGACAAATTCTTTCACTCTTATATCAGCCAAAAGAGAGAAATGTCCACTTTCTCTCCTACTGTTCAACATAGGAATGGAGGTCTCAAGCAGTACACTAGGCAAGCAAAAGAAATAAAATGTATAAAGATTGATATGGAATAAGTAAAATTGTTTATTGTCTATGATGTAACTACCTATGCAGAAAATAATAAGAGATCTGAAAAATCACTAATAGAAAAAAAATAAGTGAATTTAGAGCTGATATACAAAAAGTATTCGTATTCTTACATCGCTTACTTTGAGCAGTGAGAAATTCGAGCAGCAAGAACTTCGAGCAGTGAGAACTTTGAGCAGCAAGATGTGTAGTGAGGAGCTCCAACAACAACAACACGGAATACTGGGCCACAAGGCAGTTTAGCTGCAAGTTACAGAAAGCATTATCTCTCTCACGTGGAGGTCCTGGTGGATTTGAGCTGCTGACCACGGGGTTTGCAGCCAGATTTTTAACCACTACACTACCAGGCCTTCCACCTTGAAGATGGTGGATTGGGTAGATGTGTAGTGAGGACCTCGGTCAACAACAACACGGAATATCGGACCAAGAGGACTCATGAGTTGGTGTTGGAACTCTGTAACAAATATAAAGATATGTTTGGAGGTTTGGAGGGTTTATACCTGGGGAATTTGCAGGAGAATCCAGAAATCCATTATTTTCTGGATCAAAACACTCAGCTGTTCCAGGAGCCGCCATCTTGGGAGAGCTTATCTTGATTGTACCAGGATTGATAGGATTAGGAGAGAACATCTTGATTGTATCTTGATTATATCAGGATT
>NW_006408836.1:2509630-2512718 GCF_000296735.1 Chrysochloris asiatica | reverse complement strand
TCTATTGAATGTGGTTGGACTTAGCTCGCAACTTCATTGCTGTTTTTTCCCCCTCTTTCCCTTATTGGTGACCAACATGGTCACCAGCCAGACCACCTGCTTGCTCATGTATTCCCTTTGAGTCTTAGTTTTGGAAGAGAGTTTTCTCTGAGGGGTCCCAACTATTTGCCTTGATGGTTCCCCAGAAGACAATCCTTGAAGGAAAGACCAGCAGTAAGAATAAAAAAACAATAATGGCAGTCCGACTGAATACTACAAGAACAAGCAAGTTTTTCACCCAGGAGCCATCAAGGCAAGAGGTCAGGTCCCATCAACTAGGCTCCTTCTTGAAAACTGCAAAAGTTTCTGTTCCTTCAAAAATTACAGCCTCAGAAATCTTATACAGGGTCACTATGAGTGGGAACCAATAACTTGTTGGCATACAACCACCACCACCACCACCATCATGACATTATGTATTAGTTACCAGGATTTTTTTTTTTCCTTTATGTTGAAGTGTAATTCATACTTAAGACTATGGTTTTTCATCTTTATCAATGCTTCAAGTCCTGTAGGATAAGCACTGAACTGCTAACTGCAAGATCTGTGGATGAAATCCATTAGATACGCCTTAGAAATGTATCAGGATCAACTTTATGGCACATAATAATGACAGTGAGCTGAAATGGACTGGTATTGGCCATTTGAATCAGACAATCATAAGGTTTACTGCACCAGGAATAACAAATTCAAGAGGAAATAGGTCACATTCATATAACATTCTTAATAAAACAGAACATTTTGAAGTTTATCTTGAAATACAATGCTATCTGTGATAGGATAATACCTGTCTACAAGGAAGACCAATTAATATTACTATTATTCAAATTTAGACACCAACACCAAAAAAAATGATGAAGAAATTGAAGAATTCTATCAACTTTTTCAATCTGAAACTGATCAAACATGCATTCAAAATGCATTGATATTTAGTAGCAATTGGACTACAAAAGTTGGAAACACAGAGGTGGGATTAAAACTTGGAAAATATGTCCTTGCTGATAGCAATGATGCTGGAAATGGCATGATAGAATTTTGCAATACCAATGACTTATTCGTGGCAAATACCATTTATGAACAACGTAAAAGGTGACTATACAAATGGACTTCATCAGATGGAATACATAGGAATCAAATTGAGTACATCTGTGGGAATAGTGGTAGAAAAACTCAGTATCATCAGTCAAAACGAGGCCAGGGGCATGCTAAAGTGAATGGAAGAAATGAGGAAGTAAAAGAGTTGAACAGAAGATTTCAAATGGTAGACAGAGAAGACAAAGTCAAGTATTAAAACAAGATGTGCAAAGATCTTGAATTCTAAAACCAAAAGTGGTGAACATGCTCAGTATTTCTCAACCTGAAAGAACCAAAGAAAAAAATTCAAGACTTGACTTGAGAAATTTTAGGGGCAAAATACTGAATTATACAGAATGCATCAAAAGAAAGAAGATGGAAAGAACATACTGAGTGACTGTACCAAAAAGAAATGATCAAGAGGTAGCATATGATCAAGAACCAATGGCACTGAAGAAAGACGTCTAAACTGCGCTGAAGGCATCAGCATAAAACAAGGGATAGACTACAAATTGAAATATTCCAATGAACTGATACTGCACTGGAGGAATTCACTAACTTACGCTAGGAAAATTGGAAGACAGCTGCTACCTGGCAAACAGATTGGAAGACATCCAGATTTGTCCTCATTCCAAAGAGAGGTGATCCAATGGGATGTGGAAATAATCAAACAATATCTTTACTATCATATGCAAATATATTTTTGCTGAAGATAATTCAGAAATAGTTGCAACGGTACATTGAAAGAAAACTGCCAGAAATTCAAGCTGGATTCAGAAGAACTAGGGATCTCATTTCTGACAGGTGAAACAAGAGAATACCAGAAAGTCAATCACTTGTGCTCTATTGACTATGCAAAGGCTTTTGACTGTATACATCATGACAAGCTATGGATAACTTTGCGAAGAATAAGTGTTCCAGAGCACTTGATTGTGTTTATGAGGAACCTTTACACAGACCAAGAAGCAGTCATTCAACCAGAATAAGGGGATACTGAATGATTAAAAATCAGGAATGGTTTGCACCAGGGTTGTGTCCTTTCACTGGTCTTCTTTTTTTTTAAATAATTTTTTGAGTTTTGTTCCAAATTTTCTTCCTCTCTATCAAGGACCCTTTAGTGTTGAGGGTTGTTGGTAGTAGTAGTTAGTCACTGTCTATTTCTTCTGGTCTCAGAATCATGGAGACTTATGCTCTCATGTTCCATTGGTCCATTGGACTAATTGATTCAAAGCCTCTTCAATTCTTTTCACTCTTCTGTTTACCACACATAGAAAGACCAATATGTGCACGATAGATGGCCACTCATGAGCTTTCAAGATCCCAGAGGATACTCACCTAAGCAGGATGTAGAACATTGCCTTTGTGGAATAGGATATACAAATTGACCATGGTGGGTCACCCTTTTTTGGAATAGACATCACCAGCTGCTCCTCAGAAACCTTATACAGGGTATTGCAATGGGTTGAAACCTATTCCATGGAACTTAACAGCACAACAACAATCAATCTGTTGGCCAGGTAGCTGTCATCCAAATTTCTTGGCATAGACGAGTAAGTGCCTCCAGTGCTGCATTAATTTCTTGAAGCATTTCAATTTATATGCATTATAAATTCCCAGAGGTTTGTTCTCCACCAATACCATCGGTGTACCTTGGATTTATTCCTTCAGTTTCATTGACTGTTGATCATATGCTATCTCTTGAAATGGCTGAACATTGACCATTTCTTTCTGGTACAGTAACTATGTGTATTTCTTCCATCTTCTTTTAATGCTTTCTGTTTTATTCAGAATAAATGCTTTTAATGCTTTCTGTTTTATTGCCCAAAGACTTCTTCATTATTTAAAGTAGAGGCTTGAATTTTTTTCTTCGGTTCTTTCAGCTTGAGTGTGTCCTTCCCTTTTGGTTTTGTAACTCCAGGTCTTTACACATTTCATTGTAATACTTGACTTTGTCTTTGCTATCTGCCCTTTGAAA
>NW_006408836.1:2494889-2499825 GCF_000296735.1 Chrysochloris asiatica | reverse complement strand
TACTGTTGACAAAGATTATTGAAAGTACCATGGACTGCCAGAATAGCAAACAAATCTGTCTTGGAAGAGGTATAGCCAGGATGCCCCTTAAAAGTAAGGATGGGGAGATTTAGCCTCAGGAGCTTTAGACATGGTGTGTCTGGAAAAGGATATCATACTTGGTATAGTAGACTGTCTGAGAAACAAAGATGACCCCCGATGAGATGAATCAACACAGTGGCTGCAACAATGGCCACAAACAAAACAAGACCAGGCAGTGTTTCACTCTGTTGACCAGTGTAGGGAAGAATGATAAGCTTGAGCAGAATTACACCAGGAACATTCAGGAGCTGTGTTTACATTGGGGATTGATGAGAGAGAGTTTTAGGATGGTAACCTCAGACTGAATAATGTTCATTCTGTTATACATAGGTCACTATGAGTCAGAACCCAACAACAACGCTTGAGAATAACCAACTCAAACCCTAACGAGAGAATCTTAAAAGCCAAGCTAAGGCATCTGATCATAAATGTAAGTTAATATGGAGCCTTCACATATTTTAGATACTCCTACTAGAAATTGTCCTGTGCTTAAAAAAAAAAAAAAAAAAAAATCCCTTTAAAACATCCCCATGGGCCCAGTCCTGTTATAGAAACAGATTTTTCTTCTATCATGTATGCCTCCTTTTGTTGACTTTTAGTGAACATTAGGCTTTGACACTTCAAGTATCTGAAATTGTTCAGAAGCATTCTGCAACAGGTAGTTAAGTTTTCTTTTCTTCATTCTTATTACTTCCAGTTATATCCCTAAGGGACCATGCAAAACAATTCCACATTCTCCTTATGTTTGTATTCTGAGAAAGCTTATAGAGTTTCCATATTCCCTCTGCTTTGAGTTTAGCCAAGGTATACATGTTTAATTCTTTTAATCTCTCCCCCTAAGTCACTCCCTCTGGCTCCTTAATCATTCTAATTGCTCTTCCCTGAACAGCAGCCAGCTTATTATGCACATCTTCCTTGTGAAGGGATGAGGACTTTAGTATTCCACGTGTGGTCTCACTAGACCCATATATTTCCTCCCAGTTTCATCATCTGATGGCACCCCTGCTACTCTCCTCCCCTTCCCCACACTGCACCCTGGCCTTGATAAATCCCTTATCTCAACAGGTTATCTTCTCATTTCCAGGTGGCTTGTTCCAAAGTTTGGAGCCTGTGCTCACCACATGTTCTCCCCCAAGGGTCCATCCCAGGAGGTCTCTGACAAGAAAGGTGGCCTGGGACCAGGCCGAGTATCTGTGGAAAATTGCAGCTAAGCTTGCATAAGTCAACCTTGGAAGAGGCGAGGCCGAGGAGTGCCCAGAATTAAAGGATGCTGAGGCCTGCCACGAGCTGTCTGGCAAGCAGAGTTGTGACTGCCTTACAGAAGGTGCAACTTGGAGGCTCCCTTTCTGTTTCCAATTATCTTTTTTATCTCTGCTGTAGCCCATCTCTTTACCTAAGTGTTTTCGTAGCTCTCAGCCATTACTGTTTAGTTTTGTGAGGATAAATGTGAAAGGAATTATAAATATCCTGTTTCAAGATGTGTTATCACCCTGTGAATAGAAACCCCCAGAAGCCTGGGTCTTTTGAAAGCTTGAGACTTTTTTTTATTTTCCTCCTTACTTTGAAAAAAAAAGAAGAAAATGCTCTGCAACTCTAAGGATGTGGTGGCAGAGGTTAAACTGCCTTTGAGAAAGCCAAATGTTTGGATTTCAGTGAAGGTTGACATGGAAACCCACCTGAGGCTTCCTCGGGTGTCTCGGGAGAAAACAAAACCTGAGATGGATGTTCTGCTGCAGGAGGAGCACACGGGCACACAGCAGCCTGGTGGGGTGGCAGGTCCTGCCCGCCTAGTTGCAAGGACCAAGCTGGAGGATGAAATGCCTAGGGCGGCAGCAAAGGGAAAACAGGGAAGGAAGAGTCAAAATAGGGATTGACTGTCTGCGGATGCCTGCAAAGACCCATTATTTGAAAGTTTATGCTTTTGTTGCAAGTATTTTCTGTGAACAGTTTAATAAACAGCAGCCTAAGGGCCTGGAGGTCCTTCCTTTGGCTATCGCGTGGGGGACGCAGTGCAGTGCGATGTCCGGTTGCCCCAGTCAGGCGCGGTGGGATGGGCACTATCCTCTCCGGCCTGGGAAGGCCACCTGCTGCTCTGCCGGTGGGGTCTGGAGAGGCTGATGGGGGCCGCCCGTGGGTTTCCAGGAGGCTCCCAGGGAGGACGCTGCCAGTGTCTAGACTACTAAAACTAGGGACATGTAAATACTAGCTAACCTGTGACGTCCTGGTATGGCGCGGCTGGCTAATGCGCTGGACTGCAAGGTAGACGGTTCAAGCTCACCAACCGCTCCTCACACCTTGGAAGCCCTACTCGCTATGAGTCAGAACCAACTCCAGGGCACTTAACAACAGCTTAACACTTTAGGATTCATTTATTAAGTGCCGTTGAGTCTGACACATACTCATAGCAATACAAGGAGCAGCTGGTTGGTTTGAACCTCAAAGTATCCAGTGGCGGTTAGTATCCAGTGCTAATCCTACAACATCACACACACCTTCTCTTTGTTTCCATTCGAACATGATTTCACTCCCACGGCGGGTCAGGTTTATGGGCTAGACCATTCTTTGCCCGTTTGGGGGGTCACAGACTCCACTTCCTCCTTGGGCACTTAAATGCCCTAGGGAAAAACCCTCCATCTTCTACAATTACAACCACCATACAACACAGGATGCCCAGTTCAATCCGAATTTCAGATAAACGAACATTTGTTTTATTTCATTTTTTTAGTATAAGTGCGTCCCAGACAAAATTTATTTGTTTTGCTAAATCTGGCAACTCTAGCTCTAAAGTATGTATTTATAACTCTTCTAATTTTCATTCTCACCAAGGCAGCAACTCTTTAGAACAGGAAGGGGCACATTCTCATAGTGACTAAACATCAGACAGTGTTTCCCATGTTCCTCTTCCTCTTCTCCCCTCTAAAACTGATATGAGTTCAGGAGTCAGGATCAAGCTTCAGAGTACTGACTGAGGGTCTTCCTAGCAATAAGCATTTCTCAACTCTGAAGTAATTTATAATGCTCTAGGAAAACATTTTAAAAAAATGGGTATCGTAGTAGATACCATAAAAGGGAAAACAATGATCTCTTTTGAAGTAATAAATACCATTTGCAGCAGAATCCTTCAGTTTGCGTTTCTGAATTATCTCCTGATAATGCTGTGTGTGGTGCTGTAGGATAAACAACAGACCGAAAGGCCGGTTTGAACCTCAAGGTCAACAGTTCAAACTAACCAGCTGCTCTTTGGAAACCCTATACAGGGTTGCTTGACATCACTTAACAACAACACCAACAACAATGCTAGACTTATAGTGCTTGAGTGGGGCCTACTGCCTAGTTGGGAAGAGTCTTGTGGAACCATATGGATCTGGGGTTTACTGGCCTCTAAATGTTCCACATTCTTCTTCTTTGTACATAAAACTAAGAATACTCCTACTGATGGAAGTACCCCAGGCTTCATGGGGCTATCCTTTCAGACACAGAAACCGGGGAATGTATTTGCTATGTTCCCCAGTGGAACTCTAGGAGAATTACACTTAACTCTAAGTGACCACTACTCCTCCAATCCTGTCAACCAAAGGGATAGAATAAAGTATCCACATGTCCTGATAGAACTTTGACTAGAAATATGAATGTACTGAGAAGGACAGAAAACTTGTTCCCCTGGGAAGTTTCCAATGACTTGTGGATACTCTTGATTTTCTCTATACTGCCTCTAAAAGTGATGCTTATTCTGCCCCCTGGTGCAAGTTGGTGTATGGCTCATCCAATAGGGAATTCCTCTCACTTCCCAGTGATTTCTTGAGGGGTTTGGGAAAGTCCAGCCTCCCAGGGGACCAGTGAAGATTTCTCACTTTGTGTGTCATGTGTTTAGGGTTTCAGGAATTGGAAGAATTGGGTTTCCTTCCAACTCACTCCTTCAACAAATATTTGTTGATTACCTACTGAGTCCACATCACTCTTCCCACAGCTGTCAAGAAAGGCAAGCTAGCAGATGAATGAGACTCTTCTGAGTCATTGTGAGTAGTGATATGGGGGAGTGGGGGTGGGGGGAGGACAAACAGAGGTGGGGAAGAGAGAGGGGAAGCAGCCAGGAGGTTAAGAACAATTAACTATAATGAAACAGATGCCCTTGGGTCCACTCCGACTTATGGTGACCCCTTGTGTGTCAGAGTAGAACTGTGTTACATAGGGTTTTCAATCGTTGAGTTTTCAGAAGTAGGTCACCAGGCCTGTCTTCTGGGTGGCATCTTGGAAGACTCAATGTAACCTTCAACCTTTCAGTTAATAGCCAAGAACATCAATCTGTACCACTCAGGGACTTTAAGAATAGTAAAGTCACTGTTAGAGTCCTGATGTAGTGCTGTAGGCTAATGTGCTGGACTGCAAAGTCTCTTGAACCACAAGGTCGGTGGTTCAAGCTCACCAGCTGCTCCCTGGAAACCCTACACAGGGTTGCTATGGGTCGGAAACAACAATAACAACAATAAAGCCACTATTATCTGGACCAGTGCCTAGCACAAAGCAGATGCTCAGAAAATATTTGTTGAGTCTATTTGAGGATGAATTATTCTTAATTATTCACTTAAAAAAAAAACTATTAGGAATTGAATGAAGGTTTTTATTATTTCAAAACTAACTCCCTTCAAAACACAATGAGATACCATCTCATACCAACTTTAACAGCAAAATTTAAAAACAAAAAATGCTGGCAAGGGTGTGGAGAGACTGGGACCCTCCTACATTGCTGGTGTGACTGTAAAATGGTTCAACTACTCTGGAAAATGGTATGGTGAGTTCCTCTGAAAGTTGGAACTAGAGATATCGTATGACCCAGTAATTCCTCTACTCGGTATAT
>NW_006408836.1:2492721-2494789 GCF_000296735.1 Chrysochloris asiatica | reverse complement strand
CATATTCTCCAACTACTGATCTTTCCTCTTTGTTTGCAACCTTTGCATCCCAATCACAAATAATTATCAATACGCCTGGATTTTGCATGTTTGATCAGTTTCAGACTGAAGAAGTTGATAAAATGCTTGAATTCCATCATTACTGGCTTTAGTATTTGGTGCATAAATTTGTTTAGTAGTGGTATTAGCTGGTCTTCCTTGTAGGCATATATATATTATCCTATAATAGACAACTGTGTCTGTCAGTTTTTTGTACTGTGGTGGCTGTGAGTTGCTGTGATGCTGGAAGCTATGCTTCCATTATTTTGAATGCCAGCAGAGTCACCCATGTTGGACAGGGTTCAGCTGAGTTTCCAGACTGAGACAGACTAGGAATAAGGAGAGGCATACTATCTCTGAATGTTTAGCCATGACAACTTTATGAAAAGCTGTGGAATACAGTCATATAGCACCTTTGTATAGTAAATTTGAAATACTGAACTGGCCACTCCTCCAATTTAGTCACTTGCCCTAGTTAAAACATCTAGCACACTGTTGAATAGAAGTAGCAACAGTGGACATCCTTGTCAAGTTCCTTATCTTAGGGGGAAAACTTTTGGTCTTTCATCATTAAGTATAATGCTAGTTGTGGGTTTTTCATAAATGCCTTTAATCATGTTGAGAAAGTTCTAGTCTTAGTTTGCTAAGTGTTTTTATCATGATAGTGTGTTGGTCTTTATCAAATGCTTTTCTGCATCAAATAAGATGTTGATATATTTATCCCTTACATTCAATTTTTTTTCAGCTGTTAATTTTGATTACTTTGATTAATTAATCAACTGTTAATTTGAATAATTTTTCAACTGTTAAACCACATTTGCATTTCTAAGCTAATGACCACTAAGTCATGGTGAATAATCCTTTGATATGCTTCTGTTCTTGGTTTGCTACTATTTTGTTAAGATAAAAATCTGTATACATGAGAGAAATTGTGTGTAGGTTTCTTTTCTTGTGATGGCTTTTTCTGACTGGTCTCATAGATTGAGTTGGTCCTCTTCCAATTTTTAGAAGAAATTGAGAAGGATTAATTCTTCTTTAAATATTTGATAGAATTCACCAATTGAGCCATCTGCTCCCAGATTTTCTATTGTTTAAAGTATTTTGATTACTGATTCAATCTCTTTAGTTTTTATAGGTATGTTCAGATTTTCTATTGATTTTTTAGTCCATTTTGGTTGTTTTTCTGTTTTTAGGATTTGCATATTTTATCTGTGTTATCTAATTTGTTGTTATATCATTATTTTATCATTGTCTCTTTATAACTATTTATATTTTTGCAGCTCAGAAGTAATGTTTCCATTTTCATATCAGATTTTAGCAATTTGAGTCATCTTTCTTTTTTGGACAGTCTAGCTAAGGTTTATTTTTCCTTCCTCTCCTGGGTTGGGTTCAGTTTTCACTTCTTTTTTAAGTATCCTTAAGTGAAAAGTTAAGATCAATTTCAGACTGAAGAAGGCTGTAGAATTCTTCAATTTCATCATCACAAGCTTTAGTGGTTGGTGCATAAATTTGAATAGTAATTGTATGAACTGGTCTTGCTTGTAGGTATATGGATATCATTCTATTACAGACTGCATTGTACTTCAAGACAGATAATGAAGTGTTCTTTTTGATGATGAATGTGATGCCATTCCTCTTCAATTTGTCATTCCCACAATACTACACCATTTGATTGTCAGATTTTAAATGGCCAATATCAGTCAATTTCAGCTCACTGTTGTTTAATGGTGTTGAGTTGGTTCTGACTCATAGCGACCCTGCATAGGATTTAAAAGGAGCAGCTGGTAAGTTTGAACCACCAACATTGTGGTTGAAACTGACCTTGTGTTCCAGTACTGTATTCCACATCACCACACCAGGACTTGCCTAGTAATCAATGTTTATGTGTTCCATTTCATTTTTGACATCTTAAATGTTCCTAGAGTCATACTTCATACATTACATGTTATGATTATTAATGGTTGTTTGCAACTGTTTCTCTTCATTTTGAGTTTGCTGCATCAGCAAATGAAGGTCCTGAAGGCTTTAC
>NW_006408836.1:2490324-2491556 GCF_000296735.1 Chrysochloris asiatica | reverse complement strand
AGACCCCCAATGAGATGTATTGGCACAGTGACAGCAGCAATGGGCTTAAACATAGCAATTGTGAGGTTGACCCAGGACTGGGTAGTGTTTCATTCTGTTTTACATAGGGTTACGATGAGTCAGTACCAACTCGATGGCACCTAACAACAATAACGGAGATAGATATAAATAGTGATATGTACACAACCATGGAGCAACAGGGTTCTGGGAATAGATACATAAACTGAGACATAGGCTGAATGGGTAAAAGAGGAAGAGTGAGACATATAAATTTTATATCCTAAAAATGTGAGTCTGAAATAGAAAAATGAAACATTCTTTGGTGGTTTCCAGGGATGGGAGGTAAGGGAGAGTAGTTCACTGGTTATTGGGTAGATACATATTAACTTGGGTGACAAGGAGGGCAGCATATAAGAAATGGAAGGGTAATATATCAGAGGAAGGAGGTTGGTAGCAGTATGATGAAGACAAATGAAGACACAAAGGGGTGAGCAAGGGCTAAAGGGGATTGTTGTTGTTGTTAAGAGCCTATACAGGGTCGCTATGGGTCAGAATTGACTCGATGGCACCTAACAACAACAACAAATACAGTTTCTGAGGAGTGGCTGGTGAGCTTGAACTGCCGTCTTGACCTTCAAACTGACCTTGCAGTTCATAGCATTAACCCACAGTGCCACATTGGTGTTGTTGTTTTAAGTGCTGTTGAGTCAGTTCCAATTCTTAGTGACCCTATAAAGGGTTTCCAAGGAGCAGCTGTGATCTTGAACCACCAACAATGGTTCAAACTGACCTTGCGTTCCAGGGCATTATCCTGCAGCACCATGCTGGGATTCCAATATAGAGGTAGTAATATATATATTCCACATAGAGGTAGTGATATATATATATACAACCTTGTAACAACAGTACTCTATGGACAGAGTACTGAATGATTATGGGAAGAAGAATAGAATGTGAATATACGTGTACGTGTCTGCATGCATATGTACACAAATGTGCCTGTGCATATGTATATATGTATACATGCATTTATGTGTCCCACAGATATACAAGAGTGTGAATGACGATATTGGTACATGAGCCTTTCCTACAAACACAACTGTGGATGAAAACTTCTAAGATGTTATCAAGCATCTTAAGGCAATGAATAGCTAGCCTGGAGACTCAGGACCATAGTTTCAGGGAACACCATGGCCACTTGGCATAACATATACACAAAGACAATGTTCTAC
>NW_006408836.1:2487242-2490224 GCF_000296735.1 Chrysochloris asiatica | reverse complement strand
TCAGCCTGAAGCTGAAGAAAATTAAAACAAATTCACAAGAGCCAAAATATGACCTTGAACGTATCCCACCTGAATTTAGAGATCATCTGAAAAATAGATTTGATGAAAAATAGACACTAATGACCAAAGACCAGAAGATTTGTGGGATGACATCAGGAACATCATACCAGAAGAAAGTACAAGGTCATTAAGAAGACAAGAAAGGGTCAATGTTAATTGTTCCATGCTGGCAAACCTTGTATGCACAATGCTGGACTTTCCCTGGGGTGCATTCCCACCCTTGTGATGATGTCCAGACCAGACAGAGAGGACATGACAAGAGAAAGCTAAAGAAGAAAGAAAAAAAGGTTGAAGAAAAGGGAAAAAGAAAAAGACCCTTGTACCTCTTTCTCTGCAGATTGCTGGGTGGTCTCTGTACTGGGAACAAACTCAAGGTCCCTGACCTCTGTCTTTCACCAAGGCTGCAGCCCACCATCCATCCTAGTTTAGAAGTCACTCTCTTTATTGCCGCTACTTCAAATTTTTCCTCTGGTCTAGTCAAGTTTTCTACTTCAGTCTGTATTACTTCAGTTATCTTGCACTTCAGGAACAGACGATCCCAGGACCATCATTAAGGAAACCCTGAGTGAAGCATGGGATTCCTGCCTGGAAAAGTGACTACAACAGAGATGGCAGCAAAGGAGGTAACATGGAAAGACAGAGCAGCTGTGGACTCCAGGCCCTGGACTGACTCTTTGCTGTACCCTTTTCGGTGCCACACTATATAGCCTACACTGGAAAAGATGGTAGATTTCCTGAACTTTCTGTCAAGAGACCTCTTCTCTCTCCTGCTTCTCCAGGTGTCCTTGTGGGTCTAAGGTCTTGGTTCTGTTCCTCACATTCTCATTGTGGGTCCAGAAGATGAAAGAATAGAAGTGACATGCACAGGGGAGAGATGGTTTCCCCAGCCAGAGATACAATGGAAAGATGAAAGGGGAGAGAAGAAACCATCTCTCTCTGAGGAACAGACCCAAGATAATGATGGTTTGCTCCAGATAAAGGCATCCTTCATCATGAGAGACAGCTCCAAGACAAAAGTGTCCTACTCTGTAAAGAATCCCTTGTTTGGTCAAGAGCAAGTAGAAAGCATTTCTACCCCAGAGCCCTTCTTCCCTAGGGCCTCTCCTTGGATGCCAGCATTTGCTGTGACTCTCTCTATATTTGGGATTTGTCTGAGTGCTGTTTTATTTTTGATCTGGAAATATAAGCAAGACAATAAGAGAGTATCAGAAGTTGAGAAGGAAAAAGGGGATGCAAACAAAGCCAAAGGCTCACTTGAGAAAGAGCTTGTCAGAAAAAAAGAGCTATATAATCAAAACTGGGAAAAAGCAAACATATATGCAGACTGGAGAAAGGAACAGTTCCAAGCAGTGGCTGTTTGTTTGGCTCCAGACAGAGCTCATCCCAACCTCAACTTATCTGAGGATAGAAGACATGCTTCTTGGATAGAGAATTTTTCTCAGAACTGTGACACCCTGACTAACCAAGGACAAGGGGGATTTGAAATTATCTGCAGTGTTCTGGGTCAGGATCACATTATGCAAGGGAGATATTGTTGGGTGGTGGAAGTGAATATGGAGACTAAAGCTGAAACTTCAAATAGATGGTCTCTGGGTGTGTGCTCAGAAACAGTAAAGAGCTGAATCGTTTATAGAACAACCAGAAAAGAATTTCTGGTTGGTGGCATGCAATGAAGGAGAAATCAAGGCTCTCACCTCCCCACCAGTGCCTCTGGCCCTGAGGCAGCACCCCAACAAGATAGGGGTTTTCCTGGACTGTCAGGATAGGGATGTGTCCTTTTACAACATGACTGATGAGTCTCACATCTAGTCCTTTACTGGAATCACTCTCTGTGAGGCCCTATGCTCTTATTTTAGACTTCAGGTTTCTGGTACATCTGTGACCATCTGCTGAGCTTCAGATCACACTGAAAATTGTTCTGATTCTCTTCCAAAGACTTCTGTAATTCATGAAAGAAATTGTGATGTGAATATTCCCAAGAAGCTAAATCTCTATTACCTCAATAAGAAGTGAAGTGGCCCATGGGGCACCCTCACTGTCTCCACTCAAGGTGTGTTCTGCAAGAAAGCTGTCCTTAGGTAGAAATTAGGTCACTAGATATGATTATAGCCCCATTTCAATGAGGAAGAGACAGAATTTGAAAATGTCTTGTAGAATTTATTGTAGGGAAATTTAGGGAAATATAGTCTCTTGCGGTTAGATAGGAAACATTACTGTCACAAAATATCTCTAAACAAGTGCATAGGCTTTTGTTTTTTAAATGTGCCGTGTATATTAAAGAAAATATTTTGAAAGCAACATTAAATATATATATATATACCTCATCTTACTTTTTTGAGGTCATTTTGGAAGAGAATAGTCACCTTTTTAATTAAGATCACATATGAAATTTTAAAAAAGAAGAAAAGAAAGTAAGGGAAAAACCAAAGTGAATGTCAGAAGAGACTCTGAAACTTACTCTCTGGTGTAGAGATGCTAAAGTAAATGAAAGAAATTAGGAGATAAAAGAGCTGAATAGAAAATTTCAAAGGTCAGCTCCAGAAGACAAAGTAAAACATTATAACGAAATGTGCAAAGACCTGGAGTTAGAAAACCAAAAGTGAATAACATGCTCAGCATTCTCAAGTTGAGGGAACAGAAGGAAAAATTCAAGCCTCGACTTGTAATATTGATGGATTCTGTGGGTGGAATATTGAATGATACAGAAAGCATCAAAAGAAGATGGAAGGGACACATATAGTCACTGTATCAAAAAGAAATGGTCA
This sequence comes from Chrysochloris asiatica, assembly GCF_000296735.1. Taxonomy (NCBI): domain Eukaryota; kingdom Metazoa; phylum Chordata; class Mammalia; order Afrosoricida; family Chrysochloridae; genus Chrysochloris; species Chrysochloris asiatica. The sequence goes on along the minus strand of NW_006408836.1, from coordinate 2,487,399 downwards.
ATGTTCAACCATTTCAAGAGGTACCATATAATCGAGTCAATGATACTGAAGGAAGAAGTCCAAGGTGCATTTGAAAGCACTGAAAAAAGAACCAAGTGCCAGGAATTGATAGAACACAAACTGAAATACTTCAACAAACTCATGTGGCTGGAGGATA
>NW_006408836.1:2478535-2485377 GCF_000296735.1 Chrysochloris asiatica | reverse complement strand
ATTGAAAGTTAATGAGCATCTGTCAAAAGTGCAGCTATTGGTATCGCCATGTGTAGTAGAAAGAAGAGTGATGGGAACTGAAGATGCTTGGAATCGACTTGTCCAGTGGACTAATGGAACATGTGACCATCAGTCTCCATGACCCTGAAACCAGAAGAACTAGATGGTGCCCAGCTACCACTACCAACTGCCGTAAACAAGATCACATTAGAAGTTCCTGGGTAGAGTGGCATAATTTGCGGAACAAATCTCAAAATTACAAGAAAGAAAAAAAAAAGAAAGAAAGAAAGAAAGAAAAGAAACAGGGCTTACTGGTCAGAAAGAGACTGGGAAACCTGAGACTGTGACCCTTGAGCACTCTTCTGGTCTGGAAAGGAACACTCCCATTTTCAGCCATGCAGTAGATTTATAGGGGGAGCAACAACAGTAGTAAGATATGTTCACTATGAATGATGGAATGATCAATCATTCAAAATCAAATGGACAACATGTACCTAAGGACAATGGCAAGACGTGATGAGAAGGTGGATGGAAGGGAAATAGGAACCACAGGGAGAAAGCAGATGACTGTTCCACAGAGGGAACTACAATCATTGAGATGACACAGAGGATATGATTTGTTGAATGTAAAGCTGATGATCTTGTCTGTAAACCTCCACTCAATTCACAATAAAAAGTAAAAATAAATAAATAAATAAATAACTGCTTTTTTAATCAATTGTCTTCTCAGTACTACTTTAATGATGTTGTGTAATAAACAAAGCTTGGCTTTTTTGTTTGGTTAAGAACTTTAAAGTTGACCAAGCTCTCATTCTGATCTTAGATTGTGACTTCTTGGTTGTGTGGTATAACTGAAGGCATTGTGAATGATAGGGTGAGTATGCACTGACCCAGGATTTCCTGGGTGGTAGCACAAGCAATGAACACACTCAGATGCTAATCAAAAGGTTCATCTGCTTCCAAAAAATCATCCACTGAAAATGCTATGGCGAACAGTTCTACTCCAACACAGATGGGGTCACCAAGAGTCAGAATCAACCCATTGGCAAGTGGTAAGTGGCTTATAATACAGTTGATTCAAAGACAGGTCTGGCTTTTTTGAGTAAATCCCTTTTCTGAGTGTTTGAGTCTGTGTCTCAGTGAAATCCAACGTGTGGTGTTTGAGGCTCAGAATGAGAAAGAGAAAAAGTTGCTTGCTAGAAAAGTGGGCATTTCTCAGGAGTCCTGTATCCATCCCTGGCAACATACAGGTTGTTCAAATTTGCCTTAATAAAGTGATGGGCCTCTCCTCAGTCTTTGGCTGGCAAGTAAGAACAATTCTAGGAGACCCCCATTAAATCCACATGGTTGGCAATTTATTCTGCATCAGACTTTATGGAAAAGTTTGCCCAAGAATTGGCAGAAGAAACAATGCTACTGACTATTCAAACAATTCAATGTTTATTGAACCATACTATGAATACATTCTGTATTGCTTGGTGTCGTGGGAGATGGAAAAGAAGAAGTCTTTGTATGGAGCTTGCACTGTAGAAGCATTTTGCACACAAAGCAATTAAGTATCATTATAATTAAAGTAATTTAGAAAAGACAAAAGAATAGCAGGAGGAAGTTAAGCTGCAAGTGATAATAACAATGAACCAGGCACTGTGCTAACCAGACTGTGTAGATTGTATTTGAACTACTGCTTCCCCCAAGTTGTGCATGATGGTAACCAAGCCTTTAAAAAGTGGAGTAACTTACCTGAAGTCACTGTGTAAGTAAATGGCAGAGGTGGGATGGAAACATTTGTATAGGAGAAGGTAAAATGAAGAAGGGTGGGTGGAAATTTCAGTTTAGTGGAAAAAGTTTCCCCCTCATCTTTAGTGTGCAGATAATAATACCTACCTTTGAGGATTGTTAAACAGGATAAATGGGAGCATTTGTGAATGTTCCAGACACTGTCGGGTGCTCAGTAGGAAGTCAGCCCACTTTAGCGGAAAGGGGGGCTAGGACAGACATCTCACAGAGGGAACTGTGACATGACTAATGGAGAGAAGTGGGAAATAAATTTGGAGAGGAAAAGGAACCTAGTTTATAGAGGACTTTAAAACCTAACAGAGGTGGTGGAGACTGATGTGCTATTAGATACTTAAAGAAAAGTGATTGTCCTTTTCCAGTTTTAAAAGTAATACACACTTATAAATATTTTGGGGAAAACCTCCAAGGAACTATAAAGATGAAAATAAAATAACCTTGCCATCTAGAGATGGAGTCTTGGTGTGGTGCTATGGGCTAATGCATCAGACTGCAAAGTTGTTTGAACTGCAAGGGTGGTGGTTCAAGTTCACCAGCTGCTCCTTGGAAAGCCTAGAAAGGGTTGCTATGGATCAGAATCATCTCAAAAGCACTTAACAACTACAACCATCCAGATATAATAACTAATAACCTTTTATTTTTAAAAGATTATTATTACCTAGAATTAATGTTCCTACCTTTAAAGCATGTTCACAACAAAAGGTGAAAAAACGGAGTTTATTATACAATGTGGCACTGTGGGTTAATGCACTGAACTGTAAGATCTGTTTGAACTGCAAGGTTGGTGGTTCAAGTTAACCAGCTGCTTCCTCGGAAACCCTATAGAGGGTCGCTGTGAGTCGGAACTGACTCAACAGCACTTAACAACAGCAACAATATATGTTTTATATATATTGTGGTGCAGTGAACTATTTCATATGTCTCTTATAGCCATAGTCTTTGTAACACCTACCAAACTACTTTTCCCTGATGGATCTGGGTAAGACAAGGTGGGGAAGATGCTGATTTAATTGTGAGTGATTGTTAACAGAGTTCACTGTGAGCTCTACTGTGGGTATAACAAAAGCCTTCGCAGAAGCAGGAGGTGGGATCTCTCTACTATCAAAGAAGAAGAGCCAGGAGTTCAGTTAGTCCCTGGAACTGAGATCACCACACACGGAACCTCCTTGACCCAAGGACAGAAGCGAGGAGCAGCAGCAGGGGCTGAACTGAGAGCCACAACAGTGGGCTTCCCAGTCCAGGGAGGAAGTAAGCTCAGTGACTTTGGGCAGGAGGCTTGCTTATAGAGGCATTGAATTAAGTGGCTAGGTTTACTGACCCATGGTGCTAGAGCTCAGTACCTTCAGCTGAGGTTTTGGGTGGAAGGTATACCCTGTGAACATTTACAGCTGTCCAAAAGAGCATTGTAACACTAATAGAGAGAGGTTGAGCACAACTGATGAGAGGCTGCCCTGACTGGAACAATTGTGTCCTGAACACCTCTGACCCTGGATTATAACCTGCTAACTCTCCTAGCATAGTGGTTACAAATCAGGCTGTGAACCTTAGGGTCAGCAGTTCAAAATTACCAGATGTTCCGAGATAGAAAGATGAGGCGTTCTGCTCCTATAAAGAGTTACACCCTTGGAAACTCTGTACAAGGTCGCTATGAGTCAGAACCAACTCCACGGCACACAACAACAACAACAACAATTTCTCTACTAAACCCCATAACTGTGAGTTCTGGGCAGCCACTGCATAATTATATAGATGTCTAGACTCCTGGTGTGGTGCTATAGAATCAGCACTAGACTTCAAACCACAGTATCAGCAGTTCAAATGCACCAGTTGCTCCTTGGAACCCAGTCAGGTTCACTATGAGTCAGAACTGATTCGACAGCACTTAACAGAAACAACACTCATGTACAGATATAGATATATAGATATTGTTGTTGTTAAGTGCAGTCGACTTGGTTCTGACTTACAGCCATCCTGTATAGGGTTTCTGAAGAGAAGCTGGTGGGTTTGAATTACCAAACCACAGACCTTTTGGTTCACAGTCTGGTCCTTACCCTCCAACGCCATATCAGGTGTCCAGATAAAAATATACTTTTATCTCTTTCTATATCTAAATGGAATCCTGGTGTGACACTGTAGGATAAGCATTGGGTTGCTAACTGCAAGGTTGGTAATTTAAACGCACCAGTCACTCCTCAGAAATCCTGTACATGTTTGCAATGAGTTGGAACAAACTTGACAACACTTAATAACAATATATAAATGTTCCTTGTTATACATACATATAAGTAACTCTGATAGTGTAGTGGATTATGAACTGGGCTGCTAACTGCAAGGTCAGCAGTTCAAATCTACTAGATGCTCAGAAGAAGAAAGATGAGGCTCCTGTAAGGATTTATAGCCTTGGAAACCTTATACAGGGCACACAACCTGGGAAATCGAATCCAAGTCACACAAGTACCATCAGATATACATGTATGATATAAAATAGACATGGAACATGCTGATCTTGTAGTTCACTGTCCAGTGCTTATTCTACAGAGCCACAGTTTGTTTTTTAATTAGCACTAATTTTTTTTTAAAAAAAGGTTTTTCAGGCTATAAAATATTAACAACATAAAAGTACCATAATACATTTAACAAATCTTCTATTATTGGCTATTTAGGTTGTTCAAATCTTACAATATTAGAAATAGCACTGTGATGAGTATTCTTATATAAAAATTTTAACTGCATTTCTTTAAATTGTTATTATTTCTTTAGTCTGAATTCCTAGAAATAGAGATACTAGTTAAAGAGCATAAATGTTTTTAAGGCTATTGATTCTTATTATCAAATGGCTTTCCAGAAAGGTTGAATCAATTTATCCTTTCACCAGCCATATATAACAATTCCCATGTTATAGAACCCTTGCTCACAAATAAGTACCATTTTTTTTTAACCTTGTCAATTTGTTAGAAAAACAATAATATCTTGTTTTAATTTGTATTTTTTGTACTGTGATTGAGGCATTTTTTTTTCATGGTTTATTGAATGACTTCATTTACATTTTTTGCTTTGTTTATTTGACCATCATTCCATGAGAGCACCTTCCAACAGAGATTTAATGTGAGCAATAATTTGTTGTTGTTGCTATGTGCCATCAAGTTGGTTTTGACTCATAGTGACCTTGTGTAAGGTTTCCAAGGAGTGGCTGTGGGTTTGAACTACCAACCTTGCGGTTAACAAGCTAGTGTTTATCTTACAGCACCACACCAGGATAGAGAACTTTAAATTTCCTAGTGGTTACAATCAGAAAGCAGAAAGAATAAAAAAAAACCCAGCAACATAAATTTTAATAATAAAGTCATTTTAATAATAAAAATTTTAATGATAAGATTTATTTAACCAAACATATTCAACATACTATTTCAACATTGGCACTAGGTATATATCAAGTACTCTTTTGACTAGTGGCTACTATAATGTAAAGTGCAGATTTGGAACATCTCTATCAACATGGAAAATTCAATTGGACAGAACTAACCTAGAATGCTAGTATCTTAGATATTTATTGTAAAGGTACCTTTATATATTAGACATGTTAGCCTTTTGTCTTTCATAGTTGTAATATTTCCATTATGTCATTTATCCAATTTTGTTTATTCTTTTGAATAACACAGTTTATATTCAAATCTATCATTTCCTCTCTTTGTATTTTTTCCACTGTTTTTGGACTTATTCTTTTGCAGAATAAATTTTAACCTGCCCTAATTTTACACTTAACCTATCACTCATCTGTCAGTTTGTCATACTGTGGTGGCTTGTGAGTTACTGTGATTCTGGAAGTTATGTCACTGGTATTTTAAATACCACCAGGATCACACATGCTGGACAGGTTTCAGAAGAGCTTCCAGACAAGATACACTAGGAAGAAAGAGTGAAGAACTACTTCTGAATATTTAGTCGTTGAAAACCTTATGACTAGCAGAGAAACACTGTCAGAAACACTGCCAGAAAATGAGCCCCTCAGGTTGGAAGGTACTCAAAATGTGACTGGGGAAGAGCTGCCTCCTCAAAGTAGAGTTGACTGTGATGATGTGAATGGAGAAAAGCCCATGGGAGTAAAGCCCACGGGACTTTCATTTGCTGATGAGGCACAACTCAAAATGAAGAGAAACAACTGTAAACATCCATTAATAATCGGAACATGGATTGCACGAAGTATGAATCTAGGAAAATTAGAAATTGTCAAAAATAAAATGGAATGAATAAATTTTAGTATCTTATGCATTAGTGAGCTGAAATGGACTGGTATTGGCCATTTTGAATCTGACAACCACATAGCTTACTATGCCAGGAATGACAAATTGAAGAGGAATGGTGTTACATTCATTGTCAAAAAGAACATGTCCAGATTAGTCATGAAGTACAATGCTCTCTGTGATAAGATAATACCCATGCACCTACAGGGAAACCTAGTTAATACCACTACTATTCAAATTTACGCATCAACCACTAAAGCCCTAAGAATGAAGTAGAAAAATTCTACTAACTTTTTCAATCTGAAATTGATCAAGCATGCAATCAAGATGGATTGATCATTACTGGTGATTAGAATGCAAAGGTTGGGAACAAAAAGGAAAGATTAGTAGTTGGAAAATATGGCCTTGGTCATAGAAATGATGCTGGAGATCGCATGATAAAATTCTGCAAAATCAATGATGTGTTCATTTCAAATACCTTCTTTAGATAGCATAAAAGATGACGATACACATGACCTCTCCAGATAGAGTACATAGAAATCAAATTGACTACATCTGTGGAAAGACATTATGGAAAAGTTCTATACAATCAGTCAAAAGAAGGTTAGGGGCAGATTGTGGATTAGACCATCAATTGCTTATATGAAAATTCAAAATGAAACTGAAGAGAATGAAAACAAGTCCATGAAATCCAAAATATGACCTTAAATATATCTCACCTGAATTTAGAGATCATCTAAAGAACAGATTTGATACATTAAACATTAAAGACCGAAGACCAGAAGAGTTGTGGGATGACATCAAGAA
>NW_006408836.1:2468884-2477319 GCF_000296735.1 Chrysochloris asiatica | reverse complement strand
TGAAAGTGAAGAGGACTTAAAACATTTACTGATGAAGATCAAAGAGCACAGCCTTCGGTATGGATTACCGATGTCAAGAAAACAAAAATCCTCACCAATGGACCAATAAACAATATTCTTATCAATGGAGAAAACGTTGATGTTGTCAAGGGCTTCATATTTCTTGGATCAACTATCAACACTCATGGAAGCAGCAGTCAAGAAATCAGATGACATATTGCATTAGGCAAATCTGCTGCAGAAACCCTTTTTAAAGTGTTGAAGAGCAAAGATGTCAGCTTGAGGACTAAAGTGCGCCTGACCCAAACCATTGTATTTTCAATACCATATAGTTTCACATATGCATGTGAAAGCTAGACAGTGAATAAGAAAGACCATAGAAGAATTGAAGCTTTTGAGTTATGGCATTGGAGTAGAATATTGAAAGTGCCATGGGCTGCCAAAAGAACAAACATCTGTTTTGGGAGAAGTGTAGCCAGAGTGCTCCTTTGAGACCAGGATGGTCAAATATGTTGTCAGGAGGGACCAGTCACTGGAGAAGGATATCATGTTTGGTAAGGTGAAGTGTCAGAGAAAAAGAAGACCCCCAGTGAGATGGATTGACAAAGTGGCAGTATCAGTGGGCTCAACCGTGGTAACAAATGTGAGTTTTGCCCAGGTTCGGGCAGTGTTTCATTCTGTCGTGCATAGGGTCGCTATGAGTCAGTACCGACTCTTTGGCACCTAACAACAACAATTTAACGCCACCATCCTCCCCCCCACCAGATGTGCTATGTGCATTATACGTGGAGGCATGGTTTCATGTGCACATGTTACTTTGGAAACATGCAGTAGATTTTCTTCTAGATTTTAAAATGATTTCATTTTTAGTGTAATTATCTAATCCTTGAATTTCTTGAATTTATTTTGAAAACTTACCTGGTTTATCAAAAGGATGGCTACAGTTATATTTCTATCAGTTTCTCCTTATTGTTTTAAAAACCATTTCTATACACTGTATACTTTGTATTTAGTGAATAAAAGTTCTTGATTGTAAAGTAGTCTGATCCTCCTTGCCCTTTGTGATGTTTTTTTACTTGAATTCTCTTTTGAAGAACAGATTTGATACATTAGATACCAAAGACTGAAGACCAGAAGAGTTTTGGGGTGACATCAAGAATATCACACAGGAAGAAAGCAAAAGGTCATTGAGAGGACAAGAAAGAAGGAAAAGACCAAAACAGATGTCAGAAGAAACTCTGAAACTTGCTCTCCAGTGTAGAGATGCTAAAGCAAATGGAAAAAAGTGAGGAGGTAAAAGAACTGAATAGAAAATTTCAAACGTCAGCTTGAGAAGATAAAGTCAAATATTATAATGAAATGTGCAAAGATCTAGTGTTAGAAAACCTAAAACGCAGAACCCATCCAACATTTCTCAATCTATGGTAACTGAAGAAAAAATTCAAACCTCAACCTGTGGTACTGAAGGATTCTATGGGCAAATTATTAAATGATGCAGAACGCATCAAAAGAAGGTGAAAGGAATACATAGAGTGACTGTCTTGGAGGTAGTGTATTCAGAATGCTCCTTAGAGGTGATGATAGCAAGACTTCGTCTCTTGTACTTTGGAAATATTGTTAGAAAGAACCTGCCACAGAGAAGAAATCATGCTTGGTAAAGTAGAGGGTGAGTGAAAAAGAGGAAGACCCCAATGAGATATATTGACACAGTGACAGCAACAATGGTCTCAAACAATAATTGGAGGATGCCACAGGACCAGGCAACGCTTCACTCTGTTGTGCACTGGGTCCTTATGAGTCGGTGCAGCTCCATGGCACCTAACAACAACAACATCTTATACTAAAGGATGTGGTGGTACTGGGGGTTATGTGCTGGACTAGGTCAGTGGTTCAAACACACAAGCTGCTTTCTGGGAGAAGAGTAAGACAGTCTGCTCCCATAAAGCTTTGTTGTTGTTGTTAAGTGTTGTTGAGTCATTTCTGATTCATAGAGACCCTGTATAGGGTTTCTGAGGAGTCATTGGAGGGTTTGAACTGCCACCTAACGGTTAGTAGTCCAGTGCTTATTGTACTGCACCACACCAAGACTCAGCTCTTAGAAATCCTATGAATCAGTTCTACTCTCCTAAAGTAAAGTAAAGGTCTGAGTAAAGGTCACTATGAGTTGATAGCAATAGGCTTATGCTAAGTCCTGGTGTGGCACTGCGGGTTAATGCACTAGACTGCAAGGTCAATTCAAACTGAAAGGTTGGTAGTTCCGTTCCTCGGAAACCCTACACAGGGTTGCTATGATTTGGAAACACTTAACAACAACAACAACTCAATAAATATTTTCTGAATGAGCTTATATATGTCCTAGAATGTCTTCCTGTTACTGTTACCCATGAATAACAATCAAAAATGAGATTTCCATCAATTAAAATTCTATGGACACTGCTTACCATTTAATAGATTAACAGAAGATAACTGGAGACCAGCATGCCTTTTCCTTCTTGTAAATCTACCTTTAGCCCCTAATTGTGGTGTCATATTTCTTTCTTCCTTTTTTTTTAAACGTTTTTATTGTGAATTGAGAGAAAGTTTACAAGGCAGATTATCAGTTCTACATTCAACAAATCATACACTTTGTTTCATTACAATGGTTATAATCCCTTCCATGTACCATCAGTTAAAAGTATTTCTTTCTATTCATTTTAGCTTTTTTTTTTTCCTAAACACTCAGGCCTATATAATAACTTCAACCACCAAAGGCACATTCTGCAAGTCTGTCTCCTGGCCTCCAGCTCTCAGTCCCTCTCTTTCCTTGAGTCTGGAGTCCTTAGTTGCTCCCTCTCTCCATGCCCCCATATCTGCCTCCATCTCTGGTGTTGCTGCTTCTCTGGATAAGGTCTTGCATTCTTCTTGTGCTCTTCTCCCTTGATAATCCTAGGGTCCTTTGTTTCTGGACTGTAAGATTAACTACTCCCCTGTTTTTGTTACAAAACTTCTACCTTTACAACTGTGACAGTCGCAATTAGTCATGATAACAATTACTCACTATTGAATCATAAGAATCTTATCCCCATCTCTTTTTACCAGATCCATCTAGACAAGATGAAAACTATTCAGTGAGGCTGTCATGTTTCTTTTGATTAACAAACTTTTAAATGTTATACATATTTTACACTTAAATAGTTTTGGTTTCCATTCATTGTTTTTACCTGGAACATAATGATACCCTTTTATCTGCACATTTAAGACTTCCTTCAACTCAAAGTTTTGCTTTAGTAGTGGTAGCAGGGTACCATCTAGTTCTTCAGATTTCAGGGCCCATTGGATTAATTGCTTCTAAGAATCTTCAATTTTCATCACTCTTCTTTCCCCTGGTCAAGAAGAGACCAATAGTTACATTTTAGATGGCTGCTTATGAGCTCTTAAGACCCCAGTCACTACTTACCAAAGTAGGATGTAGAACATTGTCTTCATGAACTATGTTATGCCAATTGACCATGGTGTCCCAACTGACTATGGTGTCCCTCAAACTATGGTTCTGAATCCCCATACCAGGATACCACTACCAACTGCTCAACTGCTCTGAAAGGGATCATATTAGGAGGTCCTGGATATAGTGTGTGTGTGTGGGGGGGGGGGGAATGTGAAATAAAACACAAAACCATAAAAAAAGATCAGCCTTATTGGTTGGGTAAGATTGGTGGAACTCTGAAACTATGGCTCTTAGCCATTCTTAAGGTCTAGAAGGCTCAATTTTCAACCAAGTTACAGATAGGTCTGTAGAGGAAAAATACTAGTGAAGTACTCACATCATAGAGAGGTCAGTCATTTGAAATTAAATGAGTAGCAATTACTCAAAGACAAAGTTCAGAAGTGTTGGGAAAGAAGGAAAAATGGAAACAAGAAACATAGGGAGAAAGTAGGATAAGTGATGCTACGTTGAGGAGACTGAAATCATTTAGATGAAATGAAGTGTGCTTGATTTGCTGAACGTAAAACTGATGATCTGCTCTGTAAGCCATCACTCAATTCACAATAAAAAGTTAAAAAAGAAAGAAAGAAAACCAACCCCAGAGAGCAATAACCAGGACACACAAGTAAAGAGAATGTTGAGTATTGTGAAAATTGTCAAATGGGAACCTAATTTTCTGTGTAAACGTACACCAAAAACACTGGATCTATTTTCAGGAATGTGAATAATTCTGTGGCTGGAGTCTAAGTTCTATTCCTCATTTCTTTCATTAATTATTATCTATTTCTTTGTTTTATGTGTCTTTCAAAGGAGTTTTGGCAAAAGGAATAAGGTGAGAATTAAATTCATTTTTTTCTCACTAGTTTGTCATCTCAAAATTGGAAAAGCAAACAAAAACCAAGTTCATTTTCTATGTATCTCATTCCAGTTTTAGGAAAGTCAATTATACAGTTTTGGGACTGTGATGCCTATTTTATATTTTTTTTAATTTGTTTTTTTAATCTCAGACAGCTGAATTTTCATCCCAGCCTTTTTGCTACTCATGATTTTCTGCTTTTATTTCACAAAGTACCTGTGTACTGTTCTTACTCATCATGCCAGACAAACTAACCTAATCTTTTCTTTATGCTTATAAGATTTTTTCAGAAGTCTGCTTGAACAAGAAGAAAATTCAGCAGTTTTCTTTTACATTTACTTATTTATCTTGTGTTTGTGTTTTATTCATTAAATTTATTGATTGATAACATATTATTAAAATGCAGAAATTATAAATAGACTGCTTTCCCCAAGAAAGTACAAGCAAAATGAAGGAAAAAAACCAGTATCTATATCGGAAAGCACATTTCATACCCCTCCCAGTTAAAACCCACCACTCTTCTGTCAGTTTGTCATACTATAGTGGTTTGAATGTTGCTGTCATTCTAGAAGTTATGTCATGGGTATTTTAAATAACAACAGGGTCCCCCACAGAGCACAGGTTTCAGATAGGCTTCCAGACAAAGACAAACTAGGAAAAAGGAGAAACAGACTACGAATATTTAGTCACTGAAAATCTTATGAAAAGCAGTGGAACACTGTCAGCACCAGAATATTGGATATTGAAATATGATGAAGAGCACCAGAATTTTATCTGATATAGTGCCAGGAAACAAGCCCCTCAGATCAGAAGGCTCTCAAAATATGAGTTGAGAAGAGCTGCCTCCTCAAAGTAGAGTTGACAGTGATGAAGCAAATAGAGTAAAGCCCTCAGGACCTTCATTTGCTGGAAGGGCACAACTCAAAATGAAAAGAAACAGCTGGTAACATCAGTTAATAATTGGAATATGGAAGGTACGAAGTATGAATCCAGGAAAAAATTTGCAAATGGCAAAAATGAAATGGAATGCATAAACGTTGATATCTAAGACATTAGTGAGCTAGAATGAAATGGTATTGACCATTTTAAGTAAACAATCACATGGTTTACTATGTCGAGAATGATAAATTGAAAAGGAATGGCATTACATTCATCATCAAAAGAACATATTAAGATCTGTCTTGAAGTACAACACTGCCTTTGATTGAATAATATCCATATGCCTACAAGGTCGCTATGAGTTGGAACCAACTCCATGGTACATAACAACAACAACAAGGAAGACCAGTTGATATAACTATTATTCAACTGTTTGCACAAACCACTAAAGTCAGTAACGATGATGTTGAAAAATTCTACCAAATTCTTCAGTCTGAAATTGATCAAACCTACAATCAAGATGTATTGATAATTACTGGCAAATGGAATGCAAAGATTGGAAACAAAGTGGAAGGATCAGTAGTTGGAAAATATGGCCTTGGTGATAGAAATGATGCTGGAGATTGCATGATAGAATTTTGCAAGACCAATAACGTCTTCATTGAAAACACTTTTTTTAAGCAACATAAAAGATGACTATACACATGAATCTTACCAGCTGACATACACAGAAATCAAATTGACTACATCTGTGGAAAGAGAAAGTGGAAAAGCTCGATAACATCAGCCAAAACAAGGGTAGGGGCAGACTGTAGAACAGACCATCAATTGCTCATAAGCAATCACAGGATGAAGCTGAAGAAAACTAAAACAAGTTTTCAAGAGCCAAAATATGACTTTGAATGTATCTCATCTGAATTTAGAGGTCATCTGAAGAACAAATTTGATGCATTAGACACTAAAGATTGAACACCAGAAGAATTTTGGGATGACATCAAGAACATCATACAGGAAGAAATGAAATGATCATTAAGAAGACGTGAAAGAAGGAAAAAGCCAAAATGAATGTCAGAAGAAACTGTAAAATTTATTCTCTAGTGTAGTGATGCTAAATCAAATGGAAGAATGAGGAGATAAAAGAGCTGAGTAGAAATTTTCAAAGGTCAGCTTGAGGAGACAAAGTAAATATAATGAAATTTGCAAAGACCTGGAGTTAGAAAACCAAAGGGAAGAACACACTCAATATTTCTCAAGCTGAGGGAAATGAAGAAAAAATTCAAACCTCAACTTGTGGTGCAGAAGAGTTCTTTGGGCAAAATACTGAATGAAACAGAACATATCAAAAAAAGGATGGAAGGAATATGCAGAGTCACTGCACCAAAACGAAATGGTTGATGTCCAACAATTTCAAGAGGTAGCACATGATCAACAGCCAATGATAGCTCTTACTCACACATGCACACACATAGCCTGACTCGCTCTCTTCCATTCTCACAGAACCACTCTCCGCCAAGCCTAATATCCTACATCCGAAACTACTGGACCAACTGCCGCCCAGGACACAAAAGCGATCCCTTAGCCTGGCATGCCTGGCCATTGGCACCGTGCCCTAGGCTCCCGCCACCTTCGCTGTCACAGTCGCCTGGGACATTGAACCGCTGATAGTTTTGAACTGCTGACCTTGAAGTTGGCAGCCCAACTCATAACCACTACACTACCAGAGCTTAATCAGTGAACTACTGACTAATGGACCACAACTGGAGGAAGAACACAGAGATAATGAAATATCCAGCAGCGTCAGCACTGGTATCTTCTCTTCCCACTGACATTTCTGGTGTCCACATATGAGTCTCCTTGGCAAGCCTTAAAACCCTTGGAAATTAAGGGAAAAACCCACTACATATTTTCGTCGTGAATGTTTCCATCAAATATGTTCAAAACTATCAGAATGAACATAAGGATTTGAAGGTGCTAACAAGCGGTGAACAACCAAAAGGACAGTCATAGGTGAGGAGAGGTCATGGAACATCCACCAACCAGATAATCATCGCTGGAATAATTGGCAAGAGTCTGAATGTAGGTTCCAGGTACCAGTTCCCTGTGCCCACTGAGAAGAAGTCTGCCTATGGAAGCAAAATACAGTGATTTCTGAATCGATCCAGCTGCGGTGGCTGGCAGCCAGAAGTCTTCAGGCTGGAGGGCAGGGCCACAGCCAAGCAGAGGTGATCCAGTGCTAGAAGCCATGGAGCTGCGTGTCTGGAGGGAGAGGTGTGACCGATTTTTCATCTTTTACTGTTCATTTTTCATGTGTCTCTCCTCTTCACCCAGATGGCACCCTCACTGCACAGCCCAGATGCCTTCAGGTGGGCTGGAGCACACCCCAAAAGGGTCCAGCATTGCACCCAGTTTTCCAAAGGCACAGAGAGGAAACCCTCAGGCTGCTTCTTATGACGTTCTGACCCTGAGAACCAGCTCCAAACTTCACCTAGCAGGACCCTTTATTCCTGCCTACACAGCAAAGGCCAGTGAACAGTGTCAATTTTATTTTTGTTTTTGATTGGTGGATAGTGCCTCTGCTTTTATATTGTTTTTGTCTTTGGTCCTTTTGGCCTCACTCTTCTCCCAAGGGTTGGAGAATTTGCCCCCTGCCTTACCCAAGAGGAGACAGCAACTGTGCCAATATAGCCAAGCTACAAACATACCCTGTAATATCCCACCATCTGAACAAGAGCCAAAACAAGCTGCTAGGCATCACATGTCAAAAGTGAAGCCTATCTCCACCTGAAGACTATATCCACCTGAAGACACCAGGAAGCTTAACAACAAAGCAACATATATCCATTTAAGCATTAAAAACTCACATAACTGCTGAAAATGTCCAAGAAAACACAATTAAAGATCTCAACACATGTCCAAAAACAGAAAAAAGTAACTGAGACAAATGAAGCAGAAACAGACTATCCAGTAGAAGAGCAGGCTTTGAATCTGCCTGAGAAAGAATTCAGAAGAATAATACGGAAACAAACATAACCCTCATACTAAAACCAGGGAAGGACATCACTAAGAAAGAAAATTATAGACGAATATCCCTCATCAAAATAGATGCAAAAATTCCTCAACAAAATCATAGCCAACAGAATCCAGCAGCACATCAAAAAATAATACATCATGATCAAGTGGGATTCATATCAGGGATGCAAGGATGGTTCAACATTAGAAAAACAATCAATGTAATCC
>NW_006408836.1:2465064-2468530 GCF_000296735.1 Chrysochloris asiatica | reverse complement strand
TATATATACAAAACCCCAAAGACTCAGTAAAAAAGCTACTAGATCTCATTGGAGGGCTCAGCAAAGTGTCATGGTATAAGATCAACATCCAAAAATCAGTTGTATTCTTCTATACGAATAACGACAGTGCTGAAAACGACATTAGGAAAACAATACCATTTACAATAGGCACCCAAAGGTTGAAATATCTAGGAATAAATGTAACCAGAGAAACAAAGGACCTATACAAAGAAAACTACAGAACACTGCTACAAGAAACCAAAAGAGACATACAAAAATGGAAGAATATACCATGTTCCTGGATAGGAAGATTTAACATTCTGAAAAAGTGAATACTGCCCAAAGCAATTTACACATATAATGCAATCCCAATCCAGATTCCAATGACATTCTTCAAAGAGATGGAAAAACAATTATAAACTTTATGTGGAAAGGAAAGAGACCAAGGATAAATAAAGCACTGCTTAAGAAGAAGAATGGGATGGGAAGCCTCTCACTCCCTGAGTTCAGAATTTACTACATGGATACAGTGGTCAACAGCTTGGTACTGTTATAATGAAATTCTGGTGATTTCATTATACCATTGTTCAATGGAACAGAATTGAGAATGCAGAAATTAACCCATCCACATATAGCCAACTGATTTTTGACAAAGTACCTAAGAATATTGCGTGGGGAGGAGATGGTCTTGTCAACAGATGGTGCTAGCAGAATTGGAAAGCAATATTCAAAAAACTGAAACAAGACCTTCACCTATTTCTTATACAAAAACCAACTCAACATGTATTAAAGACCTAAATGTGAATCCCAGAATTACAAAGGCCATCAATGAAAAAATAGGGACAAATGTGATAGCCCTAATATAGGGCATACACAGACTACCAAACATTTTGAAACTTACACAAACAAAAATAGACAAAATAGATCAATTTTTAATAAAAATTTTAAAATTATGTGCATCAAAACACTTCATCAAATGAGTAAAAACGATGCCCACAGAATGGGAAAATATCTTTTGCAATGACATATCAGACAAGGGACTCCTTTCCAAAATGCATAGGAATTTACAATACCTCTACAGGTAAAGGACAAATAACCCAATTAAAAAATGGATGCAGGACATGAATAGACACTTCACTAAGGAAGAGATCTGGACAGCCAACAAACATATGAAGAAGTGTTCACAATCACTAGCCATTACAGAGCTTCAAATAAAAACAACAATAAGATATCATCTAACACCAGTAATAATAGCAAAGATCAAAAAAGTAGAGGACAATAAATGTTGGCAAGGATGTGGAGAGACTGGTACCTTCCTACATTGCTGGTGGGATTGCAAAATGGTCCAACCACTCTGGAAAACAATATGGTGCTTCATCAGAAGGTTGGAAATAGAGATACCTTATGATCCCTATACTTGGTATTTATCCACAAGAAATACGAGCCATACCGTGACTAGATATATGCACACCAATGTTCATAGCAGAACTATTTACTCTATAGCAAAAATATGGAGCCAGCCTAAGTGCCCATCTATGGAAGAATGGATAAATAAACCTTGGTACATACACACAATGGAATACTATGCTACCCTGAAGAATCACAAGGAAACATCGAGCCACCACATAACATGGGTAAACCTTCAGGTCCTTATGCTGAGTGAAATCAGTCACAAAAAGAGAAATACGGCATAGAACCATTATTGTAAAAGATTACGAAAAATCACACACACTAAAAGGGGGGAAAAAACAACAACTTTTATCTTGTATTTTATTTTATTTTTTTATTATTATTTTTTTGTTGGTTGGTTGGTTGGTTGGTTACCAGGGTGTACAGGGTGGGGTGAGGGCGAGGGAGGGAAAGGTGGAGCACAAAGTAGGGAATAGGCACAGGAGAGTGGGAACACAGGGTATGGAACAGACACAGGATAGTTTGGATGCTGGGGAGGGTGCATACACTAGAAAGGGAAGGGGAAAGGAAAAATAAGGTGGATGGAAGAATAGCTAGGCAGGTTTACATGGGCTAAGTAGGACAGAGGTAAATAACGATTTAAGCACAAACATGGAACAACAGGGCTCATGGATACAAAGATTCAGGCATGGTTTGAATGGGTCAAAGTGGGGAAATGATGTTAAGATTCTTGGCTGTCTTTTGAACTTTGGTTTACCTTGCCTATTATTGTAAAATAGACACTTGAAGGGGACAGACAGAAATAGCCAGAAACATCAGTAAAGAAATCTTGTAAGTCCGTCTTCAGCCTGTAATTGTTTGGAATAACTAAAATAGGTCTAGAACTTGCCCAATGAAGGAGACTCCCTGCAGAGCTTTTGCATTGCACAAGACCAGAGATGGAATCCTGATCCTCATCTAGAATCTTCTGAGATGGGACATTCCCATGTGAAAGGACAAGCAGACCAGTCTGGAGCATCTAGAAGAACAGATGGTATTTCTTGAAAGAAAGACCAACAGAAAAAATAAAGAATAACAGCAGTCCAATTGACTACAACCAGAACAAGGAAGTTGTTCCCCAGGGAGCCATCAAGGCAAGTGATCAGGTTCCCTCAAGGCAAACCCCCTTCCAAGACTGAAACTCAAATGGAATACACTAGCAGCATATGGTCCTGCTGCTGACCACGTTGGTCACCGATAAGGGGAAGTGGGGGAAAAACAGCAATGAAGTTGTGAATTAAGTCCAACCACATTCAATAGACTCCTGTTAACCTGAATTGAGACCAAGTTAACCAGCAGTATGATGAGACCTGGGGACTCCTGGGTCCAGGGGCAGGGACATGGCCCCAGAGGACTAGAATGGATTGTGAAGCATCCAGCTAATATAAAGTGAGGGGAGATGCACAAGAACACCCACACTTGCAGATAGCACCCATTTAACCTGGCATCAATGGCTGGATGATCAGAACACGACTAAAGAAGGAAGGGGGCTGGGGGTAGGGGAAGGAAAGAAGTGCATCCAGAGTGCTCCTTGAAGACCAGGATGGCCAAACTTCGTCTCTCATACTTCAGACATATTGTCAGGAGGGATCAGTCGCTCGAGAAGGATATCATGTTTGGTAAGGTGGAGGGTCAGAGATGGATTGGCCAAGTGGCAGCATCAATGGACTCAAACATGGCCAACAGTAGTGAGGATGGTCTAGGATGGGACAGTATTTAATTCTGCTGTGCATAAGGTCTCTATGAGTCGGTACTGACTGGATGGCACCTAACAACAACAATAACCCACTATAAGGGGATAAACTTGACCTATGCTTGTGGATGCAGTATGACAAAGAAGCAGACAAATCTCTGTAGTGAGGATCATTCCCACCCACTTGGTACACAGGGTCGACAGGGAGGGGGAACTTAGACATTGGCTACCCAAAATGGGGGGACTACAAAGGCAAGAAGTGACTGACTTACAAGCTTTCAATAGGGAACGTAGCTCCAGAGGATACAGTGAAAGGTAGACCCT
>NW_006408836.1:2462522-2464369 GCF_000296735.1 Chrysochloris asiatica | reverse complement strand
AGTATCATATGCAAGCAAAATTTTGCTAAAGATAACTCAAAATTGGCTGCAGCCAGATATTGTCAATGAACTTCCAGAGGTTCAAGCTGGTTTCAGATGAGGATGTATAATGAGGACTATATCATTGCTGACATCAAGTGGATCTTGGCTGAAAGCATAGAATACCAAAAAAAAAAAAATATTTATGTGTGCTTTATTGACTATGCAAAGGCTTTTGATTATATTGATCATGACAAACTATGGACAGCATCACACAGAATGAGTATTCCAGAACACTTAATTGTGCTCATGAGGAACCTGTACATAGACCAAGAGGCAACTGTTCGAACAGAACAAGGGAACATGGAATGATTTAAAATTAGGAAAGGTGTGCAACAGGATTGTATTATTTCATCATACTTATTCAGTCTGTATGCTGAGCAAATAATTTGAGAAGATGCATTATATGGAGAAAAACATGGCATTAGGAATGGAGAAAGACTTATAAATAACCTATGATATGCAGTTAATACAACCTTGTTAGCTGAAAGTAAAGAGGACTTAATATACATACTGATGAAGATCAAAGACCAGAGCCTTCTGTATTGCTTGCACCTCAATATAAAGAAAACAAAAAACCTCACCACGGGACCTATAAACAACATCCATATAAATGGAGGAAAGATTGAAGTTGTGAAAGATTTAATTTTGCTTGGAACAACCATCAACATTCACGGAAGCAGCAGTCAAGAAATCAAATGTATTTCATTAAGTCTGCTTACAAGACTGCTTTAAAGTGTTGAAGAGCAAAGATATCATTTTGAGGACTAAGGTGCATTTTCCCCAAGTTATGATAGTTTCAATAATCTCATTGCATGAGAAAGTTGAACAGCGAATACAGAAGACAAAAGATAAATTGATGCATTTAAGTTATAGACTTGGAGGAAAATATTAAAAGTACCAAGGACTGCCAAAATAATAAACAAATTTGTGTTTATAATACACACTCTGTTAACATTCAGAATGCTCCTTGGAAACCAGATGGCCAGAATTCCTCTCTCATACTTCAGACATATTATCAGGAGGGACTAGTCCTTGGAAAATGATATCATGTTTGATAAAGTAGAGGATTGGAGAAAAAAGAGGAAGACCCCAATGAGATGTATTGGCACAGTAGCAGTAGCTCATATGTAGCAACGATTCATTCTGTTGTGCATAGGGTCACTATGAGTTGGTGGTAACTTGATGGCTCCTAGCAACAACAACAACAACCCAGTTAAAATTGCAAATCAAACCCTACAGCCATTCTATGGGAGAAACATGAGCTATCTGCTTCCATAAAGATTACAGCCTCAGAAACCTTAAGGAGCCATTCAAGTCTGTCTAGGGTAGCTCTGCATCAACACTGACTTGTTGGCAGTAGGATCACTGTCTACTGGTTTTGTCTCCATTTAAGCTTTCTATAGGAACCCAGGGAGTCCTGGTATGGCACTGTGGGCTAATCCGTCAGACTGCAAAGTCATTTTCAAACTCACCAGCTTCTCCTTGGAACTCTATACAGGGTTGCTATGCTGAAAGCACTTAACAACAACACAGGAACCCAGGAATCCTGGTATGGTGCTATAGGGTCAGCACTGGCCTGCTAACTGCAAGGTCAACAGGTGAAACCCACCAACCATTACTTGGAAACCATATAGAAGATTGCTATGAGTCAGCACTTAACAAAAACAATGCAACATGTGCTGGTAGTGCAAACAGTTAAGCATTCCTCTGCTAACCAAACATTGACTGTTTGAACCCAGCAGCAGTCAAGAGTTCAGACGAGGTATTGCATTGGGCAAATCTGCTGCACAGGAACTTTTTAAAGT
>NW_006408836.1:2454082-2461722 GCF_000296735.1 Chrysochloris asiatica | reverse complement strand
GATATCCTTCTCCAGCGACTGGTTCCTCCTGATTAGGTGCCCTTTATGTGTACCTACTCATAGGAACCTTGTGCACCATAGAATGAAACACTGCTCTATCCTGCACCAATCTAACCATCTTTGCTACAACAGCAGAACCATTGCTGCTGCTGCTGTGGCAATCCATCTCAATTGGGGTCTTCTTCTGACTTGCTGACACTCCCCTTTATCAAGTTAAATGTCCTTTCCCAGCGACTGGTCCTGCCTGATAATATGTCTGAAGTATGAGAGATGAAGTCTGGCCATCCTAGCTTCTAATGAGAATTTTGGCTGTGCTTCTTCAACACAGACTCGTTTGTTCTTCTGTCAGTCCATAGTACTTTTAATATTCTCTGTGCAGCAGATTTGCCTAATGCAATATGTTGTTTGGTTTCTTGACTGCTGCTTCTATGAGTGTTGATGGTTGATCCAAGAAGAATGAAGTCTTTAACAACTTCAATCTCTTCTCCATTTATCTTCGTGTTACTTATTGGTCCAGAGTTGAGGATTTTTGTTTTCTTTACATTGAAGTTCATCCAATATGAAGGCTGTGGTCTTTGATCTTCATCAGTAAGTGTTTTAAGTCCTCTTCACTTTCAGCAAGCGAGGTTTTATCTTCTGCATATCACAGGTTGCTGATGAGTCTTCCTTCAATCCTAATGCCACATTCTTTTTTCTATAGTCCAGTTTCTTAGATTATTTTCTTAGTATATATATATAGTTGGTTGGTAATGTTCTGTGGAGTCAGTTCTGACTCATAGCGACCCTGTTCTGAGGCTGTAAATCTTTATGGAAGCAGAAAGCCTCATCTTTCTCCCATGGAACAGCCGGTAGTTTCAAATTGCTGACTTTGCAGTTCACAGCCTGATTCATAACCACTACACTACCAGAGCTCCTTATATATATATATTTAATTAAGTATGGTGAAAGAATACAACGCTGGGACACACATTTACTGATTTTAAACTATTTAGTGTCCAAAGACATTCATTCTGTTCAGATGACTGCCTCTTGATCAATATATAGGTTTCTCCTGAGCACAATTAAATATTCCAGAATATGCATTCTTTGCAATGCTGTCCATACTTTTCATGATTCACACAATTGAAATCCTTTGCATAGTCAATAAAGCACAAGTAAACATCTTTCTTGTATTCTCTTCTTTCAGCCATGATCCATCTGAGGTAAGCAATATTATCAGTTGTTTAATGTTTCCATCTGAATTCTGCCTGAACTTCTGCCAGCTCTCTGTCAATTTACTGCTGCAGCCATTTTTGAATTATCTTTAGCAAAATTTTACTTACATACAAAATTAATGATATTACCCAATGGTTTCCACAACCCATTAAGTCACCTCTTATTGGAATGGGCACAAATATGGATCTCTTCCAATTAGTTAGCCAAGCAGCTGTCTCAAATTTTTGCAGAGATAAGAAAGTACCTCCAAAACTGTCTCAGCTTATTGAAAGATTTCAATTTGTATTCCATCTGTTTCCAGAGCCTGGTTCTTTGGCAATGCCTTCAGTGCACTTTTGACTTTTTCCTTCAGTATCATTCACTGTTGATCATATGTTACTTTTTGAAATTGTTGAACATCAACCATTTCTTTTTGGTACAGTGACCCTGTATTACTTCCATCTTCTCTTGATGCTTTCTGCATCATTCAATATTTTTCCCATAAAGTCTGGAAGAGCAAAGATGTCAGTTTGAGGAATAAGGTGTGCCTGACCCAAGCCATGGTATTTTCAATAACCTCATATGCATGCAAAAGTTGCATAGTAAATAAGGAAGAATGTAGAAAAATTGATGCATTTGAGTTATGGTGTTAGAGGAGAATATTAAAAGTACCATGGACTGCCAAAGAACAAACAGATCTGTGTTGGAAGAAGCACAGCCAAAGTGCTCCGTGGAAGCCAGGATAGCCAGACTTCATCTCTCATACTTCAGACATATTATCAGGAGGGACCAATCACTGGAGAAGGATATCATGTTTGGTAAAGTGGAGGGTGAGAGAAAATGAGGAAGACCCCCAGAAAGATGGATTGGCATAGTGGCAGCAGCAATGGGCTCAAACATAGCAATGATTATGAGGTTGACCCAGGACTGGGCAATGTTTCATTCTGTTGTGCTTAGGGTAGCTATGAGTCAGTACTGACTCAATGGCACCTAATAACAGCAACAACATACAACCATAAGGTTTCATCTTCCGGCACTATATCAGACAATATTCTGGTGTTCTTCATCAAGTTTCAATAATCTGATGCTGACAGTATTTCACTGCTAGTCATAGGTTTTCAGTGACGAAATATTCTAAAGTAGTCTGTGTTTCCTTCTTCCTAGTCTGGAGGTTCAGGTGAAACCTTTCCACCATGGGTGACCCTGCTGGCACTTAAAATACCAGTTGCATAGTTTGTAGAATCAAGGCAACATGTAAACTACTACAGTACTAAAACCTGACAGATGAGTGGTGATTATGTATATGGATTCCAATAATTATTTTATCTTATTTTCTTTTTTCAATTATCACAAGACAAGAAAAAAATACATAGATTTGGATCTGTTGTTGGCCAGCAGAACTGGATGATGGTGTTCCCTTGGACTTCTCATTATTTATTCTATTACAAGACTTAACTACTTTTCAGATTCAGTGCAGAAAGACAACTATGTATGTATTCTAGTCTGACTTTCTAGAAGCCAAAATTGCTTCACTCTTTTCTCCCAGTTCTCTGGTTCTGAACAGATGTTGTATATAAAATGAATTATAAAATATAATTCCTAGCATGGCACATTGGATTAAATGCTGGGCTGCTTTTAACCCAATGTGGTCACCAGTTCAAATGTACCGTTGCTCCTTGGGAGAAAGATGAGTCTGTTTGTACCTGTAAATATTGACAGTTTATAAAGGGTCTCTTTGACAGTTTCAGAAACCTTTAAACCTTATAAAGGGTAAGTCAATGGCGCTAGGTTATTGTTATATCCTTAAAGCCCTGGTGGTGCAGTGGGTTACATATTGGACTGTTAAATGAAAGGTCAATGGTTCAAACCTACCAGTCACTCCACAGGAGAAAGATAAGACTGTCTGCTTCCTTAACAATGTACAGTCTCAGAAATCCTATGGAGCAGTTCTACTATGTCCTATAGGGTTGTTATAAGTTCAATAGAAGTGGGTTTTACAATGTATATTAGGTTCAGTATATGAAATGGTGGGAAAAGATTTTAGCAAGTTACAAAAGGCAGACCTTTATTTCTCTCTCACATAAAAGTCCAAAAACATGTAGTTCAAGGATGATATGACAGCTTTGCTCCATTAAGTCCCCAGGAACCCAGGTTCTTTCCAGTTTACTGTTTCACTATCTTGAGAGTGTGGCTCTTCATCTCAGCATTTAAAATAGTCGTTAGAATGCTAGGCAGTAGAATGGAGAAACGAATGAAGTAAAGTGAGCAAAGGGAATGGACTATCTTTTAAAGAGACTCCTGCTTCTTCCACAGGTCACTATTGTAAACGTGGCTGGATTTGCTACTAGGAGACAGACTCGAGTTTCTGACAAGGAGCAGGAAGTAGGGAAGAAATGACAATATCTTTGTTGGCTTTCAGGTTTAGGTTTCTTCAATTTCAAGTGTCAAAAATATATGAGTCTGTTATATTATATTTCAATTTAGTTTTATAGTTTCCTATTTCATAGAATTTCTTCCCAGAATTTATAAATCAGTTAATTCTTGGTTTTTAGTTTTTTCTGATCATCAGATATTTTAACTCATGGGAGAAACTGTTTTAGGGACTATTAATCAAATACCATATGTTTTCTTCCATGTTAATAATTACATTTTGAGTGGAAGTTGAGATCATGAAAGCCATGTCTGAGAAGATGCTTGACGTTACAGAGGATGTTTGGAGGAGTTTAAACCTAGGGGTTGATACCTGGGCAACTACAACAATCTAAGCATGAGGCTTATTTTATTAGGTTAGTGACACTAGTCTGTCAATTTGCCATACGGTGGTAGCTTGCAAGTTGCTGTTACACAGGATACTATACCACCATTATTTAAAATAATATAAGGATCACCCATGGTGGACAGTCTTCAACTGACCCTCCAGACTAAGACAAACTAGTAACACGGATAGGTGCACGACTTCTGAATGATTAGCCACTGAAGACCTTATGAATAGCAGCAAAGAATTTTCAGATATAGTGCTAGAAGGTGAGCCCATCTAGTTGGCAGACACTGAACATACGACTGGGGAAGGGCTGCCCCCTCAAAGCAGAGTTCATCATGATGACATGAATGGAATAAAGCTTTCACTTTATTTTTCTTAGATCTACTATCAACAATCATGGAAGCAGCAATCAAGAAATCAGAGTGCTGCATCTGACAAATCTACTGCACAAGATTTCTTTAAAGTGTCCAAGAGCAAGGGTTTCAGTTTGAGGACTAAGGTGCACCCTGGCCCAAGCCATGGTATTTTCAACAGCTTCATATGTTTGTTAAAGTTGAACAGTGAATAAGGAAGACTGTAGAAGAGTTGATGCATTTGAGTTATGGTGTTGGAGAAGAGTATTAAAAGTGCCACAGACTTCTAGAAGAACAGTCATGTCTGTGTTGGAAATATTACAACTCAAGTACTCCAGAAGTCAGGATGTCAAGACTTCTTCTCTCATACTTCGGACATATTATCAGGAAGGACCAGTCCTTAGAGAATAACATCATATTTGGCAAAGTGGAGGGTCATGATAAAAGAAGAGGGCCCAAACAAGATGGCAGCAACAATGTCTCGAGTGTAACAAAAATTGTGAGAATTTTGCAGGATGAGACATGTTTCATTCTGTTGTGCATAGGGCCAATATGAGTTGAAACCAATCTGACGGCATTTAACAGCAGCAAAAATGACACTAACAAAGAAGCAGAAAGTGTATATTGACCAAGCCAGATCCCTCCAAAGAAATGTTTCATGTTGTGAAATGCTGTTGAATCCGTTTGGACTCATAGCAACCCAGTATCTGGTTTCCGAGTAGCTGTTGGTGTGTTTGAACTGCCAACCTTGTGGCTTACAGTCCGGTGCTGATCCTCTTTGTAAATAAAACTGGATATAGGAGGTGAAAGAGAAAGAAAATTATTGGCTTTAAAGTTTTTGGTCTAAGACACTGAAAGAGTGGTATTTCCTCTGGCAAAAAGGAGGGTAGTTAGAAATCCGACTTCTAGGAAAACGTTATTTTAATTTGAGATATGCTGATTTAGAATGAAAGCAATTCATTTTCAGAAGCAACTACAGATTAACTCATTCACAATTCATTGGCTTCAAGTGTGTGCTTCTATCGTAGGGACTGATATGCTAAACAAACAGACCTATTTCTCTCAGTCTCCTCAAAAGTTTGGCTGTAAGCATGTTATTTAGGCAACACCAATTCTTGTACCTTGTGAGATTCATTGCAGATTTGAGCAAAAGGTTTGTGGAAGAGATGACGTTTAGTTCAGCTCAATAACTACATGCTAAAGATAATGGGGTGATGGGAGATTGGTCATTCACAGAGGAGAAGAAAAATATGTTAGCAGAATGTGTGGTGGTTGTGTAAAAGAGATCATTTGAGAAGCATAAAAAATTTAAAAGAGGTATGGGCTGGTTACAGCTGAATGTTATGGACCTGGAAGGGTCATATTAATTCTACCGTGCATCTTTCTTGCTAGGAAAGCTCAGCAGAAGCAGACAGAGAACAATGGTTGCCTCACTGTCAAAAGTGGTTAGCTAGTGAAAACATACAGGATGCCACTGAAGGCATGTTGAAGAACTGACTCTGGAGATTCCAGGAAGGTTGAGTAAAGTGAAAGAGCTTAAGCAATTTAAAGTCTGGATAAGGGCACATAGGTCTGATGGAATAACTGTGCAAGGATAAAGTTGTCAGACCAAGAGGATAGGGTCAAAGAGCAGGTATAATGTCTTTTTATAATAAGGAGTCCAGTGTATAGATATAATGAGAATGACTGATATTGGGATCTAAGTTGTTAGGGAAGGATCTTCAAAGCCAGAAGTGTTGTCAACATATATGCAGATGACGTTCAGGACTCTGGAGTTCAAATATTGGTTCTACTATCTAGCTTTGTTAGCGTAGTGGATTACGAGTTGGGCTACTAACTGAAAGATTAGCCATTAAAATCTACCAGACACTCCAAGGGAGAAAAATGAGATTTTCTGCTCTAGTAAAGCTTTACAGCCTCGTAAACACTATTCAGGGTTCCTATGAGTCAGAATTGCTTCCACAACATAAAGCCACTATCATCACTAACTAGCTTTAAGGGAGGATGGTGGCACTATACAATAAGTACTGGACTTGGAACCACAAGGTCAGAGATTTGAGGCCACCAGTCACTCCATAAGAGCAAGATAGGCTTTCTGCTTCTGCAAATGATTTAAAGACTCAGAAACCCTATACAAGGTCAATATGAGTCAGAACCTATGCAATAACACTTAAAAACAACAACAACAAATTTTAAGGCTTGGTGCAAGTTAGTTCACCTCTTCTTTCTCATATGTAAAATACAGACAATAACTGTGTGAGGATTAAAGGATACAATTCAACATAAATTATTTGGCATAATAAATGCATAGGAATCCTGATGTGGTGCTGTGTGTTAATGCTCTGGACTGCAAAGTCGGTTTGCACCAAAAGGTTAGCAGTTCAAACTCAGTTGCTCCTCAGAAACCTTATACAGGGTCACTTTAGGTTGGAACCAACTCGACAGCACATAACAACAACATGTATTCAATACCACCACTTGTCTGTCAGTTTGTTGTACTGTGGTAGCTTGTATGTTGCTGTGATTCTGGAAGCTATGCCAACAGTATTTTAAATATCAGCAGGGTCACCCTTAGTTGACAGGTTTTAGCTGAGCTTCCAGACTAAGACAGACTAGGAAGAAGGAAAGACAGGCTACTTCTGAATATTTATTCACAGAAAACCTTATGAATAGCAGTGGAACTTTGTCAGTACAAGAGTAATTAATTCTTAAACATGATGAAGAGCACCAGGATATTGTCAGATATAGTGTTAGGAAAAAAATTCCCACATGTTGGAAGACACTAAAAATATGACTGGAAAAGAACTGCCTTCTCAAAGTAGAGTTGACCATGATGACGTGAATGGAGTAAAGCTTTGGGGACCTTCATGTGATGATGGTGCACAACTGAAAAAAAAGGAAAAACAGCTTTCAACACCAGGTAATAATCACAACACAGAATGTACAAAGTAGGAACCTAGGAAAATTGGAAGGTGTGAAAACTGAAATGGAAAGCATAAACATCTATGTCCTAAGCATTAGTGAGATGAAATGAACTGGTATTGGTCATTTTGAATCTGACAAACACGTGGCTTACTGTGTCAGAAATGACAAGTTGAAGAGAATTCATCATCTAAAAGAACATGTCAAGATCTATCATGAAATACAACACTGTCTGTGATAAGATAATATCCATATACCTATAAGAAAGACCAGTTGATACAACTATTATCCAAATTTATACACCAATCAGTAGAGCCAGTGATGATGAAATTAAGAATTCTATGAAATTCTTCAGTCTGAAATTGAGCAAATATGCATTCAAGATAATTACTGGTGATTGGAATGCAAAG
>NW_006408836.1:2452599-2453402 GCF_000296735.1 Chrysochloris asiatica | reverse complement strand
AAAAAAAATAATTCAAACCTCAACTTGAAATCTTGAAGGATTCTATGGGCAAAATATTGGATGATGAGGAAAGCATCAAAAGAAGATGTGAGGAATACAAAGAGTCACTGTACCAAAAAGAAATTGATGTTCACATATTTTAAGAGGGAGCATATGATCAGTAGTCAATGATACTGAAAAAAGAAGTCCAAAGTGCACTGAAGGCATTGGCAAAGAACAAGGCTCTGAGAACTGATGGAATACAAATTAAAATCTTTCAACAAACTGATGTGGCATTGGAGGCACTCACTTATTTTTGTCATACGGACAACTACCTGGCCAACTAATTGGAACAGATCCATATTTGTGCCCTCTCAAAGGGAGGTGGCCCAATGGTATGCAGAAATCATCATACAATAGCATTAATATCTCATGCAAATAAAATTTGGCTAAAGGTAATTCAAAAATGACTGCAACAGTTGTTGTTGTTGTTGTTAGGTGCCATTGAGTCGGAACCGACTCATAGCAACCCCATGCACAACAGAACGCAACAATGTCCGATCCCAAGCCAACCTCACTACTGCTGCCACATTTGAGTCCATCAATGCAGCCACCTGGCCAATCCATCTCGTTAGCGGTCTTCCTCTTTTTCTCTGACCCTCCATCTTACCCAGAATGACATCCTTCTCCAGTGACTGTTCCCTCCTGAAAACATATCCAAAGTATGAGAGACGAAGTTTAGCCATCTTGGCCTCCAAGGAGCACTCTGGCTGCACTTCTTCCAAAACAGATCTATTGGTTCTTTTGGCAGTCCATGGCACTTT
>NW_006408836.1:2446805-2451535 GCF_000296735.1 Chrysochloris asiatica | reverse complement strand
TTCAATGCGCTTTGGACTTCTTCCCTGAGTATCGTTGGCTCTTGTTCATATGGTACCTCTTGAAATGGCTGAACAGTAACCATTTCCTTTTGGTACAATGACTCTGTGTATTCCTTCCATCTTCTCTTGATGCATTCTGCATCATTCAATAATTTGCCCCGAAAATCTTTCAACAATGTACTGCAACAGTACATTGACAAAAAACTGCCAGAGGTTCAATCCTGATTCAGATGAGGACATGGAACTAAGGATATCATTGCTGATGTCAGATGGATTTTGTTTGAAGGCAGAGAATACCAGGAAGATGTTTTCCTGTGCTTTATTGACTACCCAAAAGTTTTCAATTGTGTGGATCATGACAAGCTAGGTAAAACATTGAGAAGTATGAGCATTCCAGAACACTTAATTGTGCAAATGAGGAGCCTTTACATAAGCCAAGACCAGTTATTTGAACAGAACAAAGGATCACTGAATGGTTTTAAATTAGAAAAGGTGTGTGCCAGAGTTATATTTTTCCAACATACTTATTCAATCTATATTTTGAACAAATAATTTCAGAATCTCGGTCATGTGAACAAGAATGTGGCACCAGGATTGGAGGAAGACTCATTAACAACCTACAATATGCAGATGATACAACCTTGCTTGCTGAAAATGAAGAGGTCTTGCAATAGTTAGTGATGAAGATCAAAGACCATAGGCTTTGATATGTGTTTCAGTTCAATGTAAAGAAAACAAAAGTACTCAGCATGAGACCAATAAACAACAATCATATAAATGGAGAAAAGATTGAAGTTTTCAAAGACTTCATTTTGCTCGGATCAATCATCAGCACTCATGGAAGCAGCAGTCAAGAAATTCAATGACTCCTATCAACCTGGAGATGAGAGAGAGAAGATGAAGGGCTGGTTGGTCCAAAGTATGATGAGTCCTGGGAACTCCTGGGCCCATGGACAAGGATAAGCCATGGAGAGTTAGAGCTGAGAGTGAAGCATCCAGCTGATATGAAGTGAGGGGAGACTCACAAAAATGCCAAACTTGCAAATAGTACCCATTTTACCTAGCTTTGATGGCTAGATGATCAGAACTCAACTAGATGAAGATTTTTTTAAAAGTTGACAAAGGAAACAAGTGTAAATTGCTACAATTTAAAGAAGTTGGCCTATACTTATGGAAGTAGTAGCTCAAAATACCAACTGAGAGGGAAGAAATCATAGCATCAATGATCATTCTGATCCTATCTGTACACAGGGTTAATAGGGATGGGCATCTTAGACACTGGTTACCTAAAATGGGAATTGGGGAGGGAGGGAGCTATAAAGGCATGGAATGACTGGCTTACAAGTTTTCAAGAGGGAGTTTAGTTTCAGAGTGTGTGTGGGAAGGTGGAATCCCCACAGAATAATTTCATCTTGTCTAGATGGGTCTGGTGAAAGGAGATGGGAATAAGAATCTTATGATTCAATAGTGAGTAATTCTTATCATGACTAATTGCAATTGTCACAACTGTAAAGGTAGAAGTTTTGTAACATAAAGGAGGGAGTAGTTAATCTTACATTCCAGAAACAGAGGACCCTAGGACCATCAATGGAGAAGAGCATGAGCGGAATGTGGGGCCCTATCCAGAGACACAGCAACATCTGATTATGAAATCAGGAAAGGGATCATGATGGAGGCAGAGATGAGGACATGGAGAGATGAGTAACTGAGGACTCTAGACTCATGGAAAGAGAAAGACTTCTCTGGTGGTCAGGAGGCTTGCAGAATGTGCCCTTTGGTTGTTTAAATGATTATATAGTCCTGAGTATTTATACGCAGCCCCCTCCCCCCCACACACACACAAAAGAAAACCAGAGGACATAAAAGCAAATACTGTTGAATGGTGATGCATGGAGTGGATTGTAGTCATTGCAATGAAATGATGAGGGTAAAACTGATGTTCTCCCATGTAAACTATCCCTCAATTCACAATAAAAACTTAACAAAAATAGAAAAAGAAATCCAGAGATGTATTGCTTTAGACAAATCTGTTTCACAAGACCTCTTTAAAGTGTTTAAGAACAATGATGTCAGTTTGAGGACTAAGGTGAGCCTTCCACAAGCCATGATATTTTCAATAATTTCATATGCATGCAAAAGTTGGACAATGAATAAAAACCATAGAAGAATTTGTACCTTTGAGTTATGTTGTTGGAGGAGAAAATTAAAAGTGCCATAGACTACCAAATGAACAAACCAATCTGTATTGGAAGAAGTACAGTCAGAATTCTCCTTAAAGCCAGGATGGCCAGATGTCACCTACGATACTTCCAACATATTATCAGGAGGGTTCAGTCTTTGGAGAAGGCCAGCATGCTGTGATGGAAAGTGGAGGGTCATAGAAAAAGAGGAAGATCCCTAACGAGATAGATTGGTACGGTGGCAGCAGCAGCGAGCTGAAGCATAGCAATGATTATGAAGTTGGCGTAAGACTGGGCGGTGTTTTCGTTCAGTTGTGCATCAGGTCACTATGAATCAGTTCGGATTTCCTGGTGTGGTGCTGTGGGTTAATGCGCCAGACTGCAAAGCCGTTTGAACTACAGGGTCGGTGGTTCAAGCTCACAAGTTGCTCCTTGGAAACCATATATAGGGTAGCTAAGGGTCGGAACCGACTCGACAGCACTTAACAACAACAACAACAATAACAACAAAAGGAGCTCTGGTAGCGTTGTGGTTACGAATGAGGCTGCGAACCACAAGGTCAGCAGTTCGAAACTACCAGCGGTTCTGTGGGAGAAAGATGAGGCGTTCTGCTTCCGTAAAGATTTACAGCCTCGGAAACCCTGTGCAGGGTCACTATGAGTCGGAACCGACTCCACGGTACTTACTAACAACAACAATAACATGTATTTAACAAAGATAAAGATTATTCTAGGGGCAAATAGACCCCCCCCCCCCCAACTCAAATGCGTTTATGTTGTTGCCTGCAGAATTATGGAATCATGAAAGGAATCATGATTGGGATTGGTCCTGGAACCCCATTTTCCATTCAGGGCATTCCTAGGGTGGCTAACCACTGCCATAGAATCCGTTCTGACTTTTAAATCTTTGCAGAAACAGATAGTCTTATCTTTCTCCCCCAGTGTGGCTGGTAGGTTTAAACTGCTAACTTTGTGATTAGCAGTCCAGGGCTTTCAGGGTTCTTTATGAAATGGCTAGTCATAATCCACTTTCTAAAACAGTCTGAGAACAAAGTGTTTTACATTGCCTTTTAATGATCAGAATGAACTCAGTGTAGACCGGATTTATGGTAAGAGTGAAAATGGAGTGAGTGCTCCCACTGTAAACCGTTGTTGTTGTTGTTAGGTGCTGTCAGTCTGTTCCAACTATAGCAACCCTATGCACAACAAAAGGAAACACTGCCCAATCCTGCGCCATCCTCAGAATTGTTAACGTGGAGCCAATTGATGCTGCCACTGTGCCAATCCATTTCATTGAGGGTCTTCCTCTTTTTCACTAACCCTCTACATTAAGAAACATGATGTTCTTCTCCAGGAACTGACCTTCCTTATGACATGTCTTAAGTATGAGAGACAAGTCTTGACATCCTCACTTCTAAGGAGCATTCTGGATGCACTTTTTCCAAGACAGATCTCTTAGTTCTTCCGGCAGTCAATGGTACTTTAAATATACTTCCCAAACACCATAATTCAAATTCATCGATTCTTCTAAAGTCTTCTTTATTCATTATCCAACTTTCAAAATATTTGAGATGATTGAAAATACCATGGTTTGGGTCAGGAACACCATAGTCCTGAAACTGATATCTTCTCTCTTGAACACTTTAAAGAAGTCTTGCACAATAGATTTGCCTAATGCTGCACGGCCTTTGATTTGTTGACTGCTGAATCCATGAGCATTCATTGTGGATCCATGAAAAATTATGTCTTTGACTGCTTCATTTTTTTTTTCTCTCCATTTATCATGATGTTATTTATTGGCTCCATTGTGAAGATTTTTGTTTTCTTTACATTGAGATGCAATCCATAGTGAAGGCTTCATCAGTAAGTATTTCAAGTCCTCTTTACTTCCAGCAAGCAAGGTTGTGTCATCTGCATATCTCCCATCCTGATGTCACTTGTGAGGTGACCAGGGAGGTCCACATGTATCTTTTTCATAAAATACAGCTTCTTGAATTATTTGCTCAACATATAGATTCAATACATATGGTGAAAGAATACACCCCTGGTGCACACATTTCCTTATTTTAAACCATTCAGACCCTTGTTCTGTTCTAAATACTGCCTCTTGGTCTATGCACAGGTTTCTTCTGAGCACAATTAAGTACTCTGGAATACCATTCTTCACAATGTTATCCATAGTTTGACATGATCCACATAGTCAAAAGCTTTTTCATACTCAATAAAGCATAAGTAAACATCTTTCTGGTATTCTCTACTTTCATCCAAAATCCATCTTATGTAAGCAATGATATCCCTATTTCCATATTCTCTTCTGAATTTGGCCTGAATTTCTACCAGTTTCCTGTCAGTGTATTTTTGGAAATTTTTATTGTTAGACATTTCTTTGTAATAGGCACAACTATGGATCTCTTCCAATTGGTTAGCCAGGTAGTTGTCTTCCAAATTTCTTAGCATAGACAAGAGAGCACCTCTAGTGTTGCCATCAGTTTGTTGAAAGATTTCAATTTTTATTCAGTTTGAAAATTGAAAATGTCAATTACTGAATAC
>NW_006408836.1:2442117-2446565 GCF_000296735.1 Chrysochloris asiatica | reverse complement strand
TGTATGATATTCTTGATGTCATCCCACAACTCTTCTGGTCTTCAATTCTCTTCTTGAAATGGTCTCCAAATTCAGGTGGGATATATTCAAGATCATAGTTTGGCTCTGATTGACTTTTAAATATTTTCTTCAGCTTCAGTCTGAATTTGCATATGAGCTACTGATGGTCTATTCCACAGTCTGCTGCTGGCTTTGTTTGGCTGATGATATTGAGCTTTTCCATCATTTCTTCCCATAGATGTAGTCAACTTTATTCCTGTGTCTTCCATCTGGTGAATTCCATGTGCCTTTTGTGTTGTTGAAAAAAGGTATTTCCAATGAATAAATTGTTGGTCTTAGGAAATTCTACCATGAGATCTCCAACATAATTTCTATCACCAAAGTTATATTTTCTAACTATTGATCTTTATCTTTGTTTCCAACCTTCTCATTCCAAGTCCAGTAATTATCGATACCTCTTGATTGCATGTTTGATTAATTTCAGTCTGAAGCAGTTGGTAGAATTCTTCAATTTTGTTATCACTGGCCTTAATAATGTTTGGTGCATAAATTTGACTAATAATGATATTAGCTGATCTTCCTTATATCCTATCACAGACAATGGAGTCCTGGTGTGGCACTGTAAACAATGAACTTTTAACCTCAAAAGGCTAAGGATTCATACCCACCAGCTGCTCCTCAGAAGCCCTACAGGGGGCCAGTATGAGACAGAACCAACTCAAAATCACTGAACAAGAACAAAAAGAATCACAGACAGCACTGTACTTCAAGATAGACTTTGAAATGTTGTTTGTTGCTTTGTTTTGTTTTTTTGTCAATGAATGCGAAGCCATGCCTTTTCAATTTGATGTTGCTGGCATAGCAAACCATATAACTGTCAAATTCAAAATGGCCAATAACTGTCCATTTCAGCTTGCTAATGCCAAGAATATCTGTGTGTTCCATTTTATTTATGACCATTTCTAATTTTCCTAGGCTTATAGTTTGTACATACTGCATTCTGATTATTAATGGATATTGTCAGTTGTTTTGTCTCATTTGAGATGTGCCACATCAACAAATGAAGGCCCTAAAAGCTTTTAATCATTCACATCATTATGGTCACCTCGACTTTGAGGCCGCCACTTGTCTGTCAGTTTGTCATACTGTGGTGGCTTGAGTGTTGCTGTAATTCTGGAAGCTATGCCATGGATATTTTAAATACCAGCAGGGTAACCCAAAGTGGACAGGTTTCTGATGAGCTTTCAGACAAAGAATGTTGAGGAAGAAGGGGAGACACACTACTTCTGAATATTAAGTCACTGAAAAACTTATGATTAGCAGTGGAACAACTATTGAATATTGAAATATGATGAAGAACACCAGAATATTGTCATATATAGTGCCAGAAAATGAGCCCCTCAGATTGGAAGGCACTCAAAATGCAACTGAGGAAGAGTTGCCTCCTCAAAGTAGAGTTGACTGTGATGATGCAAATGGAGTAAAGCCCTAGGAACTTACATTTGCTGATGAGGAACAACTCAAAAGTGAAACAGCTGTGAACATCCATTAATCATCACAACATGTAATGTACAAAGTATGAATCTAGGAAAATTGAAAATTGTCAAAAATTAAGTGGAATATATAGCATTGATATCCTAGACATTAGTGAGCTGAGATGAACTGCTATTGGCCATTTTGGATATGTCAATCATATGGTTTACTACCAGGAATGAAAACTGAAAAGGAATGGCATCACATTCATCATCAAAAAGAACATCTCAAGAAAGTGCACACCTTTCCTAATTTAAAGCCATTCAATGTTCCTTTGTTCTGTTCGAACAGCTGCTTGTTAGTCTCTGTACATGTTCCTCCTGAGCACAATTAAGTGTTTTGGAACACTCATACGTCACAGTATTGTCCATAGCTTGTCATGATCCACAACTGAAAACTGTTTTGTATTATCTTGAGTAAAACTTTACTTGCATTGTCTAACGCATAATATTGTCTGATGATTTCTGCATTCCGTTGGGTTACCTCTGTTTAGAATGGGCACAAATAGGGATCTCTTCTAGTCAGGTGACCAGGTAGCTGTCTTCTACTATTTCCTGCTTCTGCTGCATTCTTGTTCTCACAGCTATCCCCGCCTTCAGTCTATACCCCAACATTGAATGGAACGAAGCCTCAAGAATGAAAATGGTGTGAGAAATGGGGAGTTGCTAATCATAACAAACAACATGCATAGCACACACTTTAAAACAGATACTGTGGTTCTTTCCTATAGGTCCCTTGTCAGTCTTATCTCCTTGACTAAGGAATTCTCACGGGTTGACTTTTCCACTTGGGCTCCAGCTTGCTTACCCCAGCTATACTCAAAATAATTTCATAATCAAGCATACCCACTAAAAGTGTGTTTTTAAAGAAGTATAGTGTGGAAGTGAGTTCTGAAGGAATTGTTTAAGTGATTGAAATAAACTAGTTGAGAAAAGTTATCAGTGCAGTTCTTGAAGACTTCAAAGACAGATTCCTTGTATAAGCTTTTATGAATTCATATGTGTTGGGGTGCCAATAAGGCAGTACTTGATTTACTTTTAGAAGTTTAAGAGCCTCTGACTCCTCATTGGAAGTTCAGCATTAGCAGTATTTCTGGTGGATGGAGATTCTGTTTTGAGGGGACCTGCTAAAACATGATAGCAAAGGTGCCAAAGAGAGATTTACCACAACAAGAAAGGAAGGTTAAACTACTGACCTGTACTCAAAGCTGTGATTTTGATTTTTGTGGTCCAGGTATGGTGCTAGGCAATGTGTAGCTAAAATTGACCTCCTCTCTGGACCCAGACATCCTGTATCAAGAAACTTGTTTTAAAACAGAAACTAAACATATGAGTGGTAGGGGTTTTGTGTCATCAAATCAGTTCTGACTCATAGTGACCCTGTATAGGTTTCTGAGGTTGTAAATTTTTATGGGAGCAGAAAGCCTCATCTTTTTCCTGTGACACAGCTGGTAGATTTGAACTGCTGACCTTGCATTTAGCAGCCTAACTCATAACCCATTACACTAACAACCTTGCAATCCCTAGTATGTGATCATACTGAATGCTGTGCAGGGATTCTTTAAATTAGATGGGGACATCATGTACCTAAGTTAGAAGTTACCACCCAAAAATTGATGAGTTATTGCAATTCTTTCTGTGTAGTGTCTGGAAGACACACCAACAGTTTTAGGTTGGGTAGGTCTAGAATTCTTATTTGGAAATCTCCAAAAAAAAAAAAAAATGTGGTTTTTCTGATAGCAATGAGGAGGTTTGAGTGATTAGAGAAGAGATGTGTACCTCAAACTCTGAAGCAGGCTATATTAGTTACCCATGACTTCATTTTTGTAACTATCACTGTCCAGAAGTCATTCTTATAATCAAAGTTTAAATCTTTTCTCTTATAGCTAATTTCCTTTTTATTGATGTCTCAACCATTAATCAACTTCTGTGGTATTTTGAATCTACAATGGAATGAAAATCTATAACACTTCCGGACATTCGTACATTCAAACCTTATTGAGTGTTTTCAATATGAAGAGTAGTAGGGCATGGATCTTTGAAGTCAGATGGCTGGGATTCCTTCTACTTAAGAACATGAACTTTGAGCCAGTCTGTCTCTCCCATTTCAATGCTATGTGACTTTAGATCAGTGACTTAATTTCAGTGGGCCTCAGTAACTCACTACATAGCAGGGATAAACAATAGTACATACCTCATAGTATTACTGTTAGAATTAGTTGAGGTAATACACGTAAAGTGTTTACAAGAGTTAAAAATAAGCATGATAAACATATTTGCTGGACAATTCAGCAACATCACAATGAAAGGAGAAAATATTGAAGTTTTCATGGATTTAATTAATTTTGATCCACAATCAACACCCAAATGATGTATTGGGCAAATCTATTGCAAAAGGTATCTTTAAAGTGTTGAAAAGGAAAGATGTCACTTTAAAGAAGAAGGTGCACCTGAACCAAGCCATGGTATTTTCAATCGTCTAATATTTATGCAAAAGCTGGACAATGAATAAGAAAGAACAGGAGAACAAACAAGATGGCGGATCTGGTGGACGTGTTGCAAAGAGCTCTGCCAACAACAACACAGAATACCTGACCAAGCAGGCTCAGGGGATGGTCCCAGAACTCTGAACCACATATAAAGGAATACTTAGAAGGTTGGAAGCCTTACGGCTGGAGGAATTTGTGGCAGAAGCAAGAAATCTATTGCTTTCTAGTCCAGGATGCTCAGCTGCTCCAGGAGCCACCATCTTGGGTGAGACCACATGGGGAAAGGATTGGAGAGGCCACAGATGCCTGGTAGAACCACTGAGATAAAGGTGTACACATTCTTCTCTCTTGGTAGCTGTTCATTGGTCCCTTGCTATCTGTGCACCTCCATTCTGGTGACTATAGGGGTGCCTGAGCTAGTGGGCAC
>NW_006408836.1:2421088-2428477 GCF_000296735.1 Chrysochloris asiatica | reverse complement strand
ACACACACATACCAGCTGATAACCTTGGCTTTAAAGATTATGTCAAAATTATGTAGTGAGTTATATGTTGTTGTTGTTAAATGCCAGTGAGTCTGTTCTGACTCATAGAGACCCTATATAGGATTTCTGAAGTTTTAAATCTTCACGGGAACAGAAAGCCTCATCTTTCTCTCACAGAGTAGCTGGTGGGTTTGAACAGTGGACTTTGTGGTTTGTAGTCCAGTGCTTTTCGTAGACCCTTTTAAAATCTTGAAATCGATTTCTTCGGTCTCATTTTCAGCCCATTTGTTCTCCTCATCTTCCCATCCTATGTTAGCCACACAAGCTGCTTCTGTTCCTCCCACTGATCACTAGTCACCTGCCCCAGATAGGCCCTTCCTTCCTTTTCTCTGCCTGGAACACCCTGACCTTATTCCCCAAGGTCTAACCCCCCAAAAAAAAAGACAGAAGAAACCTTTTTATATTCCTCTTACAGTTAATTGGTCTCTCATTGCAATTATAATACTTCTTATATCATCTCTAACAAAATGCTTGTTACATTATACTGGGAAGGTTTTTGGACAGGTTTTTACATTTGTCTCATTCACCATATTCTGGGTTCCAAGGCTAAAGAGGTTGGGTCCGATTCATTTTTGTATATTGGGCTCCTCAAATAGCACCAGGAGCACAGTAGGTGCATGCCTGGTAATTCTTGTTGGTGGATTCATAGTGACAATTAGAATAACTTTGGCAATCTTAGAAAGAGCAGTTTCCTGGAAAAGGAAGAAAAACAAAATAGCATTACCTTGGGAACACAACGTCCTTCCTTGTAATTACCACTCCATCCAGGAACAAATAATAATCAATCTTATATTTAGTCATTAAACTGTAGAAAGCTACAGTTAGAAAAAACTGAAGCTGTCATCCAATATTACTCTTTTGTATTACAGATCAGAAAACAGTCTATATTGAGCCTTTCTTTTTCCAAATTCAGGAACACAGTCTTCGATTTCCTCCATATTCTAGTTCCTGATTCATTTTCTTTGGATCTTGACACTTCTGTATTCTCTCTAGGTTGTTGGTTAAAGATGCTCATTTACAAAAGATAAATAAATGCCTGAATTTTTTTTTTAAATTGCATTTTAAAACACATTTGAGCATTCTTTACCAAGTCATTGAACAAGTCATTTAAAAGACAGTATCTGAAAAGGAACAAAACTGGCAGGTCTGGATTAGAACTTCATTTTCTTCTCTTGCCCATGGTCTGGTGGAGATGTGAATGGGCAGAAACGTGTCAATAGGCAAACAGTCAGAAAAAGAGCAGTAACCTGGACATTCAACCTCTAGAATTATGAAAATCCACTGGAGCCTGCTATCATCTCAGAGATTAGGGAGCAAGTTTTGCTCCCTCATGAAAAGTACAGACCTTGCGTTTGTTCCCTCAATAGATCTACCTAGTTTTTCTCACTTTTGAATGGTGAGCCCCAAAATATCAGATGTCAAATATGAGATGGGTGCTTTTGTGACAGTGTGGATGAACTTGCATGGGGATAATTAATATGGAGTTGTGAAAGAAGAAGCTTGGAGGAGAATATGGAGAAAGCTTGTCTTTGGCAAGATGCTTAGCCACTGGTGTCTTCAGGGCACTCTGTGCAACATGGAAAAAATTAAACTTCCTTCTGGTGCATCCAACTAACTGCATGGTCACTTTGACAACAACAAAAAGTGATAGTTAATCTTTTTTTAAAAAAATTTTTGTGTGAATTATGTGATAGTTTACATGGGAGAACATTAGTTTTACATTCATCCTATCATATATTGTTTCATTGCCATGATTACAATCTCCTCCATGCATCATCAACCAACCAAAGGGTATACCCTGTAAGCCTGCCCCCCAGTTGACAGCACACAGCCCCTCTCCCTCTCTGGGTCTAGAGAGATGGAGCACAGCTGCTCCATCTCTCTACATCATCATCTCTACCTTGATCTCTGGTGTCACTGCTTGTCTGGGTAGGGTCCCGCTCTCCGCTCTTCTCCATTGATGGTCCCAGGGACCTCGGCTCCTAGACTGCAAAGTCAACCACTCCCATCTTTTGCTACAAAATGTCTACCTTTACATTGTCAACCCTCACAATCAGTCCTGATAACAATTATTCACTGTTGTATCACAAGAGACCTATCCGCATCTCCTTTCATCAGCCCCGCCAGACAGATTGGATACTACTCAGTGGAGATTCTTCCTTCCTCCACACCCTCTGCATCTAGGCTCCCTCTTGAAATCTTGTAAGCCAGTCACTTCTTTCCTCTGTAGCCCCCCTCCACCCATTTTGGGTAGCCAATGTCCAAGTTGCCTATCTCTGTCTACTCTGTATGGAAGGGGTGGGAATGATCTTTACTGTAAAGATATGTTCCCTTTTTTGAGCTACTGCATGCATAGGTGTAGGTCAAGTTCATCAGATTGTATCAGATTACTCTTTTTTCGCTCTTCTTTCTGGTAGTTGTTCTTTAAGAAGTGTTTAGAAGAAATTTTAGCAAAAAGCAAGTTGCAACCTAGTAGTTCTCCAGAGTCTGCCCAAGATCTGAGCAATCCTATTGCTGTCTGGATAGAAAGTCTGGGCACCTCTCTGTATTTAAATGAAGCATTACTGTTAGCCTTAAAAGATGAAAATCCTCCTTAAATCTTCTGTACATTCAGTAGCCTATGAGTATGCAAGCATCCTTACCAATTCTGTGTTCCATCTTTTGGCAAGTAAATGTGACCAGAATCTATCTGTCTATTTTTGCTTCATACAAAATTCCAAATTCCAAGAGTTATGTTCAACTGTCAGGCTTCCAAATACAAGTCTAAATAAATTATAATTCTGATTGTTTACAAAGCTTGTCCATCCAATGTAGCTGGTGTTAATTAACTCTGGCAAGCTTAAATTCATTTTGCATATTCAACGATTGCTATGCAAAGCTGGGTTAGAAATAACCAATGCACAGACAGCACCATTAAGCAGAGTGCAGTCGTCACATATTTCTCCTTGGGCTGCTTCTGTTACCAATCAAATTTGCAGACGTGAGGCTAGAGAGTTTCTGACAGTAAGTCCCACAAAAAGATGCTGTTCATTTATTTTGGCAGTGGGTTCTTCTATTCTAAAAAGCAGCTGTCCATGGCAGAGTCCAACATTCTAACTCAGAACTGGCCTTTCTTAACATTAGCAGGACGTTGAGTTATGGCATTTTAGAAGGAGATGGAACCAATAGAAGGGTATATTGAGTAGCAGCAGTTAAAATTCTATAACTTGTAAAATCCCTTATGTTCAGTACAGTATTTTCAGTTATTAAAATGAACATAATTTAAAGAGCAATTTACTTTTCATCATTTGTATTGTGTATTCCAACCAGGTTGATCAGTTTTGTTTCTTTGTAGAAAGTTTTCAACTTCGACAATTTAAAAATTGTTCAAAGGCATGTTTTAATCTCAAACCAAAAGGTTTATATTGATATATTTTGAATTCCTATGAGGTTTTCTCTTTTCAAGTTATGTTAAGTTCTACAAATGCCCTATTAAAGTAGGATATTCTGGACATAAGCTAAGCTGGCAATACAATAACTGAAAAGTGGCTTGCATTTTTCACTTGATACCTTTCTAGACAACACAGCTGTGCGCTCACTTTATGGTGCTTTTGAGGCACACAGGGAAACACCCACATATACAACCTCAGGAACTGTCTTATCTACTAAAATGGGAAGAATGTTTTTCTTCTGAGCTCAAGTGACAAAAGAATTCACACTTACTCTACTAACAGACACATCTTTTTCCTTCTGGTTGTTGGCAGAATGCCCACCATAAGCCAACAGCAGTCTGGGTATGAAGCAGAGTTGGAGAGTGAGTAGTAGAGTGCCCCCAGCAATTTTTGTCCCCACATGAAAAGTACAGACCTGTGTTTGTTCCCTCAATAGATCACTGGGCATATTATATTCAACTATCTTCTGTGCATTCCAACTAGCTTCTGTGTAATACTTCTAGAATAGAATGCTACCACCAACAACGGCCATAGATACACATCTTATATTATTTTCTTTACATATATGCGTGTACTAATTCATTCAATTATATCAACACAGGTACAGTTCTTTGCATTTTATGACATTGAATAGGGATTTGGGTTTGGGATTGAAATTCATCTCTATATTTTTAATTCTTCCTCTGAAGATCATTCACTTTTTTCTACTCTGCTTTAGACCAGACACACTTAAAAGAGTCTGTACCTTGAATAGACTGGGCATTGTTGATGTTATGTGCTGCAATTCCAAGTAAACCATATCTACATGTCAGAAAGCAAACACCAGGCCACTTGTAGTGATACTACAGTGTGTGCTACAAATGTAACCCTGACATGTGTGAACTAGCCAGACATGTCCCCAAGAGTGGCTGTGCAGGATGTGGTAAAGACTGGAGCTAAATGGAAGCATAGTCTACAAAATGGCCTGTTTCAGGAAGGCGAAACCATACCATCCTAGAGGCAGGCCCATCCCTTCTGCTTCTCAGTGGGGAACCTGTTTCCTTAAGGGTGCTGATACTTTTACTTTTTTCAATGGAAGCAAGAGGTCATTTGTTTCCTGCACATCAATCATTTATGGGCCTAAGACCTCAGGGTGTGCTTATAGAAGGCAACAGGGCAAGCCATACAAGCCTCCCTCCTGAATTCCTGGAGAGCACTCAATCAAATCAAGTGACTAGAAGAGTCCAATTAATCAGACTTCACAGTGGAAAGAAAATCTAAATACCAAACCCATTGCTGTTAAGTTGACTCCAACTCATGGAGATCCCACTAGTTACAGAGTGGAACTGCTTCACAGGCTTTTCTTGACTGGACAACATTCTTTAAAGGAACAGATCACCACGTCTTTCTTGTATGGCACTGATGGTGGATTTGAATGTTCAAACTTTATCAGTAGATTACAAACCATTTGCACCACCCAGGGAATTACATAGTGGGGTCATGTATTCTAAAAACTCCTCAAACGTCTACAAATGACTAACTGAACTGGTTGCTTATTATCCAAAGCATCATGGGCCTATTTCACACCAGCAGTTGGCAAACTGTGGCCCTCAGCCTGTGTTTTTAAAGCCCACAAATTAAACTTAGGTTTTACTATGGACTCAAGCATACTAACCATCATGAAGGTGGTGCCGGGATGGCTGTTCTAAATAAGGTTGTTATGAGTCAGAGTGAACTGGAAGGCATCTAACAAAAATAAAAACAAAGGAAAAAAAAAAAAAAGCATATGGGGTAGAGATTGT
Source organism: Chrysochloris asiatica (assembly GCF_000296735.1). Lineage (NCBI taxonomy): Eukaryota > Metazoa > Chordata > Mammalia > Afrosoricida > Chrysochloridae > Chrysochloris > Chrysochloris asiatica. Next base: position 2,423,205 of record NW_006408836.1, on the reverse strand, counting down.
AGATGGTCTTCAAAGTCTAATATGTTTACTATTGGTCTTTTACAGGAAAATGTCAAAGTCATGAAGGTATTTCTAGCTGGAGTCACATCTTTTTCTTCCAGAGTCTGAGTGTGTCAGTAAGATGAGGAAAGAACTTTGGCTTTGATTTGGGGGTTCAATGAAAACCATGTGTAGTTTCGGGGTTGCTGGCATCACTTTCAGGCAGGACTCATCACATCCCAAAACCACTGTGCTCTCAGCCCAGTGAACAGTTAGATGGGAAAGCAACAGCTAACAGAGAATTCAATTGAACTCTAACATCTCAGTCATTGATGGGGCTCCCACGCAGCCCAGCCGTTCAGTGAGTGCACCTGTTTATCAGGTCTTTTTAGTCATTTGATACTTCAGGGTTTGGGTTTTTTTTCTTCTTCTTCTTCAATATGATTCTTTAAGAGTTGGCCCACCTCCAAGGCTTTGGGAAGATAAGATTCTAAAGTAATTCCTAAAGTTTCTACTTGGATATAGACTGCTTTTCAATCCAGATTCTTCCTCTTTGTTCTTTGATCTGAATCCCAGGAGATATATGAGTGTTTCTCCTGTTGCAGCTTTGTCTGAATATTATCAGTCTCTTGAGCCAATATTATTAGTCTGCTGATGTGCTCTGGGATGATTACCCAAGGTCTTGCTTGTCTTTGGGCCAAACTTTATCTTCCCAAAACTGCTGTGCCTCCCTGGGGTTTGTATCTCCTTCATAAGCAGTCTGAGTAAAAACCTATTAAGGATCAACTTGTGTTCTCCCAAAATCCTAACCTCTATGCCTGTGGTATACACCTATTCTTCTCTTATTGACTAACTCACTATCTGATGATTCATATTTATGACAACAGTAAAAATCTGCTATCTGACTAATTTAAATATTAATGACAAAAATTTGTTAGATGTTATCAAAATCTTAAGGCAATGAGTTCCTGGACTTTGAGGAATCAGTAACATAGCCTCAGGGAACACCATGGTCAATTGGCATAACATAGTCCACAAAGACAATGTTGTACATCCTACCCAGGTAAGTAGTGTCTGGGATCTTAAAGGCACATAAGGCACTTAACAACAACAACAAGGTATCTCCAAATGCCGAAGAAACAAAAGTTATGAAAATTGAATATGCCTGGAATCAACTAGTCCAATAGACCAATGGAGCAGGCAAACATCAGTCACCATGACTCTGAGACCAGAAGAACTAGCTGTTGTCCAGCTACTACTAACAACTGTTCTAGAAACATCCTGGATAATGTGGAACAAAACTCAAAATTTTATAAATATATATAAAAGACCAGGCTTACTTGTCAGAAAGAGACTAAGAACCCTAGACTATGGCCTTCAACCACCCTTCAGGTCTAGAATGTAACTCACCCTCGTGGCCTAATTTTTAGCAAAGCAGTAGAAAGGTATATAGGGAGGATAACAACACCAGTAAAGTATGCTCACCATGGAAATGCCAACCATTCAAGAAAAACTTAAAGATAAAATTGAGACAGGATGGGAAGGAGGGAGGAATGGAAACAGGAACAACAGGGAGGAAGTAGGATAACTATTATTATATCAAGGGGATTGCAATCATTGAGATGAAAAATGTATTATTTGTTGAATGTAAAACTGATGACCTTCACTGTAAACCTTCACCAAATTCACAATAAAAAATATTAAAAGAAAAAAGAATTGGTCAATGTTTCAGCACTTCTAGAGGGAGTATGTGATCAAGAAGCAATGGCATTCAAGAAAGAAGTTCAAGTTGTATTGAAGGCATTAGTATATAACAAGGCTCCAGGAATTGAAATCTTTCCACAAACTGACACAGTGCTGGAGACACTCACTACACTGAGAAATTTGGAATATATCCATATTTGTGCCCCTTCCAAAGAAAGGTAACCCAACAGAATGCATAAATCATCTAACAATTGTTGTTGTTAAGTGCCATTGAGTCAGTACCGACTCATAGAGACCCAATGCACAACAAAATAAAACACTGCCCAGTCTGGGCTAACCTCACAATTGTTGCCACGCTTGAGCCATTGATGCTGCCACTTTGCCAATCTATCTTACTGGGGGTCTTCCTCTTTTTCTCTGACCCTCCACCTTAC
>NW_006408836.1:2418318-2420410 GCF_000296735.1 Chrysochloris asiatica | reverse complement strand
TGTTGCTGTTAAGTGCCATATGAAAGTAAAATTTTGCTGAAGATAACTAAAAATGGTTGTATTAGTATATCAATGGTGTTGCCAGAAATTCAAGTTGGATTCAAAAGTGGAAGCATGGACATCATTACTAGTATAAGTTGGCTCTTGCTTAGAAGAAAAGAATACCATTAGGATGTTTACTTGTGCTTTATTGACTATGCAAAGGCATGTAATTGTGTGGATGATAACAAACTTTGGATAAAACTGTGAAAAATCATACTCCAGAACACTTCATTGTACTCATTGGAAATCTGTAACTAGACCAAAAGGATAGTTGTTGGAACAGAAAAAGGGGATACTGAATTTCTTAAAATCAGAAAAAGTTTGTGCCAAAGGTGTATCCTTACACCATACTTATTCAATCTGTATGCTGAGCAAATCTTTCAAGAAGTTGGATTGTATGAAGAAGAGCATGACATCAGGACTAGAGGAAGACTAATTAACAATCTATGATATGTAGATGACAGAGTCTTGCTTGCAGGAAGAGAAGAGGATTAGGAATACTTACTGATGAAGATCAAAGTGTTACAATAATCAGTCAGTCACAATCAGGCCTGCCATTTTAGGCTGTACCTTCCGGGTTCTTCCCTCTCTCCCTTCCCTTCCACTCCATTTTGTAATCTTAAATTTCTGTTTCCCCGCCAATCTAAGATACAAGGCAAGTAGTTTAAAAGGCAACATGGCTTTTGATAGGACAGAACTAAATCACTCCAGCAATGATGTGTGATCTCCTGATTTGAACCTATATAAGACCACTTCAACACCATAACTCAAAAGCATCTATTCCTCTACAGTCTTCCTTATTCACTGTCCAGCTTTCACATGCATATGATGTGGTTGTTGAAAATACTGGATACAGAAGAGGACATGGAAAGAAGGATATCATTACAGATGTCTGATGGATCTTGGCTGAAAGCAGAGAATATCAGAAAGATGTTTACCTGTGCTTTATTGAGTATGCAAGGGATTTTGATTGTGTGGATCATAACAAGCTATGAACAACATTGTGAAGTATGAGTATTCTTGAACACTTAATCATGCTCATGAGAAATCTGTACGTGGACCAAGAGGCAGTTGTTCGAACAGAACATGGGAACGCTAAATGGTTTAAAATTAAGAAAGGTGTGTGACAAGGTTGTATTCTTTCACCATATTTATTCAACCAGTATGCTGAGCAAATAATCTGAGAAGCTGGGTTTTATGAAGAAAAAATGTGACTTTAGGATTGGAGGAAGACTCATTAACAACCTGCGATATGCATATGATACAACCTTGCTTGCTGAAAGTGAAGAGGACTTAAAATACTTACTGATGAAGATCAAAGAGCACAGGAATGCATCTCAATGTAAAGAAACAAAAATCCTCACCACTGGGCCAATAAACAACATTCTGATCAACAGAGATAAGATTGAAGTTGTCAAGGACTTCATTGTTCTTGGATCAACTATCCACACCCATAGAAGCAGCAGTCAAGAAATCAAAGGGTGTATTGCATTAGGCAAATCTGCTGCCCTAGACCTTTGTAAAGTGTTGAAGAGCAAAGATGTCAGGTCAGCTTGAGGACTAAGGTGCACCTGACCCAAGTCATGATGGCACCTAACAACAACAACAACAACATTGCAATGGATTGCCAAACCAAGATGTGAAGCAGACAGTGCTATGGGAGGAAGAGTTGGAGCCATACTAGCATAACAAAGGTTGTAGGGTGGAAGTATGTCTTACCTTCACTTCATAGGAATTGGCCTTGGGCTGATTTTGTGTTCTTTTCCCCCTTGTGAAGTCAGAGGAAGTCAGACATGGTCCCTACATGGTTTTTTCTGTGAGCGTTTATTTTTAAAAGGAAATATTTTTAATCCACAGATGCATGCTTTCTATCAATCTTCCGTGGACTAATATTTTTTCCTTTTTAATCTCTTAAATCTCTTTAAATGACATATTTTCACAGCAGAGAAACTTTTATAGAAATTTTATAGAAAATTTTATAGAAAATTGCTTCCACCTGAAATGCTGTCAAAGTACTTTGGGAGCAACATGGTTTATCTCCTACACGAAA
>NW_006408836.1:2415646-2417537 GCF_000296735.1 Chrysochloris asiatica | reverse complement strand
CAGTTGGAAGGTGACGTCCTCTCTGACCTCTACCACATAGTAATTTGCCTCACCCTAAAATTGATTTTGATTCTCTTTACCCCTTTGAAGTCAGAAGAAGTCAGACAATGATGCTCCCATGTCATTTTTACAGGTTTTTTTTTGTTAACTTACCATATGGAGTTCCTTGGATAGCACAAATAGTTACGGTGCTAGGCAGCTAATTGAAAGGTTGAAGGTTTGAGTTCACCTAGAAGTGCCTTGCAAGAAAGGCTGGTGATATATTTCTGAATAATCAGGCATTGAAAACACTATGGAATATAATTCTACTCTGTTACACATGAGGTCTCCATGAATCAGAATTGACTTCACAGCCACTGGTTTTGGAGTTGTAAATTTTCGATATATTTTGTAACTGCTGAAGTGTCATCTCAATGATCTTTTGACATTTGAAAATTTATGGTTTTCCTGTTCCTTTGGAAGCAATTTTAATATTATTTATATCTGCTTGTCAGAGTCCTGGTGTGGCGCTGTGGGTTAATGTGTCAGACTGCAAAGCCATTTAAACTACAAGGTCAGTGGTTCAAACTCACCAGTCGCTCTTTGGAAACCCTATACAGGGTCGCTATGGGTCGGAACTGACTCGACGGCACTGAACAACAACATATCTGCTTGTCAAGTTATATATGACAGCTTTTGTAAACTGAGAAGAGAACAAAGGAAGAACAAGTAAAGATGAAGAGAAGAAAGGGAATAACTGGTCAAATAAAGTATGACTTGTATGAGAAAGGTTTGGGATGAAGGGCAGCTCCTGCTCTGATGGATTGCAATGTTTTGGGTCAGTGAAGAATGGGAGGCCCAGCCCCTGGAGGGGGTCTCCACCTTTCTGTTACTTACAAACGACTTCTCAGTTGTCTAAACCACACCTCCACCACTCCCCATAAAAAAAGAGCATTTTTGAAGTCAATGATATTTGTCCAAGAAGAAATCAGTATCAAGCAAATTACTTCTTTTAAACATTCAAACTATAAGAGTTATTTGGTATAAAGCTTTTTTTTTTTTTTCCATTTCATGTTGCTTTGAATGAAGAGATTCACTACAAACAAAAAGAATATTCACCTCAGGTAATACAGCTAGTTTCTGAATTCTAACAGAATTCCCTGATTTACAACAAGCTTTCTATAACAAAGTAATTGTAGTTTAGCAAAAACAGCAAAATAAGATTTCAATTTTTAATTTGTAAATTATGCTTTAAGTGTCGCTTTTCTTACCCTTTTTTTTTTTTTCAATAGCACATTTTATTTTTCTCTTTTCACAATGATTTGATAATTAATAATACAGGCTAGTACATTGGAGTTTAGAGCAAAACACACAAGGCTGCATATTTAGTTTAAAAGAAGTCTTGTTTGCCAGTTAGAACCACAGCTGTTGAGCAAATAGCCTTCATAAAATAATTATAATATAAATAGTTAACTTTGGTATCGATTGATGGTGTAGAAAAACCAGAGACCACAATAATATTAAAAGGTAACAATAATATCAAAAGGAAAATAAGGAAAAATAAATAATAAAGAGAAAGTACGTTTTTATAAGATTTGTTCACAGAATCTAAGCAAATTCTTAAAAGAAATATAAACAGCAAGGTGAACATTAAATACTTCCCTAAATTTTAACTATTTTAAACTATTGTTGAACCAATCTTGTGTTTCCTTAGTTGGATTTGTGTGATCTGGCTATTTCTACACAGTACACAGACGGAAGAAAATCTCTGTAATAATCACCTTTAAGCTTGCAGTTCATGTTGTTGTTGTTGTTGTTGTTGTTGGAATCCTGGTGTGGTGCTGTTGGTCCATGCACTGAACTGCAAAATCCATTTTGAACCGGGAGGCCTGTGGTTCAAGTTCACCAGCTG
>NW_006408836.1:2412941-2414966 GCF_000296735.1 Chrysochloris asiatica | reverse complement strand
CATAGTCACAGAGGGCTAGAGCTGAGAGTGAAGCATCCTGCTGATATGAAGTGAGAAGAGTTGCACAAGAACACCCAAAGTTGCAGATAGTACCCATTCGACCTAGCCTAAATTACTTGATAATCAGAACTCGACTAGAGGAAGATTTAAAAAAAAAAAGAATGAAACAATTTTTGATAAAGGAAACAAGGATAAATTGCTACAATTTGATGAACTTGACCTATACTCATGGAGGTAGTAACTCTAAATACCAACAGAGAAGGAAGGCGTCTTCACATCAAGTTTCAATGCTATCCCCTCTGTACACAGGGTAGATAGGGATGGGCAACTTAGACATTGGCTACCTAAAATGAGGGGGTAATAAAGGCATGAAGTGACTAGCTTGCAAGCTTTCAAGAGGGAGCTTAGTTTAATAGTGTATGGAGGAAGAAAGAGTCGCCACTGAATAATTTTCATCTTGTCTAATGGGTCTGGTCATAAGGGATGGGGATAAGATTATGATTCAATAGTGAGTAATTGTTATCACGACTAATTGCGAGTCTCACAATTGTAAAGGTAAAAGTTTTGTAACAAAAACTGGGGAGTAGTTAATCTTACAGTCCAGAAACAAAGGATCCTAGGACCATCAAGGGAGAAGAGCACAAGCGGAATGTGAGAACTTACTCAGAGAAGCAGCGACACTAGAGAAAGAGGCAGAGATGGGGACATGGAGAGAGGGAGCAGCTGAGGACTCTAGATTCATGGGAAGAGAGGGACTAAGTGATGGTGGCCAGGAGGCAGACTTTAAGAATGTGCACTTTGGTGGTGTAAATTATCATATATGCCTGAGTATTAAAAAAAAAAAAAAAAAAAAGCTAAAGTGAATAGAGAGAAATACTGTTAACTGATGGTACATGGAGGGGATGATTAGAATCATTGTAATGAATCAAAGTATATGATTTGTTGAATGTGAAACTGATTATCTGCCCTGTAAACTTTCACTCAATCCACAATAATAACCTTAAAAAAAAAAGTCTTTATTTCTTCAGAAAGATGGGCCTCTATACATGCCCTAAAAGAATCTAGACTGTTTCCTAACTATGAGACAAAATTTCCATTTTCTACTAAGGAAAATGTAATTTGCACTTGACTATAGCTACCCTACACCATCTTTCTTTTCCAAATCAGAAATTTCTAAGTCACAAAGAAATTTAGGGATCAAAAGAAGGAAGATCAATATGCCAACAAGGCTTCTTGCAGCCTGTGAAAACTCCAAGATTATTTCTTTCTAACAAGAAAATATTTCTCAGGAAAAGACACTCCTATCTCTCCATAGCACTGAAGCTCAAATTTGTATAAAAACACACAAGCAACACACAACAACAATTACCAAACTCCTAGTTGCTTCCAAAACTGCTTCTCAGAGACGTTCAGGCCTTTTTGTGAACATTTAAAATAGACTTGTGGGAGCAACAAGATATCCTTTGTGTTGTTGTTAGTCGCCATTGAGTTGGTTCTGGCTCACAGCAACACTATGAACAACAGAATGAAACACTGCCTGGTCTTACACCATCCTCCCAATCATTCGTATGTCTAAGCCCATTGATGAAGCAATCCACCTTGTTAAAGGTCTTTCTTTTTTTCATTGACTCTCAACTTTATTGAGCATAATGTTCTTCTCCAGTGATTGGATGCCCCAGTAACACATCCAGAGTACATGAGATTAAGTCTCAACATCCTGGCATCTAAGGAGTATTCTGGCTGTACTTTTTCCTAGACAGATTTGTCCATTCTTCCAGTGTTGTTGTGGTTCAGTGCTATTGAATCAGTTCTGATTCATAGTAACCCTATATAGGGTTTCCAAGGAGTGGCTAGTGGATTTGAACAGCCAACCTTATGATTAGCAATCAAATGCTTATACTACAGCACCCACACCAGGAATCTACTGCTAGTCCATAGTATATTCCATATTCTTTAATAACACCATAATTCAAATGCATCAATTCTTCTTCAGTCTTCCTTATTCATTGTTCAACTTCTACATGT
>NW_006408836.1:2409889-2412121 GCF_000296735.1 Chrysochloris asiatica | reverse complement strand
TCAAAAATGAAATGGAACACATAAACATCAATATCTTAGGCATTAGTGAGCTGAAATAGACTGGTATTGGCCATTTTAAATCTAACAACCACATGGTTCACTATGCTGGGAATGACAAATTGAAGAGGAATAATGTTGCATTCATTGTCAAAAAGAATATATGAAGATCAGTCATGAGGTACAATGCTGTCTGTGACAGGATAATATCCATGCACCTACAGGGAATCCCAGTTAGTACCACTATTCTTCAAATTTACACACCAACAATTTTGGACTAAACCAAGTGTTGAACATTCATACAAACGAGTGTTATTTAGTGATAAAAAGAAATGAGCTCTCTAGCTACAAAAAGAAAGAAGAAACTTAAATGCATATTGTTAAGTGGAAGAGGAGTCCTAGTGTGATGCTGTAGGATAAATAGTAGGCTGCTAACGACAAGGTTGGTGGTTCAAACCCACCAGTCACTCCTCGGAAACACTATACACTGTCTCTATGAATTGGAACCGAATTGGTGGCATACAACAGCAACAACTGAAAGAAGTCAGTCTGGAATGCTGCATATTGTATGATTCCAAGGATCATTGTCCCACTGGTGGCACAGTGGAATGAGCATTGGTTGGTGGTTCAAACTCACCAGCTTCTCTCCACAGAGGAAAGATGAGGTTGCCTGATCCCATAAAGATTTACAGTCTTGGAGCCCCTATGGAGCAATTCTATTCTGTCCTATAGGGTCTCTATGAGTCATGAATGAGTCAAAGGCTATAAGTGGGTTTGATTTCAGATGTAAGATATTCTAGAAAAGGCAAAACTATTGAAATAAGATCTGTGTTCGATATCATTCATGGAGTGAAGGGAAGGGACAAATAGGTAAAACACAGAACATTTTAAGGACAGTAAAATAATTCAACATGTCACTATGCATTTGTCAAAACCCGTAAAGTTGTGCCTGGTCCGCGCATCTCATACACAGCCATTACCAGTCTGCCAGTGGAGGTTTGTGTGTTGCTGGGATACTAAAGAGGTTTCCGCAGAACTTGCAGATTAAGAAGGACTAGGAATACAGGCCTGACTCTACTTCTCAATCTCAGACAATGAAAACCCTACGGATCACAATGTCCGATCTGCAACTGATCCTGAGGTTAGTGCAGGATGGAGCTGTGCTTTATTTCATTGGGCATTCTGTGACCAGAAGTCAGATGCCAAGTCAGCTGCAGCTAACAACAACAGTAGAACTGTAGAACACAAAGAGTGAATCCTAATGTCAACTATGATCTTGCTGCTGCTGCTGTGTGCCATTGAGTTAGTTGTGACTCATAGTGACCATGTATAGGGTTTCCAAGACTAAATCTTTCCAGAAGCAGAAAGCTTCATCTTTCTCCTTGAAGCAGCTGGTAGATTCAAACTGTTGACCTTGCGGTTAGTAGCCCCATATACTACCAGAGCTCCTTAAACTATGGTCTTAGTTAATAATAATATATCAATATTTATTCATCATTATTCATCATTTTTAACGAATATATCACATGAATGCAAGATGTTAATAATAGGAGGGAAAATGTGAAAACAATACACGTTGTGTGCAATTTTTCTGTGTATCTACAATTGTTCTTGAAAAAGAAACACACAAATTAAAGAAGTATTTTAAAGAGATCTGAATAGAAGTCTTAATGAAAACTACAAGGCTTCAGACTTCATACTACAGGCTATAGAAAGCCATTTGTTGTTGTTAAGTGCCGTCAAGACAGTCCCCAATCATAGTGACCCTATATAGGGTTTCCAAGGAGTGGCTAGTGCCTTTGAATCACTGACCATGTGGTTCAAACTGACCTAGTGGTTGAGTGTTTCTCCTATAGCACCACACTGTATGAATACTATCACAGTTATCAGAATCCATTTTGCAGACTGGCACGGAAGCATTTTGCTAGAGTCAGATTTAGTTGTTGCTGTTGTTAAGTGCCATTGAGTTGGTTCTAACCCATAATGACCCTGCATAGAGTTTCCGAGGAGCAGCTGGTAAGCTTGAACAGTCAACCTTGCTATTCAAACCAACTTTGCAGTCCAGTGCATTAACCCACAGTGCCATACCAGGACTAGTGCTTCTAAAATTCAACTACTAAAAATGCTCCATTTCAATTCCTTTTGAGTGCAAGATGAGGCTATCTGCTCCCATAAAGATTTACATCTTCAGAAACCCGATGCAGGATCACTATGAGTCAGACCGACTCGATGACA
>NW_006408836.1:2406842-2409489 GCF_000296735.1 Chrysochloris asiatica | reverse complement strand
GTTAGCAGTCCAGTGCTTATCCTACAGAGCCACACCAGGACTCTTAAATATTCTATACTTGTGCTAAATTCTTCCTCTGTGTTGTGTTTTATTATAAGAAATGAGCTTTAAATGATTTTTGGCCAGAGGCATGATAAAATGTTTGGCTTCAATATCATTCCAGACATTTTTGTCTTAAGTTTGTAAGACCTTGGTAGACTTCTACTTCTTGGAATCCAGTGTCTTGGTGTGTGTGTGTGGTTTTTAAGTAAATGCTGAGTTTGATTCTTTATTTTAAACAACCTTATATTTCTTCTCAGGATTGTTGGCAAGAAATCCATGTTTTCAGTATTCCAATGATCCAATTTTGCCATTGCTCAAACATTGTTGTTAGCTGCTGTGAAGCCAGCCTCTGACTCCTGGGGACCCCTGTTCCTGCACCATCCCTGTGTTCATAGCAGAGTGAACCATTAGGTTTTCTTTGGCTGATTTTCAGAAGTAGGTTTCCAGGCCTTTCTTCTTAGTCTGCCTAGTCTGAACCTCTATTGACACCAGTTCAACATCATAGCAACTCACAAGCCTCCATTAACAGAGGTGGCTACCCACAATATGCATCAACTAACAATTAACTTGAAAGATATCACCTTATTCCTAAACCACCAATGTCATTACTTAAGGATTGGACTCCCAGAAGATTTCCAGTCTTTCCTCAAGAAAGCCTGTTCAGTCAAATGCTGGCGTCCTCACTTCCTCAAGGAGTCAGCAAATATTTCATGTGCTATCAAAGGCTGCAACCTTTCTCCCCTCCATAGTCAAATGTCCCACGTATGTCAAAGGTAGAACTCTCATTGAGAATCCTATTCATTTGAATTGTGTACTTGATTAATTTTTTGTGTTAAGGGAAAAGCCTTTCAACAATTTCCTGCCCTTATGCTGGAAAGTAAGTCTTATCCCTGATGTGTTATCTTCTTTTTGTATATAATGAGGTAAAGAAACTATTTATTCTTCCAACTTCATGATCAGCATTGTTTCAATGACTTCCTTTTCAGTCTTTCCATGGGATTTAACAATGGATATTTCCTTGCTTTTGTTTGCTGATGGTATAAAGAATTTCTGTCTTTTTGTTTCAAATTGATGCTTAGAAGCTAGGATTTCCTTTCTTAGTAACAGTGTATCCCATGAGCATTGCTTAGTTTTGCCTTGTGTTTGTTAACACTCTGTTTCACTTCTATTTTGTTTTCTTTCTCTTTTTATAATGTATACATTAAGAAGACATTGCTGTTTAGCTTTATTTACTGCCTTTTTCTTCTAGTTCTTTGGAATGGTCATCTATGTGTTAAAGCAAACGAAAAAAGAAAAGACCATCTTGCGAATATTCTATCCATCAGTCCTTACTTGTCTTTGAAGAATACTAGGAAACAAGAACATTGGCAAGATGGTCTTTTCTGTTTTCATTTGTTTTAATACATAGATGACCATTCCAAAGAACTAGAAGAAAAAGGCAGTTTAAGGACCTCTCATAGTGTAGTGGTTACGAATCGGGCTGTGAACTTTAAGGTCAGCAGTTCAAAACTATCAGATGCTCCATGGGAGAAAGATGAGGTTTTCTGCTCCTGTAAAGATTTACAGCCTTGGAAACTGTGTACAGAGTTGCTACAGGTTGGAACTGACACAATGGCACTTAACAACAACAGGAAGCGTTTGCTGTTTATTCCGCCTTTTTGTGTCATCCTGGTGTGGTGCTGTAAGATCAACACTGGACTTCTAATCACAAAGATGGCAGTTCAGACCCACCAGATACTCCTTGGAAACTCTATGGAGCAGGGGTGGGGAACGTCTGATCCACAGGCACTATAAGGTCCTGGAAATAATTTGGTCTGGCCCTGTCAAGTTGCTGTTAAGTGCCATTGAGTCAGTTCCAACCCATAGTGACCCTGTATAGGATTTCCAAGGAGCAATTGGTACGTTTGAACTGCTGACTTTTTTGGTTTGCAGTCCAGTGCTGTTCCTACAATGCCACATCAGAGGTCCAGCCATCAATTTGGTGGTGGTGGTGCATCATGGAGTCAGTTCCTATTCATAGTGACCCTGCATAGAGTTTCCGAGGCTGTAAATCTTTACAGGAGCAAAAAACTTCATCTTTCTCCTGAGGAACACCTGGTAGTTTTGAACGGCTGACCTTGAGGTTAACAACACATCTCGTAACCACTATGCTACCAGAGCTCCTTAGCCATCATATTTGGAGTAAGTTAATTAAATGTTTGACCAAAGATAGCAGGCTAATTTTAAAGTTGGTAGTTTTGTATGGTCCGCAAGTGATGTCATAAATTTTGACAGAATAAAGGTCTTCCCTCCCCTGCTATAGAAGGTCACTGTGAGTTGAAACTGACTCGGCACTTAACAACAATAGTCATTGCATGTGTATCTTTTTGTTTGCAAGTGGCATTTCAGAATTGTAGTTACATCTTCTTTCAAGGAATACAGTGAGGTCCAATATTCATTCCAAAGGCTCTCTCTCTATAGATAGATAGATAGATAGATAGATAGATAGATAGATAGATAGATAGATAGATAGATATAGATATATATTTGTTGTTGTTGTTATGTGTCGTGGAGTCGGTTCTGACTCATAGAGACCCTGTACAGGGTTTCTGAGGCTGTAAATCTT
>NW_006408836.1:2403863-2406659 GCF_000296735.1 Chrysochloris asiatica | reverse complement strand
TGTAAATCTTTACGGGAGTAGAAAGCCTCATCTTTCTCCCAAAGAGTGGCTGGTAGTTTCGAACTGCTGACCTTGCGGTTCACAGCCCAATTCGTAACCACTACACTACCAGAGCTCCTTAGTAGCACCCCCTACTCCCCCCACCCCCCCACATTTTCGGTAGCCAATATCCGAGTTGCACATCCCTGTCTACTTTATGTATGGAGAGGGTGGGAATGATCCTTACAGCATGTTCTTTTATATGATGGCTCATGGTATGCATCATATATTTTTTAAAGTATGCCAAAGGTTTACTTGACTGTTCTTCCCTTGCTTCGAAATTTGCAGCTTTAATGATTTTGTCAGGTGTTTTCTGCACACTCATTATTCTCAAGGCCACATTGTTGTTAAGTGCCTTGGAGTCAGTTCTGACTCATAACCACCCTGGGTATTCAATGCTGTAAATCTTTGCTGGAGCAGAAAGCTTCATCTTTCTCCCATGGAACAACTGTGAGCTCAAACTGCCAACCTGTGGTTAGCAGTCTAGTACTTATCCTCTAGAGTCACAGAGCTGTCAAGACCTTCTACCATAATCTAAATATACCTTTTAAAAAAGGAATGCTCACAGTAGACCACCTCTCTACCTTTCCTGCATCCTACTTCTCAATCTATTTGGTCAGTTTTTTAGATGTCTTTGAATAATAAATAACACACACACACTAGATCTCCTATATCTAAGGTGACCATAGATTTTTTCATCAACTAAATAAGGTACGTTCTTAGTGAAAGAGATACTACTAATTGTGTGGAGACAACAGGCAAAACTTGCTGAGATCACAGCAGCAAACAAGCATACTACCAAATGTCCCACCATTTTCTACATAACAGAAAGTGTGAAAACTTAGATGGAAAAAACTAATCTCATCATCCTAAAACAACCACTCAGTTAACAACTGGGTTCTTTTCTAATTTTTCCATTATCTTTGATACAGTTGCAACTCAGACAGTATATGATTTTGTACCCTGTGATTTTTCTTAATGTTATATAGCAAAAACATTTTTCATTTTGCTAGTCTTCAGAATCATTTTAACATCTATCTCAAGATCATTTCAAGAAGATGTACTGACCATAACTTTGATCATGGCTTGCCAGTGTTTGATTGATTGATTGTTTTTTGTTTTTATTGCTTATGAAGTAAGTCCTCACTGCTGAAAACATGCCTGTAGATTAGTGGAATGGCATCATCTGGGAACTTGTTAGAATTGCAGACCCTCAAATCCCACTCCAGAATGACTGAATCTTCATGTTAAGAAGCTTTCCAAGCAATGCATATTCAGGATTGAGAACTACTAAGTTACGCTATATATAAATAATGCTGCTGTGAACATACATCTTCATGATATATTTTCCCTGCTTGTGGATTATTTAGTTGTATCTGATTCCCAGAAGTGATACTGTTGGTTCAAAGGACTTGTATATTTCTATGCTTGTTAGATCTCTGGAGAAGGTATCATGTTTGGTAAGGTGGAGAGTCAGAGAAAAAGAGGAAGACCCCCAGCAAGATGGATTGGCAAAGTGGCAGCATCAATGAGCTTAAGCATGGCAACAATTGTAAGATTGGCCCAGGACCGGGTACTGTTTCATTCTGTTGTGCATACGGTCACTCACTATGAGTCAGTACTGACTCAATGGCACCTAACAACAACAACAACAACAACAATGCTTGTCAGATTTTCAGGGGGAAGAAGAGAACACTTTAAGAGCCAGAGGGATGAGCATTGCAAAATGCTATAACCTGAGCAATGGTCCAGTTAGGGCCCTCTGTTGACTGTTAGATTATGATAGACCTGTTGGGGCCCTTTAAAATGTATAATTCAAAGAGCAAGCTTCATATTCCCATCTGGAAGCAAAGCCAGAGAGAAAAATAACTTTCCTTTCCATCTCCCTGCCCCATAGACTAACAGAGCTTCTTCCAGTGCCCATCAGATTGTGATGCTGACAACTCCTAAATATTCCAGATACAGGCCAGAAACCTCCTTATATTTCAAGTCGAGGGAATTCATTCCTGACTTTCTCTGAGTCATGAAGAGAAAGAAATGCTTCTTTTGGGGGCCTTTAGATTCACCTTCCAAGCCACAGTAATTCTAGCTTTGTTCTGGCATCCATAACCCAAAGGTTCATTGGGCTGCTTCCTTGATGGTTCCTGAACCTCATTCCTTCCCCAGGAGCTACAGATATTTTCTTTTATAGATAATCTCAACCCTTAAGGGGTCTGTCATTCCAAGGCTTGTGCCATCCTCATTGAGTTCCAACACATTAACCAGGATTTTCTCTGTTCACTGCTGCTTTTATAGCCGACCTGGTTTTCTACTCCAACATCTCCAAAGTTTTGCTGGCCTCTTGGTTGCTGTTTTTCTTGGGACAATGTTACAGCTGAGGTTTATGATATGCTTTCCTGATAGTGATATTGTCCAGAGCCTCAATTTTTTTCTTAGCATTCTTAAGGCTGCCCGTCAAAACCACCACACATCAGGCCTGCTTATCTGTATGGATGTCTGGAACAGAGTCTGGCAACTTCATCGTGTTGGTTTTGTCTTCATTCAGGGATGATCACAAATGGACTCTGGATTTGTCTTCAGTTTACTGGAATATCAATATTCAACCTGACAGACTTGACTCAGTTGCTAACATGCCTTAACTATTTCGTCTGAAGACATTTGCCCTAATTAACTTTCCCAATGACAGAGCTTAAAGTTATCTCTACCACCAACTATTACTTCTGATTATTCCCTGAATCTGAGAAGCACAGTGGAGCT
>NW_006408836.1:2401331-2403408 GCF_000296735.1 Chrysochloris asiatica | reverse complement strand
AGAGACTGACAAAGAAGTGTTTATCTCAAAAAGAAATTACTTACAGTGGTAGAGGTTGGCAAGTCTCAAGTCCATGGATCAGGTTTGAGGTTTCTCTGACTCATATAGCCATAGGAGCTGACGACCCCAAGACCAGCAGGTCAGACAGCAGGCTACTAGCTCATGGCTGCAGAGGCTGATGGATCCAAGATTGGTAGGACAACAGACTGCTGGCTCACAAACTTTAGAGAATAATGAATCCCAAGATTGGCTTGCTATATAATAGGCCACTGACTCATCTAAAGAACTGGAGTCAGATGACGATGAGTCAGGTGTAAGATCCAGATCAAGCAAAAAGCAAGCCTTGCCAAAACATCCATATTTATTGGAAGCAGACCACATCCCGAAAGAAATTCCTTTTAAACTTATTGACTGCTTATAGCATGGAAGTTACTGCATTATATTAGATCTCATTATGGGGGAATGACTATATCATAACTGCCAAACCACTGAGAATCATAACTCAGTTAAGTTGACACACAAACTTAACTATCACAATTATGTGGTCATCTTTTGTGTTCCCATGTAGTAATATAATAAGCATCATTGGAATTGTCTGTGCATTAAGTGTGTTGCTTGCACGTGTGTGAGACAATCGGACTTTTACCCACAGTTCATTTTGATTAAAATGAGTCAAGTGGAATAAATTGTCTCCAAGATGGTTGCCATCAATTCCTGTATGCACAAGTCATTATCATGTTGATTGGAAGAATCTGTGCCTTCACAATTTTTTAAGTCTAGGCTGGTCCATAAATACTCTGGCTAGCTGAATACACCAATATTGAAGCTAGGTCATATAAAGACTTAAGAGCTTCTGTCTTTGTTGGAATGATCACTCTGGAGGAAAACAGACATGATAAAAGAAATTCAACTACCTCAAGACCATCATGCTCTCAGGAAGTCCAAGGCATCCACCTGGAGAAGTCATGTGGACATAGATATAACCAATAACATGCCAGCCTTTGAGTAAAGAAACCTTTAAAAGATTGCAGCCTCAATCTCCATCCAATTGCAATTTATAAGTGATCCCAAAAGAGAACCATATAGCTGTGACTTTAAACATCCCAAACGGTGAAATATAATATTACATTGCTGTTTTAAGTTTTGGGGTGGTTTGCTGTTCAGTCGTGGATAGCTGAAACACCAACTATCTATTTTGTGTAAGAAAATCTTTGTTTCAAGATGGAGAAACAACTGCATTTGCGACTATGCCACAGGACTTGAGTCTCTGCTTCAACTTTTCTTTAAAAGATGTTGTTGCTAAGTGTCGTTGAATTGCTTCTCACTCATAGCAACTGGGTTTCCGAGGAGCGGGTGGTGGGCTTGAACTGCTGCCTTACAGTTTAAATCAACCTTGTGGTCTAGCACTTATCCTATAGTACCACACCAGAACTCCATACTAAATCACTCTGAAAGGGGTAAAGTGTTATGGCTACACATATGTGGTTTGAATGTGCCATTCTCCAGAGGTGGGTGAGCATGGACACTAGTTTAGTGCTGATGGACGAGCTCTGTCCTAAGATTTTCTTTTTTGGAGAGTTTGGCTTATCACTAATATTAGCTACAGTATGAAAAAATGCAACTGTTACAAAAAATTAGAGGAAGGAGGGAATTTAGATAGCAATTGCCCTGTCTAGCCACCTAATTTTTTTAGATCATATAAACAGAGGTGCACAGGCAAGAAGCCAGATCTCTTGCCTCAAGGAGCAGCTCTTTTCCCCATACCACCCTGCCTCTCAGATGCTAAATAAACACTGTGGCAATCAGTAGGCAATCTGGTTTTATTTTTCCTTCCAGTTATTATACATATCCTATGTGCTACTGATCTGTAGAATGAAGCAAATACTTACCTTATATGATTATCATGAAGATTAGACATGGAAATTATTTGGCACTTCCTGTGTACTCAATAAATGGTAAATATCTTTTTAGGAGCCTAGTAAAACAGAAGTTCTTTGGATAACCATCTCAAGGACCTTTAAAACAAAAGAATTTCCCCACTAACAATACTTTGGGTATGAGAAATCCATCACGGGGG
>NW_006408836.1:2384314-2401231 GCF_000296735.1 Chrysochloris asiatica | reverse complement strand
TTACAGAAGGGATTTCAACCTCCGCCCAAGTTCTAACCCAGACTAGTAGACATTTAAACGAGCTGTGAGAAAAGAAAGGAAGTGGGATGTGGTAATTAGTACAAGCGCGTGGAATAACTCATCATCCTGCAAAGGGAAACAGACAGGGCTGAGTCAGCTTGGACACGAGAAGCAGAAGACAGCAGGCCTGGACGTCTGGAGTTCTTTCTGTCAACTTTTTATAAAAATAAGTACCTCTAGCTGTCTGTCTGCTGAGGAGACGGTCTATCACCCGGTCTGTGAAAGTAGCTTTCCTTGGGTCCGTCTCTCCAGACTTCTGTTGTGGTTACTTGTCTCACTGTGGCTATCCCCATGTCTGCTTCTCTGTCTCTCTTGTATCATATGTGCTGTGTGTGTAAAACTCTTTATGTGGAGTCTGGGAATGGTTTTTAATACATTCAGAGCAATAAGCCAGAACCTCCACCTTTAATACCTGCTTCTGCCATTTCACATCAATGGGGCTGCACGCACATGTGGGAAGCAGCCGCCCGTGACGGATCGGGGCCTCCCTGCGCAAGGAGAAACAGATGGGGAGAAAAGGGAGCTATTGTTTGAACACCTGTCCAGCAATCTGAACAACAACAAAAAAAAGAGGTGTTCTAGAGACCATAAACTACAATGGACAGAGCCCAGATTGTGGACGCAGCAGACAAGGGTGTCACAGTATCACTATTATAATGATTCCAGGCCATGAGATCACCAGTTTCCATTGTTGTTGTTGTTGTTGTTTTTGTTTTTGGACTTTGGCACTAGACTGACGGTTTCAGATTGCAGTTCCACTATTGGTTGATTTTGCATTTGTGGGAAACTATTTAACTTGTTTAAGCTACAATTTCCTCACCTGAAAAGTGGTTAATGTAATAGTGTGTGCATTACAGGCAGTTGTAAAGAAGATCACATGGGAAGAGTGAAAGTCAAGTGCCTATCACCACTTTGGAATATTACAGATGCTTGATAAAATACAGCTATTATCCTGTTGTTAATAATATTCAAAATAAAGGAAGAAACAAAGATCTAGAGTCAATAAAGTGAGTTTACTCATTTGGACTAATTCTTCAATCCAACACTGAAAATGCCACTTGCCTTTCCTTTATATATTGAGTGAGGAATATTTTGTCTGACTCAGACACAAATTTGATTAAGTCTTAGCATACAATCTAGCTGTATTCCTTTTTCCCTGCAGCATCAAGATAGCTAGTTCCAGAAGATGTGAGAAACCTGGGGATTAGGATTGTCTGAATCTGTTTATAAAACAAATTCAGGAACTTGTTACTTGATGGAAAATGGCTTTAAAATGGTCTGTATAATGAGTAAAAAAGAAACTTTGAGATCTATGTGTTTTGCTAACAGTTTTGTAGTAAGTGTAAGAATAGATTGTGTTTATGGCTTTAATTAATAATAATAATAAATACAAAAAGAGAGACACAGGCATTTGTTGAATGGCTGCTATGTACCAGTCCATTCACAGCCCTCCTCTGAGGTGAGTATTGCAAATCCCATTTTACACCAGAGAAATCTGAGGCTCTAAGAGATCTTGTTGAAATCTCTGCTGGTGATTGGTAGTCTGGTGTCTGAAGGTAGGTCTGTTTGATTCAAGTTCACTTCACTACTTTCAGGCTCTGCACTATTTAGCATCATTTTCATAAAAACCCAATAGAAACTCAGCCTCTAGGACTGCTGAGATCCTATGAGCAACTCTTGCTCTCCGCTGCTTTCATTTGGACCCAGATGATAGAAACTCTCTGTGCGTATGTCAGTTGTTTCAAGATGCTGAGTGTGAAACTTTTAATCAAGTATTTCAGGGAAAGGTTACATCTGGAAATAGTTGTCCAGATGTTATAAACCACTTTGGCCAGCAGTTGCCAGAGTTCTGTCCAGCTGATGTGTATTGGACACCCCCCTCCATGTGTGGAAGATGTTCTAAGGGGACTGCACACTTTGGGAAATTTCTAACTACTGTGCTGTACTCACCCCTGTGAAGGATGTCAGGGACCTGTGTCACACACCTCCAGGATCACAGGTGGCCTAATGACTCAGAAGCATCTTCAAGCAAATGAATAATTGACCCATTTTCCTCATGATCCCTAGAGCTATTCCCTGAAGGAGGAATGGAGGTTGGGTCTGTAAACCTGCAACTTTATAGGCATCTATCCCCGACAACCCAACTAGGAGTTTGGATATGGGTTGCTTTCTTTTCCCCAAAGTCTCTATAGAGAAAGCTCTAAATTTCAGAGTGAAAGAAAATCCATGAAATCACAGAGTTAACTATTACTATGAAATAGAAGGATATAGTAAAGACCCTCTGTCATAGGTTCCAGATTTTGTAAGGACTAGAATCACTGGCCTGCTATCTGAAAAGTTGGTGGTTCAAGCCCACCAGTCACTCCTCAGAAACTCTATACAGGTTGCTATGAGTCCAAATGTACTTAACAAAACTTAATAACAACAACAGAATCACTATGAGATCATCAGTGGTTCTGTGGTAGAATTCTAGCTTTCATGTGTGAGACCCAGAATTGATTCCTGGGGCTGTGTGTAGCTATGATGCTGAACAATTCTCAGTGGAATTTCCAGACTGGGCAGTGTCCTTTCATTGTGCATGGGGTCACCATGAGTTGGGCACCATCTTGAAAAAAGAATCATCATCCACAAGAGGGAGGACTTTCTAAGATTTACATTTGTTCTTGTTAGGTGCCACTGAATTGCCTCCAACTCATAGCAACTCTATGCACAGCAGAATGAAACATGCCCAACCCTGCACCAGCCTGATAATTGTTGTTAATTTTGAATCTATTGCTACTGCCGCTGTGCCAATCCATCCCTTGGGGAATCTTGCACTTTTTCAATGACATTTCATTTTACTAGGCATGATGTTCTTCTCCAGAAATTGATCCTTCTGATAGATAACATATCTAAAGTATGAGAGATGAAGTTTCATCAACCTACTTCTGAGGAGCATTCTGGATGAACTTCTTCCAAGACAGGTTAGTGTCTCTTCTGGCAGTCTATGATACTTTTAATATTCTTCTCCAACAACATAATTAAATGTATTAATTCTTCTATAGTCTTCCATATCCATTGGCCAACTTTCACATGCATATGAGGCAACTAAAAATACCATAGCTTCAGTCAGGTACAACTTAGTCCTCAAACTGATATCTTTGCTCTTAAACACTTTTAAAAGGTCTTTTGCAACACATTTGCCTAATGCAATACATCCCTTGATTTCTTGAATGATGCTTCCATGAGTGTTGAAGCTCACTAGCTGCTCCTCGGAAATACTATACAGGGTTACTATGGATCAGAACTGACTCAATGACACCAAACAACAATAATGGCACTGATACCAGGCTGGTCTACAGAGTACTAGAAAGTCATGGAACATAATATAAAAGAGGCTTATTAGAATATGGACAAATAATCCCTGCAGGGTGGCATGCCATAGACAGCAGAGTCTTGCCATACTAAAGTTTAAGGTGTATTTCTACACCTGGTGTTGTCACGTGTCTCCTGGCCCCCAAGAATCAGACTCAACTGGTGTTGCTGCTTCTCAAGTATGCAAGTACACTGAGTTTTCACTAATAAGACTTATTGGAAAGAGATAGTAAACTTCAGAGAGAGACAAAAGCACATCTATCTCTGTAAGTGGCAATGACCCTAAGGAATGGAGAAGCAAGATTTAGTAAACTCAGGGCTCATCCCCTAGGGGAGTCATTCCGCCCAGGGGGAGTGGTTTGGGAGCTTTTAGTTGGGTTTCATCAGCTGGGGTTTTTAATTGTATGCAGAGGTGGGTACATATGTTAATGATGTTACAATAAGTCAGTCTATGTCAAAAGATCTTGCCAAGGAGGAATCTTAAACTACAAGGTGTGTCCAGGACTTCTGTGGTAGGTGTTCCTGGTTCTCAATCAGTTTATTGCGGTTCCACCTTTTCTTTGGTATCAGCCAGGGAGGAAGAGGCTCAGGGTTGTGCTTATATCCTGCCCCACTTGTCTTTAGTATTTGGAGGAGGCCAGTGATTTCCTCTTATTTTCTTACTCTATGGGTTAATACACTGGACTGCAAGGTCAGTTTGAACTGCAAGGTCTGCTGTTCAAGCTTACTAGCCACTCCTTGGAAACCCTATACAGGGTTGCTATGGGTCAGAATTGACTCGACGGCATTTAACAAGACACCAACAGTATCTTGGTAAAAAGTACAGATGTAGATGTTAAGCTATCTTCATTCCAATTGATTTCTTTCTAACTATATAACCTGAGATGAATTAACCTTAATCTCTTTAAGCCTCAGTTTTTCTCTGCTGAAAAATGAGAACAATCATAATACCAAACTTCATAAGGCTGTTGTGGGGACTTAAGGATTTGACTAAAACTCTTAACACATGGTAACTGCTTAAACAGACCAAAGATCAAGGGATGACAGAGGGCTAAGAAATATTTCACTCCTTTATACCTTATACTTTCGGTTACTATGAGTTGGAATCAACTCTACAACAAATTAACAACAATAACAATAAGTTGTTGTTAAGTACCATCAAGTCAGTTCCAACTCATAGCCATCCTGTGTAGGGTTTCCAAGAAGTGGTTGGTGAGTTAGAGTATCTGACCTGGTTAGCTGTCCGGTGCTTATGCTACAGCACCACGCCAGAACTGGATATTAATTGTAGTTGCTTAAGACCATTTGTTGTAAAAATCTTGATGCCTTCCTGTAAACTGGAAGGTGTTTTTATCACTTGCCTCCACTTGGGGAATGGCAGCTGTTGTGGGTCACCTGTGTTGAAGCTCAAACAATTGGTTCATGATTTGGGCCAGAGAAGCTTGACAGGGAAGAGCGAAAATCTAGTTGAGGTGATTCACATTCATGCTAGACAGACTCACTTGTAATCTGGCCTAACCAGCTGGGTTCAGATTGCCTCTCCACAGGAATTTCACACATGCAAATAAGGATGTTGATGGTCCTTGTAAAATAACTTCTAGTTTAGTCTGAGCAGCTCTTGCCATTTGAGATCCAAAGGCCTGGAGATGGGCCAAATGGACTATACAAGTGCTCTAGTCTGAACCCAATTTCAGGAGCTACAGAGGCAACAATTTTCAACTTTCCTGTCCGGGAGGTTGCTCTCAGCATTGCTGCTGAGTGAGAGAGCCTTTTGGCTATTTCAGTGCTGAGTAAGCCAGACATTTATATTTGGGGAACAACAAAAAAGTAAACCTCTTTACCACCTCACAATAATATTCTCTAGCCAAAAAAAAAAAAAAAAGTCAACTTAACAAAAAAAAAAAAAAAAAAGTCAACTTAACCTTTAAGAATGAAATCATTGATCTGTAAAAATCAATAGGATCCTTTCAATTTGTTCTCATTTATAGAGTTTTCTTGATATATTCAACATTTGGGATCTCTTTAAATGTCTGTAATAATTTACTTACTTCCTAAAACTTCCGCCTCCCAAGCAGAGTGGAATCATTGAACTTTGCTTTTACCCAGTTCATCTGGATTCTTTTAGACCCAGACAAAGATCCATTAGCATCAAATAATATAAAACAAAACTGTGTTGTCTCCAAACTGTATTTTTGACTAATATTTCCACCTTAGAACCAATGATATATATGTAGTCTGATTCAGGAGAGACTCATTCAAATTTTTCCTTCTTGAATAAACCCCACTGTATTTATTTCTTTTCTCCCTCTCCCTCAAATGTGGGCCTGTCCTTGGTCCTCTTCCTCAAACTCAAGATGCTCATTACCACAGAGATCTTAGTCACTTCTATTGCTTTGCCTGCTAGATGTCATCCAAATAGTGACACTGAGAAAAAGAAGAGGAGAGAGATCTCTAGTTCAAGTACTTTGAGTTTGAAGAATCATGCTGTTGTTGGGTGCTCTTGAGTTGATTCTGACTCATAGTGACCCCTTGTGTCGGAGTAGAACTGCTCCATAGGGTTTTCTTGCTGACATTGTTACAGAAGCAGATTACCAAGTCTTTGTCCTGCTGGGTGGGTTAGAACCTCCAAGCTTTTGGTTAGCAATTCAGCGCTTAACCATTAGCCACCAAGGTTCCTTGAGAAGCTCTGAAGAACATGCAAATAGAAAAGTTTAGTTAGATCCATTTATCCCAGGGCACAAACACCCTTATGCAAACACTTTATTCAACTTCCTCTTGCCTATAATCATGACTTGAAAAAGCTCCTATAAATCATGGCCCATATGTGTTTGCCAGAGAGACTGATGAAATAGGTCTATTTTTCTAACTTCTTTTATTATTATTATTTTTTTAGCCTGTGGGGTCTCTCATTTCATGCTTCTGTTTATTCAAGTTTTATTTACAATATCCTAATAAATCTCTATTCTGTAGGATTATGTGGACATGAAGACAGTTTCAGGGGTTACCCATGAGTGCTGTAATGTTAAGAAGCATATGGCAATGTTTTACTACTGCGGATGTGTGGGTCTCACTACATGAGATTCAAGTCAAGCTTCTCGCTCTTGACTTAGGCGAAAGGTGATTCAGATGGAGGACCAGACGGAATCTTACAAAGGTTCTGTCCAAACCACCACTGGGCAGAGAAAAATAACTGTATGACACCCTTTCCTTGGTTGGATGATTTTACGTGGGAAGCAAATTGGTTGTATACAAAATGTACAAATAAAAATTCTTGTCCCAGTATCCATAACTCTCATGGGTCTGTGGATATAAATGAGATCACATCAATATCAATCCCTCAGCTCACTTCTCAAAAACTTCAGAAGTCCCCAAGGTTGTCCTGCATGTGTTAATATTGTTTTTATCATTCCATCTGGAAATAATTTTTAAGACAAAGCAAATATGATTTAGAATATGTTATTTAGTTTTCTATTTTTTTTATTGTGAACTTTCTTCTTTGTGATTACTTATTTTTCTACGTTTTAAAATAGCTGTATCATGTGAATAATTTGCTTTAACAGTCTTCTATTGATATATATTTATTCCCAATTATAAATAATGCTTTTGTGGAAGTCTGCATACACATCTTTGCACACATCTCTAATATAGTCCTGAAATAAATACCTGAGCATGAAATTGCTAGGAAACAGGGTATGCTCATTATAAAAGCTTAATATTATTATTTTTCATAAATAATAACAGTGATACTAAGTCTTGATGAACACTGGACAAATGGTTGACAATTCCTCTGGAAAGAGGTCTTGAAAACAAAAATACAATATTGGTGGCATTTTAAAACACAAGAAACAGTCCAAATGTATTATGACAAAGAAACAATCTTGAATTTTTAAAAATCCCCATGCCCTGCCTTTTCTGTTTCCTAAAATTTACATAAGATGTAATCTTCTTATGAAGGAATGGTAAACATTTCTTTTTAAATGTCAATAATGTATAAATTGTCTACAATTATCATCAAGGAATCAGACAAGTCAGGGCAGACATTCTGTACTTTATTTAAAAGTCAGCATCATGGAATTTGTTAATTCTTTATTATTGAAATTTTAAGTAAGTCCCTGGGTGATGCAAATGGCTAAGCACTTGACTACTGTGACTCATAGGAATCCAAGTGTGGTGCTGTAGGATAAGCACCCAACCATAAGGTCAGTTTGAACAGCAAGATCAGTGGTTCACCAGCCACTCCTAGGAAACCTTATGCAGGATCACTATGGGTCAAAACCAACTTGATGGCACTTAACGATGACAATAACAGTGGCTCATAAGAATTAAGCAGAATGTGTGACTGTCTCTTTAGTTAGATTTTAAGAGAAAGAAATAGTCACCAATCTATTTTGACCAAATGCCTTATTAAAGACACCAACAAGAATGGATCTTGGAGGCAAAAGACTAGCCAGACACTCTTGGCAGCTCCATCATTCTGTACTTTAATAACTCATTGGCAACATGATGAAGTAGTTTATGTTCCAGACTTTGCCTCCTGGTATCTAGATTTTTATAGGTGTTTTGACTGAGGTGTAGAGGAGGCATTTTTTTGGCCTCTGATTTCTATTCCAGATTGCGGGATGTGAATAATTTGGTAAATTAACATCAATGGGTTAGACTGTTCTTTGTTACCAAAGGCCTCTGGGCTGCCTGTTCCACTGGATGGTCACATTAATTTGCAACCACATGAGGATGACTGCTGGGCACATATGCCCAAGTTAAATTTCCTTTTTCAGGTTTCCCCCTTTTTTTTTTTTTTTTGGATATTCAGGTAGCCACTAAAGTCTGAGGCAGCTCTCTCTTGTGCATTCATAATTCTGGGTAAGCCTAAGGCTTCCAAAACTAATACCAGGGAGGAAAGATCCAAACCTTAGTGCTTTTGTGGCTTTTTCCCCCCCTGGGGCCAGTTTTCGGCCATGTTTTCAATGATCAGACTGTACTCCTAGTTATATACTAAATACATAAACTATGTGTGCTAGAAATGATGTTTTTCTAGCCTGTCCATATAGCCTATTAAACCAGAGTTGGCAGTGTTCCATCCCGTAGGAGAAGCATTTGGCATAAATAATATTGTCATTTGGGAAGGCTAGACATGGTTTGAAGAAGTGACCTTGTATAAATATTGTCTGAGGTATGACTGAGGCTAAATTATATGACAGGGAGCTAGTATAGTCTGGGCTGTGGGCCCTCCTGGTAATGAAGTTGCTTCTTGTAGTAATGGAATAATTTGAATTAAGAATGTAATCAAATACATCAGTGACTGTTAAAAACACAGAAACTGGCATATTTATCAGTCCCCAGAGTTCAGAGGATGGCAAAATGGTGCTGGAATTTCTTTGTTGCTCAAATGGCTTTGTCTTTATTATGAATCAAGATGTTCTAGAAAGTGCTCTTTGTCTTTGCAGAACTTCCCTCCAGAGCTGAGAATGATGAACAAGTCAGGAGTTTGTTGAATTCCCCCACCCACATTTGGTTGGCAGTGAACACAGAGTTTTGGGTGCCACTGGGCTATTTGAGGTTGACCTGGTATATCAGTAGCACAATACAGGTCCCAAACAGAAAGTTATTTTCCATTCCTACTTTCACCACCTTAATTTAGGATTTCATTTCCTCTTTCCTGGCCTGTCTCACGCTAACAACTCCTAATTATACTGAACACTTTCCCTTTACTTTCTGTTCCTTCTATTAATTGATTTGCCAGATTTGTCTTTCAAAAGCATGATTATATTTTCATCAAGCCATCTATTTATTAATCCATTTATTCATCAAATATTTACTGAGTACCAACAATGTGTCAAGCACTTTGCTCTCTGCCATAATAGGTTTTACAGTCTAGTAGGGGAGACAGATATTTGAAAAAGTATCTGTCAAATATTGAATATACAATTACAAGCAAATGTGAGTGTTCTGTAGGAGAGAGCAAGGTGCTTTGGTAGTATAGAATAAAGGAACATCATCCCAACTGAGTAGTCAGGGGAGGCTTCACTGAGGAAATAATTAAGTTACAATGGGAAGCATGTTTAGATTTTGACTAGGGAAAAGAGGGGCCTGGGAGTGAGGACAGAATAGGGTGGATGCATTGTTTTCCAAACAGAGGGAGTAGTAAAGGTTTATGGCATGGGGAAGCATAGTGCCATCCAGTTTGACTAGCGCATGAAGCAGGAGGTGAACTAGGAAAGCTATGGAAGCCGTATGAAGAATTTTAGTCGATAAGCTAATGCCAATGGGAAGCCATTAAAGAGTATTTAAGCAGAACTGTAATTTGATCAGATTTGCACTTGGAAAAGACCACTTTGCTTGCAATGGGGAGAACTCATTGGTGGTTTCTAAAGAGATCAGATCAGAGAGATAAATGAGGTAAACCAGGATGTTAGGAGTGGAGATAAGTAGTCAGGATTGAGTGTGGTTTATGTGAAAAAAGAATAAAAAGCAAAGAAACATGGGGCTTGATGATGGATTGAACATAAAGAACGAGAGAAAAGAAATTGTTGAGAATGACTATTAGGTTTCCAATCTGTACAACAGGTTTGGTTGAGCTGCCATTCACTGAATAGAAGAATACTAAAAAAGAGAACTGAAGTTTTAGAGAAAATTATAAACAGGGTTTGAACAGGAGCACACTTAGTGATTTTCAAGGAATAGAAAGAGGAACTGTAGTTGGAGATGAAGTCACAGATGTGGGCTGAGGAGGGCTGTAGAGTAGATCATGTAAGTCCTTGGAGATCACTGGAAAAGGATTTTAGCTTTTAACTGAACAAGAAGGGAAACTATTGGAGATTTTTGAGCAGAAGAAGGACTTGATATGGTTTACATTCTTGAAAGATTACTGTGTCTAATATATGGAAAAGTGTAGGGCTGGAGAAAAAGAGAAAAATCCCCAATGAGATGGATTGGCACAGTGGCAGCAGCAGTGGGCTCATGCGTAGCATCGATTGTAAGGTTGGGGCAGGTCCAGGCAGTGTTGAGTCAGTACTGACTCAATGACACCTAACAACAACAATATATGGGAAATAGACTTTAGGAGGGCCAGTTGAGGAGCTAGTGCAATCGTTTAGGTGGAAGATGGTAGTGGCTGCTTAGATTACGGTTGGTAGCTCAGAAGGTGGTGAGAAGTGGTCAAATCGATTTTAAAGACAGAACCAGTAACATTTTCTGATGGATTGGATATAGTGAGAAAGATAAAAGAGAAATGGATTTGCCATTCACTAACAGGAGTTCTGGTAGCATAGTGGTTACGAACTGGTCTGCTAACCTCAAGGTTGACAGTTCGAAACTACCAGCCGTTCCTCGGGAGAAAGATGAGGCTTTCTGCTCCTGTAAGGATTTACAGCTTCAGAAACCCTGTGCGGGGTCATTATGAGTCAGAACCAACTCCAAGGTACTTAACAACAAGAGGTAGAAGACTGCCCATAAATGTGGGTGTTTGGCTTTGAATGTTAGATTTGAGATCTCTATTAAATGTCAAATTATAAATATGAGTTGCTGTTGTTAAGAGCCATTAAATCGGTTCTGACTCATAGCAGCCCTATGTTGATTTTCCCAGGAGCAGCTGGTGGGTTTGAACCATGGATCTTGTGGATCACACTCCAGTGCTGATCCTACAGCTCCATGCCAGCATTCCAAATATTGAGTTGTTGTTAAGTGCCATCGAGTCAGTTCCAACTCATAGCAACCCTGCATAGGGTTTCCAACGTGAGTTTGAACCACTGACCTTAAGATTCAAATTGACCTTTCAGTCAAGTGCTTATCCTACAGTGCCACACCAGGAGGCTATTCAATAGAGACTAAAGTTCAAAGGAGAGATCTGAGATAAAAATGTGAGTATCTTCTGGGTGTTGGTGTTAATTTTGTTAGCTGCTGTTGAGTTGGTTCTGATTCATAGTAACCCCATGCACAATGGAAAGAAACACTGTACAATCCTGCTCCATCCTCACAATTGCTGTTGCTTGAGCCCATTGTTTCTGCTACTGGGTCAACACATCTCATGGAGGGCCATCCTCTTTTTCACTGAGCCTCCACTTTACCAAGCATGATGTCATTCCCTAAGGACTGATCCCTGCTAACAACATGTCCAAAGTTCAAGAGGAAGTCTCACCATCCTAACTTCTAAGAAACAATCTGACTGTACTTCCTAGAAAACAGATTTATTTGTTCTTCTGAAAATTCATGGTGCTTTCAATATTCTTCACCAACACCATAATTTAAATGCATCGATGCTTCTAAGTTCTTCCTTATTCGTTGTTCAGCTTGCACATGCCTATGAGGTGATTGAAAATATCATGGCGTGGTATTTTAGGCCTCACAGTCACATCTTTGCTTTTTAACACTTTAAAGAGGTCTTGTGCAGCAGATTTTCCTAATGCAATAAGTCATTTGATTTATTGACTGCTATTTCCATGAGAATTGATAGTGGATCTCAGCAAAATGAAGTCTTAGACCACTTCAGTCTTTTTTCTGTTTATCATGATGTTATTTATTGGTCCAGCTGTGAGGATTTTCATTTTCTTCACATTGAGGGGCAATCCGTACTGAATACTGTGTCTTGTATCTTCTTCAGTAAGTATTTCAAGTCCTATTCACTTCCAGCAAGCAAGGTTGTATCATAGGTATATCTCAGGTTGTAAATCAAGCTTCCTCCAATTCTGATGCCACATTCTTTTTCAAATAATACCGCTTCTCAGATTGTTTGCTCAGAATACAGATTGAATAAATATGCTATGTGAATCTAGCTTGAATGTCTGGCATCTCTCTCTTTGAAAGTACTGCTGAAACAGCATTTTAATTATCTAGCAAAAATTTTTCTTGCATGTGATATTAATGATATTATATGATGATTTCCACATCCTGTTTGGTTACTTTTCTTTGGAATGGGCAGTTGGTCGGGTAGGTGTCTTCCAAATTTCTTGGCATAGATGAGTGAGTATCTCCAGTGCTACATCAGTTTGTTGAAACATTTCATTTTGTATTCCATCAATAACTGGAGCCTTGTAAAAGTATTGTAAAATACCTTTAGTGAAGCTTGAACTTCTTCCTTCAATGCTATTGGCTCTCTTCCCCATATGCTACTTTTTGAACTGATTGAACAGCAACCAATTCTTTTTTAATACAGTGATTCTGTGTATTCTTACCATTTTGTAAATGTAGATGATGATATTCAAAGAAAGGGTAAATTCAACAAAGGAAATAGGATAATTAAAGAAGAGAAATAATATGCTTAGAAACTAAGCACAAGGAAGAAGCTAATTCAAGTCAGTAATCAAAGTTAACATCCCCAGAAATTAGACATATTAATACCATGGACTCCCTGATCTGATGCACTGAGAAGAGTATAACATCACATATGTAATATTTTTGGCCAAAATGCATAACTTCAACCTAATTATTAGAAAGTATCGGACAAACTGCAGCTGAGAGACATTCTACAAAATGACTATTACTCTTCAAAGTATTAAGGTCATAAAAGATAAATAATAACTGGGAAACTGTCACAGATTGCTGTTTTTGTTAAGTGTCATCTAATTGGTTCCAACTCATAGTGACCCTGTATAGGGTTTCAGAAGAGTGGCTGGTGAGTTTTAACCACTGACCTTGTGGTTCAAACTGACATGGCAGTTCAAACTGACCTTGAGGTCTAGTGCTTACCCTACACTGCCACAAAAGACATGATAACTAAATGCCATGTGGGATTCCTAGTTGAATTATGGAGCATTAAAAAAAGAAAAATGATAGTAGGAAAACCAGTGAGATTAAAATGAAATCTATATTTTTTCTAATACTCATAGTATTATGGAGTCCTGATGTGGTGCTGTAGGATAAACACTGGACTGCAAAGTCAGTGGTTCAAACTCACCAACTGTTCCTTAGTAACCCCATATAGGGTTTCTGTGAGTCAGAACCCACTCAATGACACTTAACAACAACACAGTATTATACCAATGCTAATTTCCTGGCTTTGTTCATTTACCATGGTTATATAAGAAGCTAACCTTAAGGAAACCTGGCATAAGAGAATACCGAAGCCACTGGTTTATTTTTTAACTTGTTTGTTAATCTAAAATTATTCCACAATAAAAAGGTGAAAAATACAGTTTGGGTCTTTAGATATATGCTACTGCAGAAGGTGGATGCCTTCATGTTCTCTATTTCTATCTTAACATGGCGATTCTGAAGAGATAGGCAGACCACCCTACAGGGTCTTTTAGAGTAGGTTAAAGACTTTGGCCTTTTTCCTACATGTTAATGAAGGATTAGGCAGGGAATGTGGAGGGAGATGAAAACTAGACATGTTTGTTATAGGCAAAAAGAGACAAGAAAACAGAAGAAGTATTGGGTTAGGCCTGGATTCAAGCAAACACCCAGTTACTCTCAATTATTCATCCTCTTCTCCAAACAGAATTGACCATGAGTTAGTTCATGACTCACAAGGGTGTTAGCACATTGTAACGTCTGGCTGGGAAGATTGCTCAAATCCCAAAGGATTAACTTTGAGGAGTCTTGCAGCATCCTGTTTTCCCTGCCACTCCTACAGTTCAGGCATAATTGTAGAGAGGATTTTAAGCCTGTAGGCTTAAAAGGTAAGTTGTATGCATACCCCTTTTCTCCAGAACTATTCCTGAACAAAAATTCCAGATGAATTGAGATACCCACCTGTAGTGAGTAAGCAAATGCCCGTAACGGACACCTGAGGAATAAGGGAAGAGAGACTCTACCTTTACTTTCTTTCTCAGACACCTCTACTTGGAGAAAGAAGTGAGAAAGCATTAAAGACTCCATGACGTCAAAGCTCCAGAGGGTGTTACAGATCATTCAGATGGTGACTGGGAATTGTTTAATGTAAATTTGTATATAAAATATTATTGTTAAGTGCCCTCAGGTTGGTTCTGACTCATAGCAACCCTGTATAGGGTTTCCAAAGAGCAGCTGGTGAGTTTGAACCACTGACTTTGTGATTCAAACTGATCTTTGGAATCCAGTGCTTACCCTACAGTGCCACACCAGTACTCCATATAAAATATTGTTGCTGTTGTTAAGTGCCATCGAGTCAATTGTGACTCATAGAGACCCTGTATAGAGTTTCCAAGGAGTAGCTGGTGAGCTTGAACCACCAACCATGCGGTTCAAACCAACTTTGCAGTGCAGCGTTAACCCACAACACCACACTAGGGCCCCATACAAAATATTAGCCTTTAGGAAATTACAAAAGGGATTCATGAAGGGTCTATGGGGGCTCAAAGGGGATGCTTGAAAGTGGGGAGTCTGGTCTCTGCCCCCCAAAATAGAGAAATTATGAAAAAATTTACCCTTTCACCTTAAAGTCACTCACTTCCCTTCTAGGACTGGCTGAGAATCACGGTCCCACCCACAGCTGTCAAGTCAATTCTCATTCAGAGCAGCCCTATGGGCAGAGTATAACTGCTCCATAACATTCCTGAAGTGGTAAATCTTTACAGAAGCAGAAAGTCTCATCCTTCTCCAATGGATATCTGGTGGATTTGAACAACCAACAATGAGTTAGCAGTTCAATGCTTAACCTATTACACTACTGTGGGTCTTAATCCCTGGAGACTTGGGTATGATCATCTCCCTACCACTAATCAACGTTGCTACAACTAACATGCCTCATTGCCTGGTCTAACAGGAGCCTGTGTAGTCAGTGCTGAGGGCTATCTCTGCTCTCAGTAGCTCTGAAATTATGCGGCCCAATACTCTACAGCTCAAATTCTACAAAACGCTATTAAAGGTAGCTGTCAAATCCTAAATACTCACTATATGCTAGGCTCTTTGTATATATGTTTCTAATCTTTCAACAACCCTTCAAAACTCATTATTATTCCCTTTCTATAGGGGATTTTCCTTGTGAACAAATGGAGGCTTGATTTGTCTGATGTCCCACAACTAGTAAGTAATTAAAGCCTGAATTTGAACCCAGACCAAACTTCCCACAGAGTCTCAGACCTTTCCACTAATACTGCTACCTCCCCAGTATTGAAGGAGTTCTGTGACAGGAGTAAGAAAATCCCTGGGAAAGCCCTAGTGACTCTGGGCAGTGCCACAACTGACCATCACCCAAGAGAGTTGCCTTCTTTGCCCATCCCTACCTGAAATTGTCCTCCTTTATTTAACCACCAACTAAACCCCATGCACTTAATATAAAGACTTAATATATACACTAGGCATTATCCAAAGTACTTCACACAAGGTAACTCATTTAAGAGTCACAATTTCCTGAGGTGGGCGTGATATTGGTTTTCTCACAGAAGCATTCTTTTTTCTTTTACGTTTTAAACTCATCATTTCATTGCAATGATTACAATCTCCTCTGTGCATCAACATTCAACAGTATTTGCTTCCATTCCCTCTGTTTCACTTTTTTGAGGGGATGTATAAAAAGACACTCAGAAATATATAATAATTAAACAAACAAAGGCACATTCTGCAAGCCTTCCTCCTTCTCTTTCCATGAGTCTGGAGTCCTCAGCTGCTGCTCTATCTCTCCATGTCCTCATTTCTGCCTCCATCTCTGCTTCTCTGGATAGGGTTCTCTGTTCTTGGACTGTAAGATTAACTACTCCCCACTTTTTGTTACAAAACTTCTACTTTTACAGTTGGGACAGTTGCAATTAGTCATGATAACAATTATTCACTATTGAATCATAGAATCTTATTCCCATCTCCTTTCACTAGACCCATCTAGACAGCATGAAAACTATTCAGTGGGGATTCTACCTTCCCCCGCACACTTTGAAACTAAACTCCCTCTTGAAAACTTGTAAGCCAGCCACTTCGTGCCTTTATAGCCTCCCCTCACCCCATTTTAAGTAACCAATGTCTAAGTTGCCTGTCCCTATCTACCCTGTATACAGAGGGGATAGGATTGATACTTGATGTGAAAATTCCTTCCCTATCAGTTGGTAGTTTGAGCTACTACATACATAAGTATAAGTCAAGTTCATCGAATTGTAACAATTTACATTTGCTTCCTTTATCAAAGTCTTTTTTTTTTTAATCTTCCTCTAGTCAAGTTCTGATCATCAAGTCATTGAAGCTAGGCCAAATGAGTACTAGTTACACATTTGGGCATTCTTGTGAATCTCCCCTCACTTCATATCAGCTGGACACTTTGTTTTCAGCTCTAGCCCTCTATGTTTATGTCCTTGTCCATGGGCTCAGGAGTCCCCAGGTCTCACCACACTTCAGACCAACCAGCCCTCCCTCTTCTCTCTCTCATATCCAGGTTGATGGGAATCTATGGAACATGGTCGAATTCAGCCCATATCTTCATTGCTGCCTTTCCCCCTCTTTCACTTACCAGTATACCAGCGTGGTTGCCAGCAAGCTTACATGTCTGCTCATGTGTTCCTTTTGAGTTTCAGTCTTGGAGCGGGGTTTGTCCTGAAGGGACTTAATTGCTTGCCTTGATGGCTCCCCAGTGAACAACTTGCTTATTCTTATAATAGCCAATCA
>NW_006408836.1:2381746-2383994 GCF_000296735.1 Chrysochloris asiatica | reverse complement strand
TAGCTTGTGAATTTGAACTGCTGACCTTGTGGTTCAAACCAACCTTGTGGTTCAGTGCATCACCCCACCAGTATTTTAAATATCAGCAGAGCCACTCATAGAGGAAAGTTTTCTGTGGAGCTGTCAGACTAGGAGAGGCAGACTATTTCTGAAGGGTTATTGTTGTTAAGTGCTGTTGAGTTGGTTGCAACCCAAAAGGACCCTGTATAGGGTTTCCAATGAGGGGCTGGTGAGTTTGATCTGCTGACCTTGTGGTTCAAACTGATTTTCTAGTCAAGTGCATTAGCCCACAAAGCCACACCAGGACTCTGAAGGGTCAGTCACTGAAAATTTGATGACTAGCAGTGGCAAATTGTCAGATATAGTACCAAAAGATGGCACCTTAAGTTGGAAAGCACTCAAAATATAACGAGGGAAGAACTGTTTCCTCATAGTAGGGGCACAACACAAAATGAGGAGAAACATCTGCAAATATCCATTAATAATCAGAACATGGAATGTACAAAGTATGAAGCTAGGAAATTTAGAAGTAAAAAAATAAAATGGAACACATAAAGGTCAATATTCTAGGAACTATTGAACTGAAATGGTCTGTATTGGTCATTTTGGATCCAACAACCATATGGTTTACTATGCCGGGACCATCACATTCAAGATGAATGACATAGTATCGTCAAAAAGAACATCTCATGATTTATCTTGAAGTGCAATGCTGTCTGTGATAAGATAATATCCTTATGCCTAAGGCACTTAACAGCATAAGGAAGACAGTTAATACCACCATTGTTCAAATTTACACAACAACCATTAAAATCAGTGATGATAAAATTGAAAAGTTCTACCAACTTTTTCAGCCTGAAATTGATCAAACATACATTCATGATAGATTGATAATTACTGGTGATTGGAAGGAGAAGGTTGGAAACAAACAGAAAGGATCAGTATTTGAAAAGTATGGCATAAGTGATAAAAGTTATGCTGGAAATCATCACACGACTGAATTTTACAAGACCAATGACCTACTCATTGCAAATAGTGTTTTTCAATGTCATAAAAGACAACTATACATATGAACCTCACCAGATGGAATACGCCAGAATTAAACTGACTACATTTGTAAGAAGAGACTGTTAAAAAGCTCAATATTGTCAGACAGAACAAGGACAGCATCAGACTGTAGAAAAGATTACCATCAATTGCTCATATGCAGTTAAAGCTGAAGCTGAAGATAATTAACAAGCCCACAAGAGATAAAATAAGGCCTTAAATATATTACACCTGAATTTAGATAACATCTCAAGAACAGATTTGATACATTATACACTAATGACCAAAGACCAGAAGAGTTGTGGAATGACATAAAGAATATCACACAGGAAGAAAGCAAAAGGTCATTAAAAAGATAGGAAAGAAAGAAAAGACCAAAATTGATGTCAGAAGCAACTCTGCAACATACTCCTGACCACAGAGAAGCTAAAGTGAACGAAAGAAATTAGGAAGTACAAGAGCTGAACAGAACATTTCAAAGGGCAGCTCTTGACAAAGTCAAGATTATAATGACATTGGCAAATACCTGGAATTAGAAATCCAAATAGGAAGAACCACTCAGCATTTCTCAAGCTGAAATAACTGAAGAAAGTATTTAAGCCTTCAGTTGCAATGTTGAAGGATTCCGTGGGCAAAATATTGAATGATGCAGAAAGTATCAAAAGAAGATAGAAAGACTACAGAGTCAATGTACCAAAAAGAAATGGTCAATATTCAACCACTTCAAGAGGTAACATAAGATCAAGAGCTGAAGGCATTGGTGAAAAACAAGGACCCAGGAACTGATGGAATACAAATTTAAATCTTTCAACAAACTGATGCAACTGGAAGTGTTCACTCATCCATGCCAAGAAATTTGGAAGACAGCTACTAGCAAAACCAATGGGAAGAGAAATGTATTTGTGCCCATTCCAAAATTGGTAATCCAACAGAGTGTGAAAATCATCAAACAATAATGTTAATATTATGTGCAAGTCAAATTTTGCTTAAAATAATTCAAAAACATTTGTAGTAGTACAGTGGCAGGGAGCTGCTAGAAATTCAAGCTGAATTCAGAAGACAAAATGGAATGAGGACTATCATTGCTGGTGTCAGATGGATATTAGCTGGAAGCAGAGAATACCAGAAGAATGTTTACTTGTGCTTTATTGACAATGCAAAGGCTTTTGATTGTGTGGATCATGACAAACTATGGATAACA
>NW_006408836.1:2379018-2381151 GCF_000296735.1 Chrysochloris asiatica | reverse complement strand
ACCTGACTATGGTGCCTTAAATTTGCTTGATAAGAATTTTCTATCCAAAATCTTCTTAATTCCCACCAAATGATTGGGTGAGACCATGTATATAAGGTATACAGGACTCGAAGGCTGGGATTGGTTAGTTTTGCCCTCCAACAAGGCTTAATATGAGCCATCTCAGAAGCAGAGATGGAAGATCCCAGGACCATCGAGAAGGAGGAACATGAATGAAGTGTGAGAAACAGCAATGGCAGAGGTGGTAGCATGGACAGACAGACAGCTTCAGGTCTTAGACCCACGTACTCTGTAAAGCTAAATGTCTACAGGCAGGAGACTGGCTTGCAGAATGTGCTTTTTGGGCATTCACAAACTGGCTAAAATAACTTTGTAAAATGTGATTGAGCAGGGCAAGAGGCCAAGGGACTACATGGCTGAGAGGCTGAAAACAAGAGTAAGGCATACGTACCTGCAGTCTGGCAGACAAGAAACATTCCTGATGAGAACTGCTGTGTCCTGAGTTGGTTTTGATCCTGAATTGTACCCTGTTCACCTCCCTAAACCCCATAACCATGAGTATTTTTATGAGTTCTGTGTAGCCATTGCAATGGATTATCAAACCCAGATGTGAAGCAAAGAATGCTGTGAGAGGAATGGTTGGTGTAAGAACAGGGTAAAGAAGTTTGTAGGGCAGAAGCATGTCTGACTGCCTCATAGGAACTGACCTTGATCTGATTTTGAGTTTGATTCCCTTTCCCCCTTTTGAAGCCAGGGAAAGTCAGACATGGCTCCCACATGGTTTTTGTACTGGCACTTAACAACAACAACAAAGCCATGGTATTTTCAATAGCCTCATATGCATGTGAAAGTTGGTCAGTAAAAAGGAAAACCATAGAAGAATTGATACATTTGAATGATGGAGTTTGAAAAGAGTATTGACAATGCCATGGACTGTAAAAGTTTTGTAACAAAAATGAGGGAGTAGTTAACTTACAGTCCAGAAACTGAGGACCCTGGGACCATTAAGGCAGAAGAACACAAGCAGAATGCAGGACCCTATCCAGAGAAGCAACAACACCAGAGATGGAGGCAGAGATGAGGACATGGAGAGACAGAGCAGCTGAGGACTCTGTTTTTGTTGTCAGGTGCCATCGAATCGGAACCGACTTATAGGTAGATTATTCTTTCTTGCACAATATGTTATGACCTATTGCTATGGTCATTTTTTCATGTGCCTTTGAGTTAATGTGGTTGGGCCAAAAGTTTTCACCTTACATACAGTGTTTGGGTAGAGAGACTGATTTTACACCATATAGAAATAACACAATTATGAGGCTAATAAACAACACTGAATCAATGTATCTAAACCATTTTATTTACAATGGCCAGAACAAGCATTCTATAATTTATAAGGGCGTATCATTAACTTTTAGTTCAAAAGGGCCTTTCATAATCTTGCAAAGGAACATGACATAGTTCACAATTCAATGTGTCTTTATTTCACAATCTTATGTTACCTCTTTTCTTTAATTTCCTCATCTTTAATATGGGCACAATATGAATACCTACATCCTAAAGCTGTTCTGCAAATTAAATGAGTTAGGGTAGGTCTAAACCTCAAAAGGATACTTAACACATACAAATGTACCATGATTTTTACCTGACATAATATCTATATGTTAATTCAACAGCACTTAACAACAACATGTAATGCATAAAGGTAATCAATAATGTTAATTTCTAAATGAACATTTAAAATTAATTGAGATGTAAATAACACCTAGAGGAAAACTGCTCATCTCAGAAATATTTACATAAGTACATGCACAGCAGAACGAAACAATGTCCAACCCTGGGCCAACCACACTACCGCTGCCACACTTGACGCCATCAGAGATGCCACCTGGCTGATCCATCTCGTTGGGGGTCTTCCTCTTTTTCTCTGACCCTCCATCTTGCCCAGCATGACATCCTTCTCCAGCGACTGTTCTCTCCGGACAATGTGTCCAAAGTAGGAGAGACGAAGCTTAAGCCATCTTGACCTCCAAGGAGCACTCTGGTTGTACTTCTTCCAAAACAGATCTTTTGGCAGTCCACAGCACTTTCAGTATTCTCCTCCAACACCACAACTCAAAGGCATCAATTCTTCTA
>NW_006408836.1:2365683-2374758 GCF_000296735.1 Chrysochloris asiatica | reverse complement strand
ATTTTGGGTAGCCAATGTCCAAGTTGCCCATCCCTGTCTACTCTGTGTATGGAGGCAGTGGGAATGATCCTTGCTGTAAACATTGGTTCCCTCTTTTGAGCAACTCAAAAGGTGTAGATCATAGGTGTAGATCAAGTTCATCAAATTGCATCAGATTACTCTTTTTTTCCTCTTCTGTCTTCTTCTAGTTGAGCTCTGATCATCCAGTCATTGAAGCCAAGTCAAGTGGGTATTATCTGCAAGTGTGGGTGTTCTTGTGTATATGACCTCTCTTCTTATCAGCTGGATGCTTCAATCTCCACTCTAGTCCTCTGTGGCTATGTCACTGGTTCTGGGCCCAAGAGTCCCCAGGTCTTGCCACACTGCTGGCCAACCAACTTTATCTAATTTTATGTTGCAATCCATTGCCCATAATGCATCCAAAGCAATTTTTCTAAACAAACTCTCCTTAAAACATTGTATAGTTCCCTAGGACTATACAGATAGATGTTTTGAAAATAAAGAAGTAGTGAACCCCCTAAGGAAGTTAAATCAAGAACTGAGTACCAAAGATGATTTTTACCCAGAGGTTTTCTGCCTAGCTTAGGAGACCTAAAGCTTCCACTCTTACAACTGTACAGGACTCCCGAGACAAGAAATCAAGCTTAGAGCTTACCCAAATGTAAACTGGGTCAGACAACCCAGCACAAACTGGGGTCTCAAAAGTGTAATGAAGTAAAAAACTCTGCCACACAGGAAGAAAGAGTAGGAGGGTTTCTTTTATTGGCCTAGCCACTGAGTAGAGGCACAAAACAAAACTCTGTTGAGATTATAATCATAACTGAGCCCTCATAGGGATTTACCAGTCTGAATTCATGCCACCTGTTTGGTCAGAAAACATTCAATGAAGAATTTAAATTAGTACCAAGTTACTGTCCCCAGGAGACTAGCAGAAGCAATTTGAATCTTCTTTAAAAGAATTTAACATCAACACAAGCCTTAGAATTTTTGCAGATAAAGTTACATGGAAAATGAGCAACCCACAATAAAATAAAACTCAAAAGCCACAGGAAAAAAGGACATTATGAATGAGTACAAGCAAAATAACAGACAGTTGAAACAAAACCACAACATTTTCAGATATCAGAATAGTCAGACATAGAATATAAAATAACTATATTTAATTGCTTCAAGAAAAAAAAAAAGCTTGACACATCTGCAGGTAAAAAAATGAAATTGAATTGAAACCAAAAAAACTTTTGGAGAGAGAGAGAGAAATTTAAAACTCAATAGATGAAGATGACCTAAACAAGGAATTAAAGCCAAAGAGAAATTTGATGAACTGGAAGACAGAGTAAGAAATTATCCAGAATGTAGTAAGAAAAATAAATGGATAGAAAATATGAGTGATTAAATGAAAATAGATTGAGAAGGTCTAATAAACTTTTAAGTAGAATATAAGGCAATAAAGAAGGACCTCTGGTAGCATAGTGGTTACAAGTTGGGCTGCTAACCTCATGGTCAGCAGTTCAAAACTCCCAGCTGTTCCACATGAAAAAGATGAACCTTTCTGCTCCCGTAAAGATTTATAGCCTTGGAAACCCTGTGCAGGGTCGCTATGAATCGGAACTGACTCCACGGCACACCACCACCACCACCAAGGCAATAAAGAGAAAATGTAGAAAGAAAACATTTGGAGAGGCAATATTTTGATGTATTTTTTAGAATAGTTTAAAGATTTCAATCTTCAGATCTAGAATCCTATGAAGAATTGGGGGCGGAGGGGGGGGGAGGAGAAGAGAAAAAAGAAAGAAATTCACACATAGAC
Organism: Chrysochloris asiatica; assembly: GCF_000296735.1. Taxonomy (NCBI): domain Eukaryota; kingdom Metazoa; phylum Chordata; class Mammalia; order Afrosoricida; family Chrysochloridae; genus Chrysochloris; species Chrysochloris asiatica. The sequence goes on along the minus strand of NW_006408836.1, from coordinate 2,372,951 downwards.
AATAAAATAATAAAACTGCAGAACATCAAAAAAAAAAAGGGGGGGGAAACAAGGTATTAAAAGCTATCAGAAAGAAGAGTGCAACCATTTTGGGGAAAGTTTGAAATTTTTTCAAAATGTTAATATAGATTTACCACCCGACCTAGCAATTCCACTCTCACATATATAGCCCAGAGAACTGAAAACATATTCACACAAAACTTGCACATAAATATTTATAGCAACACTATTCAAAATAGCCAAAAAAAAGTAAAAATAATTCGCATATCCATTAACTGATTAATGATGTGTTATTCAGTCATAAAAAGCAGTGAAGTACTTACACCTGTTACAATGTAGATGTACAATGAAAACATTATTCTTAAATACATAGATGAACAAGCAAGTTGAACAGGTTGGGGAAAGTGCATGGGATTATACACACGAATATATATAGGTTTGACAGAATATAGCTCTACATATATTTTTATATTTGCTGCAAATATTGTTGTTGTTGTTAGGTGCCATTGAGGTGGTACCAATTCATAGTGACACTATGCACAACAGACTGACACTGCCCAGCCCTGGGCTAACTTCACAATTGTTGCTACATTTGAGCCCATTGATGCTGTCACTGTGCCAATCCATCTCACCAGGGGTCTTCCTCTTTGTCGCCAACACTCCACTTTACCAAACATGATCTCCTTCTCCAGTGATTGGTCCCTCCTGACAAGATGTCCAAAGTATGACAGACGAAGTCTGGCCGTCCTGGCTTCCAAGGATATTATCCTATCACAGACAGTGTAGTAGCTCATAACAGATCTTGAAATGTTCTTTTTGATGATGAATATGATGCCTTTCCTCTTCAATTTGTCATTCCCAGCATAGTGAACCATGTGATTGTCAAATTAAAAATGGCCAATGCCAGTCCATTTCAATTCACTAATGCCTAGTATATCAATATTTAAGCATTCCATTTCATTTTTGACAATTTACAATTTTCTTAGATTCATACTTCATACAGCCCATGTTCTGATCATTAATGGATGTTTACAGATGTTTTTCTTCATTTTGAGTTGTGCCCCATCCGCAAATGAAGGTCTTAATGGCTTTATTCCATTCGTATCATCACAGTCAACTTTATTTAAGGAGGCACCTCTTCCCCAGTTGCATTTTGAGTGCCTTTCAACCTGACGGGCTCATTTTCTGGCACTATATCTGACAGTGTTTCTCGACTATTCATAAGGTTTTCAGTGACTAAATATTCAGAAGTAGTCCATCTCTTCTTTTCCCTAATCTGCCTTTATCTGGAAGCTCATCTGAAACCTGTCCATCATGGATGACCCTGCTGGTATTTAAAATACCGATGGCATAGCTTCCAGAATCACAGCAACTCACAAGCCACCACAGTACAACAGACTGCAGACAAGAGGTGGTGTGCTGTAAATATATTAATGAATATATAGAGCATAGAGGGGGCAAAGTTATGTAAACTTTCTAGCTATAACCAGACACTTTTAAGGGAACGAATTGCTGGACTTAGGAGGTCAGGACCATCGTCTTAGGGGACATCAAGGTCAATTGGTATAGCAAAGTCCACAAAAATAATGTTCTACATCCTACTTTGGTGAATAGCAACTAGGGTACTGTATCACTAGTTGTGACATCTAAGACACAACTATTGGTTTCATCCTTACTGAAGCAAAGAAAAATGAAGAAAATGAAAACATGCCTGGAAAAAATTAGCACAAAGGACAAATGGACTACTCAAATCTCATCCTCCACAACTTTGAGATCAAAAGAACCAGATGGTGCCTGATTACCCCTATTGAGCACCCTGAAAGGATCATAATAGAAGATCCTGGATAGAGTTGGAGAAAAATGTGGAACAAAACTGAAAATCATAAAAAAAAAAAAAAAAAGACTGGTCTAACAGAAACCAGTGGAATCCCCAAGTCTATGGCCTTTAGACATCCATCAAGCCTGGAACTGAATTTCCCCTACCACCTTCCCCTCCCCTGGGCTCAACTTTCAACCAAACAATAGATAGGCCTAGAAGGTAAACTAATGCCAGGGAGAAATACACCCCTTAGAACAACAGCTATGGAAGATCAAAATGACAGCATTTGTCAGGGTAGAAAGCTCAGAAGGAAAGAAGGTATAGGGAGGATAAGTGGAAATAGGAAGTGCAGAAGTGGAAGGAGTGCTGTTATACTGTGAGGACTGATGTGTCACAAATCAAAATGTATATGAATGGTTGAATGGAAAACGAATTTGCTCTGTCAACTTTCGCATGAATCATAACAAAAAGTTAAAATAAATAACTAAAATAAAAATGAAAAGAAAACATCATACCAAGTGAAAGAAGTCAGACACAAATGAATACATCTTGCATGAATTCAATTATATGAAATGTCCAGAACAGGCAAATCCAGTCAGAAAGCAGATTAGTGGTTGTCAAGGGCTGGCGGAGGAAGGGGCAACAGGGATTGACTCCTAATGAATATGAAGTGTCTTTTAGGGTAATGAAAACATTCTAAAATTAAATAGTGATGATTGCACAGTTCTGAATATATTAAAAATTATTGAGTTGTGTCAATTTTATGGTATGAGAATTATATTTCAATAAAATTGTTTTGTTTTGAAAAATCAATGAGAAAGAAAAGACAGAGTTCCTTCAAAGGACCAACAGGATGACAGCTGATTTTCAGCATCAATAATGGATGTAAGAATAGAAAACAGTATTTTCAATGTTCTGAGACAATATATCAACTTAGAACACTATAATCTAAGTCTCTCTTTCAAGTATAATGTGCCCCGTATGAGAGACTTCATTGCCATCAAGGAAATTTTAATGATATCTTTCACTCAACAGGAAAATTATCTCCCACATGAAAGACCTGAGATGTAGGTAGAGAGGGAACAATGAGCAAGGATCTTGTCAAATATGTGGGTAAATTTAAGCAAATTTTACCTATAAAAACAAATAAAGATAATGCCTAAATCATAGGGATGAAAAAATATTGGGGATAGGAAAATAATGAAAATAAAATCAATGAAAAACAAAGAAGGCAAATTTGGGGGAGGTGGGCTAAGAAACAAGCAAAAGGAGGAGAATAAATCAAAGACACAGAATACAATGGCAGGAGCAAATCCAAAATGACAATAAACTAAGAAGGTACTGCTACTAGGGTTCCAGTTCATCCATTCACAGGTTAATTCCAAAGAAAACATGACTGCAGACAATTCTTTCAATACGTTTGTATTTAGTTTTACTAGTATGACATTAAAAAAGAGGTTCAATCAAACCAATGGCTTCCAAGAGGATCTGCTAGGCCAGTTAAATTCAAGGCAGAGAGGGCACCTCAGAAGATTATAGTAAGTCTTTTGGGATTTCAAAGGAGTAACCTTGATAACTTTTTTCAAAGGGCATGGGATGATCATGGGAACTTATTAGGAAGAGGTTTTCAGAAAATTAAAACTGCATTGGTAACAAAAAGTCTAGGAAAGCTGTACTAAGGAATTTTTTTCCCCATCACTATCATGTGTCTGCTCATTCTTTGAGGGTAGTGAGGACTCTCCTATGAGAATTTCTTTGGGAAACCTTACTCCATCTACCCTACAGGCCTGAATCTGCCCCTTCAGACTTCTTTTTGTTTCCCAAACTCAAAGATAATTTGAAAGGCACATGATTAGATTCCTCGAAGATGCCAAAATTGCCAATTTGGCATGGTGTAAATTGAAGAGCACAAAATTCTTCAAGAAGGGGTATGTTGTTGTTGTTAAGTGCCATCAAACTTGTTCCAACCCATAATGACCCTGTATAGGGTTTCCTAGGAGTGACTGGTGAGTTGGACCGCCAATCTTGCCATTCAAACTGACTTTGCAGTCTGGCTCATTAACCCACAGCATCACACCAAACTCCAAAAATGGGCTAGAGAGATGGAAATATTACCTTCATAAGTGTATAGACCTAGATGGAGGATATGTTGAGAAAAAAAATAGCTTCGTGATTTGGTATTTTTAGTTAATAAAGGTTGCTGTGATTCTGGAGTAAGATTTTTTTTTTTTTTTACTTACCCTTGCATATCATTAATCATAATAAATTTAGTTGATCTTCAGCTAAAAGTCATAGTGAAACTGCTGAATGAAATTAAACTGCCTTTTCATATTGCTTAGAAAGGATATACGTAAAACAAAAGACACAAAGACTGACTATCAAAGGATGTAAAGGTAAATGATGAATTGAAGTTGTTATTATTATTAGGTGGTGTTGAGTCTGTTCCAACTCATAGGGAGCCTATGCACAATAGAAAGAAACTGCTTGGTCCTGAACCAGCCTCACAATTGTTGTTATATTTGAGCCCATTTTTGCTGCCTCTGTGCTAATTCATTCCATTGTGTGTCTGGTGTCCTCCTCTTTTTCATTGATCCTCCACCTTTTCAAACATGATGTCCTTCTCTAGGGGCTGGTACCTCTTGATAACATGTCGAAATAATGCAAGACAAAGTCTTACCATCCTCAATTCAAAGGAGCATTCTGGCTGCACTTCTCCCAAAACAGATTTGTTTGTTCTTGTGACAGTCCATGGCACATTCAATATTATTCTCCAACAATATAATTCAAATGCATCAATTCTTCTATGGTTTTCTTATTCATTGCCCAACTTTCACATGATTATGAGGTGATTGAAAATATCATGCCTTGGTTCAGGCACACCTTTATCCTTTAAGAAACACATATAAGTATTTGCACCAAACAATCAGAAAATACACATTTTCTTCAAGTCTACATGTAACATTTAAGAAAACTAACCATATTTTGGGCTATAAAACCAGCCTCAACAAATATCAAGGAAATAGAGCACAATCTTTAATCACAATGCAATTAATGTAGAATTCAATATCCAAAAAAAAAGATAAATTCATATATTTGGAAAATTTTTAGCTTTCTTATAGTCAAACATCATAGAGGAAATCATTATAGAAATGAGGAAAAAAACTGAGAACCAAATAGCAAAAATACTACTTACCTAAACATATGAACTGCAGCTAAACTTGTGTTGTGTTTAGGTGTTGTCAAGTCCATTCTGACTCATAGCAATGCTATGGACAACAGAACAAGACACTACCCAGCCCTGTGCCATCCTCAGTACTAGTCCTATTTTGCATCCAATTGTTGCAGCCACTGTGTCAATCCATCCCATTGAAGGTCTTCCTCTTTTTCCCCTGACCCTCTACTTTGCCAAACATGATGTCCTTCTCCAGGGACTGGCACTTCCTGACAGCATGTCCAAAGTATGTCAGATGAAGTTTTGCCATCTTCTCTTTTAAACAGCATTATGACTGTACTGCTTTCAAGATATATTTGTTCATTCTTCGGTAAGTCCATGGTATATTCAATATCCTTTGACACCTTTGAAAAGGTGGAGGATCGATGAAAAAGAGGAGGACACCCGACACACAACGAAATGAATTAACACAGAGGCAGCAACAATGGGCTCAAACATAACAATTGTGAGGCTGGTTCAGGACCAAGCAGTTTCTTTCTATTGTGCATAGGATCCCTATGAGTTGGAACAGACTCAACACCACCTAATAATAATAACAACTTCAAGGCATCATTTACCTTTACTTCAACACCATAATTCAAAGCAATCATTTCTTTTTTGGTCTTCCTTACCCATTGCCCATATTTCACATATATATGAGGCAATTGAAAATACCATGGCTTGAGTCAGACACATTTTTGTCCTCAAAGTGATATCTATGCTTTTTAACACTTAGACTTTTTGCAGTAGATTTGCCTAGCACAATTTGTTGTTGTTGTTGTTGTTAAGTGCCGTCGAGTCGGTTCCGACCCATAGCAACCCTGTACAGGGTTTCCGAGGGTGTAAATCTTTACAGGAGTAGAAAGCCTCATCTTTCTCCCACGGAGCGGCTGGTAGTTTTGAACCGCTGACCTTAAGGTTCGCAGCCCGATTCATAATCACTACACTACCAGAGCTCCTTTACAATACACTGTTTGAATTCCTGACTACTGCTTGCATGAGTGTTGATCGTAGATCCAAATAAAATGGAGTCTTTGACAACTTCAAACTTTTCTCCATTTATTACTATGTTGCTTATTGGCCCAGTGACAGAGGATTAGGCAATGCACCATTATGTTGCACAAAAGGTTTATATGAGTCAGAAAGATCTTGATGGCACCTAACAATGACAACAAGTTATTGAAGATCATTGGAAGAAGATATAAATGTTGTGGAGAAAATTGGTTACTCGTATATACAAGTCTGAAATGATATTTCTTATTATACCATACACAAGCATCAAATGGAGGTGGCATAATGACTTTAGTACAAAAGACAAAGATATAAAACTTTTTATTGTGAACTGGGTGAAGGCTTACAGAGCATATCATCAGTTGTACATTCAATGATTCATACCCATTTTGTTTCACTTTATTGATTGCGATCCCCCAAGTGTAGCATCATGTATCCCACTTTCTCTCTTTGTTTCCTTTCTCTATTCCTCTTTCTTTCCTAATACTTCTGAACTTTGTCCTTGGGTAAACACTGCCTTTTTTTTTTTTTTTTTTTAAATATCAAATGGTTGATTATTCCAAGGTGTGCATACCTCACTAGTGTTGCTGTTCCCTGTATAGGAACATTGTTTGGCTGAACATTAAGCCAAAGAAATGAGTTTAGTCCCAGAACTGAAGGGTAACTAAAGGCCTCAAGGGTTCCACTAGTGTCTGTCAGACCAGAACATCTGTTCATGTTTTTTATGATTTTGAGTTTTGCTCTATATTTTATCCCACTCTATCTAGGACTTTCTAGTTTGATTCCTTTCAGAGAAGTTGGTAGTGGTACCTAGGATCATTTAGTTCTGGTCTCAGGATGGTGGAGACTGATGTTCAAGTGAGCCATTAGTTCACCCTCTAGTTGTTTCCATGTAACTTTGATTTTCATCACTTATTTTTTCTTCTGGACAGGGAGAGACTAGTACTTGCCCTTTAGATGGTCACTCACAAGCTTTGAAAACTCCAATCACTATACACCAAAATATGTAGAACATTGTCTTTGTGCACTATGTTATGCCAATTGATCTTGGTGTCACCCTAGACTATTGTCCTGAACTCTCATGAGGCCCAGTGACTCATTCACTCAAGGTGCTTGTTTATATCCAAGAAATTTTCATAACTTTGCCCACATTTTATGGATATATGTACAACAAAGGCAAATAGCCTTGTACAAATATCCTCTGTCAAGACTATATATTTATATATA
>NW_006408836.1:2360134-2365226 GCF_000296735.1 Chrysochloris asiatica | reverse complement strand
AGAGAATTTATAAAGAATGGAGAAAGTGTTATTAACACATAAAATCAGTAATCAATCAAAGATTAGTGTCCAGAGTATATTTTAAATCCCTACAATTAGTAAGAAATAGACAATCCAACAGGAAAATAGCTCAAAAATATACCTCACAAGAAATGAACTCAACTTTGCTAATGTTCATCTTTTTTTTAGGGAGAAACAAATTAAAATTACTCTTCATATATACCTAATAGGTAAAACACATTTCTGATAAACACAGGGCTTGACAAGAATGTGGAGCAATGAAACCTGTAATTAATTGTTAGTAGGAATGTAACTTGGTATAACCATTTTGGAACACAGTTTGGCATTGCCTAGTAAAATAATTATGTGCACTTCCTAAACTGAGTCATATCATCCTAGAGAAACATGTGCACTACAAGATTCATAGAAGAATTTCACTTACAACATCATAAAACCCAACTGCTCTTATTGGTAACAATCCAGATGTTCATCAAGAGGAGAATAGCTAGATTGTGTGTGTTTATACAATTGAATATTATTGTATAGGACAGAAAACGAACAAACTACTCTTACATGTATCAATTATGTGTGAATTTCAAAGAAACATAATGATGATTCAAAGAAGTAAGTTACTGAGATTAAAAGCAAACAATATGGTTCCATTTATATGAGGATGCTTCAAAAAATTTGTGGAAAACTGAAATTGAAAGATAATGTAATTTTTCCATGAAGTTTTTGAAGGTCTCTCTCATAAAAAACAAAAGTTGGCAAAACTAAGCATTGTATTCTTAAGAGACGCAGATGTAATTGGTAAAACTATAAAGAAAAGAAGGGGTATAGTTGATGAAAAATCCAGATGGTATTTCTCTTACAGGAAGGAAAAGATGATAAAATTAGAGAGAGGTCTACTGAAGCCCCTAAAATGCTGGGAATATTCTGCTTCATATCCTGGGTATTGATTACACACTTCATTATTAGTTTTTAAATTATACAGATAAAGTGTATTTACTTTTATATGTGATTTATTCCCCAATTAAGTGAAAACTAACTCTGCTTTGTGGTTTTGTGGTAAAGATCAAATGACACAGACACATAATATGACAGGCATCTAAGAAGTGCTAAATTTGATTTGTGTTTAAATTTTTTTTTTTTTTAAATAGAATAAAATAGCTTTTCCCTGAGGCCAGTGCTAGGGGCATGACTGAAGGGCGCAGAGGAGTAGACTGTGAATGGCAAGACATGTTCTTATGGATGCAGAGACCCAGACATTGGCTGAGCTTTTTCCACTAGCCCTTCAGGAAGCTGCCAAGTGAAGCAAGCAGCAACACATTCCAGAGGATGGCATGTTTACAACCTCTTGGCAAGACACCACAACCAAAGAAGCAGTCGGTCCAAATCCTTTTCTTCTTATCTATAAACAAGCCCCAAGATAATGTAGCCTTCCTGGGAGAAAGTATTGATTGTTTTCTAAGAGAAGCTGGCCTGCATCCACTTTGCTCCAGTCCACCAGCCAGTGCTGCAGAAACTTCTCAGAGAATGACATGACCACCAAATAATGCTAATCCTGTTCACTGTCACACATGAGCAGAAGATCTCAAACAAACTGGTTGAAGGGAAAGATTCTAATGGCCCTCAAAAACTGTTAACCTAAAATCTGTTAACCTTCCCTTTTCTTCTCCCCCTCCCGCCCCCTTGGTGCTTGGCGCTCAGCACTTATTGCCTGCCCTCCTACCCTCTTCTGTTGCACAGCTCCTAGTACAGCTGACATCATGGGTTTCGGAGACCTGAAAAACCCTTGCCGGCTTCCAGGTGCTCAATGATTACCTGGCCGACAAGATCTATATCGAGGGGTATGTGCCATCATAAGCAAATGTGGTAGTATTTGAAGCAATCGCGGGTCTACCACCTGCTGACTTGTGTCATGCCCTACGTTAGTATATTCACACCAGGTTTTATGAAAAGGAAAAGGCCAACTTGCCAGGAGTGAAGAAAGCTTTGGGCAAGTAAGGGCCCACTAATGTGGAAGACACCACAGGAAATGGAGCTGCAGACAGTAAGGATGACGACGACGACATAGATTTCTTTGGATCTGAGAAGGAAGAAAGTGAAGAAGCGAAGAGGCTAAGAGAAGACACAGTATGAGTCAAAGAAAGCCAAAAAGCCTATGCTTGTTGCCAAGTCTTCCTTCTTATTCTATGTGAAACCATGGAATTATAAGACAGACATGGCCAAATTGCAAGAGTGCGTTAGAAGCATTCAAGCAGACGGCTTGATCTGGGGGTCTTCTAAGCCATTCCAGTGGGATACGAAATTTTAAAACTTCAAATACAGTGTGTGGTTGAAGATGATCAAGTTGGCGCAGATATGCTGCTTTTGAAGACTATGTGCAGTCCATGGATGTGGCTGTTTTCAATAAGATTTAAAATTCATCCTGAATGGTTGCAGTTAAATAAAACTTTGGAAGAAAAAAAAAAATTGTTAAATCTTTATTTAGCATTGGAAATCCCTGGGTGGTACAAATAGTTAACATACTAAGCTACTAACCAAACTGTTGGCAGTTTAAGTACATGCAAAGGGGGCTTTAGAACAAAAGCCTGGTGACCTACTTCTAAAACATCAGTCATTGGAACACTCTATGGACATCATTCTACTCTAAACATGTGGAATCACCATGAATCAATATCCTCTTAATGGCAACTAGTGAACTTTGCATCTGATATGTGCATGGTACTTCACTAGACACATGGACAGACATAGAAATAAAAAAAGATCTGACTCTTTGCCTGCAAGAAATTTGTAGTCTTCTCTGACATGGAAAGAAAAGGTATGTTTCAAGCAGAGTGAGATAAGCAAACTAAACAAAAATATATGTAAAGTGTTCCAAGCTGTGTAGGCTAGAGAATAATTCTAACTATAAAGCACAATACTTTCATGTATACAGCTTTCCTTAACGTACACATTTTTTCACATAGAGTTGTAGATTATATTGGTTAAGAACATATACTTTGGAATCATATCTAAGTTCAAATTTCAATTCACTTATCTTCTACAAGCGTGATTCCAGGAGTTTGGTGGTGGTAGGTGCTGTTGAATGGAGTTGGTTCCAACTTTGTGCACAACAGAACAAAACATGGCCTGGTCCTGTGCTGACATTACTATCATTGTTACACTTGAGCCCATTGCTACTGCCATTGTGCCAACACATCTCATTGGGGATCTCCCTCTTTTTCACTGACCCTCCACTTTACCCAGCATGATATCCTTCTTCTCCCTGGACTCATCTCTCCTGATAACATGTCCAAAATATGAAAGATGAAGTCTGGCTATCTTGGCTTCTAAGGAGCTTGCTGGTTGTACTCTTTCAACGCAGATTTGTTTGTTTTTCTGGCAATCCATGGTACCTGTAATATTCTTCTCTAGCACCATAACTCAAACGCATCAATTCTTCTGCAATCTTCTTTATTCTTTGTCCAACTTCCACATGCATATGAGACTATTGCAAATATCATTGTTTGGGTTGTTGTTGTTGTTAAGTGCTATCTAGTCGATTCTGACCCATAGCAACCCTGTATAGGGTTTCCAAGAAGCAGCTGGTGAACTTTAACCACCAACCTTGCAGTTCAAATGACTTTGCAGTGATTTGAACTGCAAATGACCCACATTAACCCACAGCGCCACACCAGGACTTCACCTTAATCCTCAAACTGCCATCTTTGCTCTTGAACACTTTAAAGAGGTCTTACTCAAAAGAATTGCCTAATGTAATATGTCATTTAATTCCTTGATTGTTGCTTCCATAAGTGTTGATGGTAGACCCAAGTAAAAAGAAAATTAGATATCTTTATTAAGGTTATTTTCCTCATAGATAAATTTGAGATGATCATATCTACCTAACAATGAATAAGAAAGACCTCAGAAGAATCAATGCATTTGAATTATGGGGTGGGAGAAGAATATCAAAAGTACCATGGACTGCCAGAAGAACAAACAAGTCTATATTGGATGAAGTACAACCAGAATTCTTCTTAGGAGCCAGCGTGGCTAGACTTCATCTCTTATACTTTGAACATGTTATCAGGAGGGACTAGTCTATGCAGAAGGACATCATGCTTGGAAAAATGGAGTGTCAGCCAAAGAGAGGATGGCTTGAAAAAAAATTGGTGGTCAGCAGTTTCATATGTTTCAGTTAAAAATGACCTTTGAATCTGGTTATTAATAAGTTTCTGGTGATTTTGACAAGGGGCAATTTCAATGGCAATGAAGGGTGGACACTAGGGTATGCTCTTTGGAGGAATAGATGGGAGGTTAGGAATGGAAGGAATAAGTCTAGATAGCTCTTTAAGAAGCTTGATTCTGAAAGCAATGAAAGAAAGATGCTACAAGAAGGCACAGTTGAGGGAAAAAAAATTTTTTTTTTCAGGAGAAGGGATTAAAGCATAAACATATATTGTGAAGAAGTAGCGAGTAGAAATCCAGGAATAAAATGAAATGATGGCTGGAGAAGGCATTCATGGGACAAAGGAAAAATTGGATCAAGGAGATCCAAGTTTTCTTTTTGGATAGGAGAGAAGGAAGCAAGGAAGGAAAGATATGCAGTTCAGGTGTGTCCTCTAACTTGATGGAGATTATTTTCCCCCCTTGGACAATGGCATGCAAGTGAGAGAAAGAGAGAGGAGAAAGACAAGAGAGTTCTTACCTGATGACCTCTATGCTGTCTCTGAAGTTGGAGGCAAGATGAAGTAATAGGGATGTGGGGCAATAATTTTATAAAGGGAACCTCATGGGCACTACCCCAGTGCATTCAATAATCTCATTAGATACCCAATGTTTTGGTGTGTGTCTCTAGGTTCCAGCAAATCTCCCAACTCCCATCCAAAAAGTCATCTCCCCTCCATAAATTCCTTTTCAAATCCCACCTACAGCCTTGGGTAAGCTTCCTTCCCTCAGTTATGGATAAAATATCTGTTGTCTCTTTCTGGAACATTTCCTTGTGATGTATGTGCTGAGCCCACCACAAGTTAAAAAATAGACAAAGCAGAAAATCAAGGGAAGAATTTTTAAATAAAAGTAAATTCTTAAAGGAAATGCTGAA
>NW_006408836.1:2358069-2359339 GCF_000296735.1 Chrysochloris asiatica | reverse complement strand
TCTAATACATAGCATAAATATAATGTCAAACATAAATAAAACCACACAACGAATAAAAACAAAATAGGTGGTTGGGACCTCCTAAAAATTAGACAGTTATGTGCATCAAAAAATTTCACCAAATGAGGAAAAAGAGAAACCACAGACAGGGAAAAAATTTTTTTCAATGACATATCAGACAGGGGAGCAATCTCTAAAATTTATAGAAAACTCCATTATCTCTACAAGAAAAAGACAACCCAATTACAAAATGGGCAGAGGACATAAACAGACACTTCACCAAAGAAGACATTCAGGCATTCAACAAACATATGAAGCAATGCTCCCAATCCTTAGCTGTAGATATTGTTGTTGTTGTTGTTAAGTGCTATTGAATTGATTGCAACTCATAGTGACCCTGCATAGGATACACAAGGAGTGGCTGGTAAGTTTCAAGCACTGACCTTGCAATTCAAACTGACCTTGGCGTCCAGTGCTTATCCTGCAGTGCCACACCAGGACTCCATTGTTGTTGTTGTTAAGTTTCATCAAATCGGTTCCCACTCATAATGACACTGTATAGAGTTTCTAAGGAGTGACTGGTGAATTTGGACTGCCGATCTAAGTCAGTTTAAACTGACCTGCAATCCAGTGTTTATCCTACAGTGCTACATTGTTGTTGTTGTTGTTAAGTGCCCCGTTGAGTCGATTCAAACCCATAGTGACCCTGTAGAGGGTTTCCAAGGAGCAGTTGGTGAGATTGAACCACCAACCTTGCAGTTCAAATGACTTTGCAGTCTGACGCATTAGCCCACAATGCTACACTAGGACTCCATTGTTGTTGCTGTTGTTAAGTACCTACCATGGAGTCAGTTCCGATGCATAGTGACCCTGCACAGGGTTACCGAGGCTGTAAATTTCTACAGGAGCAGAACGCCTCATCTTTCTCCCACAGAACAGCTGGTAGCTTTGAACTGCTGACCTTGTGGTTGGCAGCCCAACTCGTAACCACTACACTACCAGAGCTTCTTAGGACTCAATGAAACAGATGCAAATAAAAAATATGTACCATGGGGAAAAATAAATAAATAAAAAATATATATATACATATATACATATGTACCAAGTACAGGGATTGCTGGGTCATATGGTATTTCTATTTCCAATTTTTTAAGCATGTGTGATACCATTTTCCACAGTGGTTGTACCATTTTACAATCCCACCAGCAATGTTGGATGATCCCAATCTCTCCACACCCTCACCAGCATTTGTTGTTTCCTGTTTCTTTGA
>NW_006408836.1:2348587-2356800 GCF_000296735.1 Chrysochloris asiatica | reverse complement strand
TTTCTGTATTACCTTTAGTAAAACTTTACTTGCGTGGGATATCAAAGGGATTGTCTGATGATTTCCACATTCCATTGAGTCACCTCTCTTTGGAATGGGCACAAATACGGATCTCTTCCAATCAGTCAGCCAGATAGTTGTCTTCCAAATTTTTTGACAGAGATGAGTGAGTGCCTCCTCACTTTCTTGAAAGATTTCATTTTTTATTCCATCAATTCCTAGTGCCTTGTTCTTTGCAGGGAGGGCAATATACAAGAAGGAGGATGGCAGAAGAATGATGAAGATGGATGAAGACACAAAGTATATGATTTGTTTAATGTAAAACTTATGATGATCCTGTCTGTAAACCTTCATGCAATTCATAAAAAAAAAAAGTTTTACGAAAAATACAGTAGGGCAAGTTCAGTACTGGAAGAAGTAATACTTTTAACTCCTAGATTTTTTTCCTTCTATGAAATAATGCCTCAGCTGCCTGAAAGTTTGATGTGTTGATATTAGGACAAAGTATGAGACTGGCGAATGGGGAACTTTTCTCAACCCCTTTATAATGTCAAAGAGACTTACTCTTTCTCAGGTGCCCAATGACATATTGTGCTTCCTGCTTGTCTGGGATCACTCCTCCTCTCCATTTTACCTATCTGGAGAAGGCCTTATTTAAGTCAAATAAACTCTACTCTTACCAACTTTAAAAAAATGCCTTTCCTGATTCCCAGTTCTTTGGGTGAGCCAGTTGACCAGAACAACTTGCCTATCATCCCTTCTTCTAGGAAACACTTTCACACACATTCACAATCATTGCTGTGTTTCAGCCCATTGCTGCTGCCATTGTGTCAGTCCATCTTGTTGTGGGTTTTTCCTCTTTTTTTGCTGATCCTCCACTTTACCTAGCATGATGTCCTTATCTAGGGATTTGTCTACCCTGATAATATTTGCAAAGTTTGAGAGATGAAATCTGGCCACCCTAACTTCAAAGGAGCATTCTGGCTGTATTTTCTTCAACACTGATTTGATTGTTCTTCTGGCAGTCCAAGGTACTTTTAATATTCTCCTCCAACACCATAACTCAAACACATCAATTTTTCTATGGTCTTTTTTGTTCATTGTCCAACTTTCACATGCATATGAGCTATTGAAAATACCTTGGTTTGGGTCAGGCACACAATAGTCCTCACAATGATATCTTTGCTCTTGAACACTTTAAAGCGGTCTTATGCAGCACATCTGCCTAATGCAATGGGTCATTTAATTTCTTGACTGCTGCTTACCTGAGGGTTGATAGTTTATCTGAGCAAAATGAAGTCTTTGACAACTTCAAACTTTTCTCCATTTATCTGGATGTTTTTACTGGTCCAGTTGTGAGGATTTTGTTTTCTTTACACTGAGGTGCAGCCTATACCAAAGGCTGTGGTCTTCAATTTTCATCAGTAAGTATATAAGTCCTCTTCACTTTCAGCAAGCAAGGTTTTGTCACTTGCGTATCGCAGTTATTAATGAATATTGCTCCAATCTTAATGCCAGGTTCTTCTTCATATAACCCAGTTTCTCGAATTAGTTTCTCAGCATACAGATTCAATAAATATGGTGAAAGAATACAACCCTGGCACACACCTTTCCTCATTTAAAACTATTTGTTATTTCTTTGCTCTGTTCAAATGACTGCCTCTTGCAGTCTGAAACTCCTGTACAGCATCCTCATGAGCAAAATTAAGTGTTCTGGACTACTCATTCTCCCCCATGTTGTCCATACCTTGTCATGTTCCACAAAATCAAAAGCCTTTGTGTAGTCAATAAAGCACACTATGGTATTCTCTATTCTTTCTGGTATTCTCTACTCTGCTTTCAGCCCAGATCCATCTTACATTAGCAATTATATTACTCATTCCACATACCCATCAGCACAGCTTGAACCTCTGACAGTTCCCTGTCAATGTATTACTGCAGTCATTTAAAAATTGTAATTAGCAAAATCTTACTTGCATGAGGTATTAAAGATGTTGTGTGATGGTTTCCGTATTCTGTTGGCTCATCTTTCTTTGGAATGGGCACAACATTGGGTCTCTTCCAACAAATTGACCAGGTTTCTGTCTTCCAAATTTCTAGGCATAAATGAGTGAGTGCCTCCAGTACTGCCTCAGTTTATTGAAAGACTTCAATAGGTATTCCATCAATTCCCAGAGCCTTGTCCTTTCCCAATGCCTTCAGTGGATTTTGTACTTGTTCCTTCAGTATCATTGGCTCTTGATTATATGATACTTCTTGAAATAGTTGAACATCGACATTTCTCTTTGGTATCATGACTCTGTGTATTCCTTCCATTTTCTATTGATGCTTTCTATACCATTCAATATTTTGCCAATTTGTTATTGTTGTTGTTGTCAGGTGCCATCGAGTTGGAACCAACTCATAGCGACCCCATGCACAGCAGAATGAAACAATGTCCGATCCTGGGCCAACCTCACTACCGCCACCACATTCGATGCCATCAATGATGCCACCTGGCCGATCCATCTCATTGGGGGTCTTCCTCTTTTGCTCTGACCCTCCATCTTACCAAGCATGACATCCTTTTCCAGTGACTGTTCCCTCCTGAAAATATGTCCAAAGTATGAGAGACGAAGCTTAGCCATCCTGGCCTCCAAGGAGCACTCTGGTTACACCTCTTCCAAAACAGATCTATTGGTTCTTTTGGCAGTCCATGGCACTTTTAGTACTCTCCTCCAACACCACAATTCAAAGGCATCAATTCTTCTATGATCTTCCTTATTTACCGTCCAGCTTTCGCATCCATATGAGGTTATTGAAAATACCATGGCTTGGGTCAGGTGCACATTAGTCCTCAAGCTGACATCTCTGCTCTTCAACACTTTAAAAAGTTCCTGTGCAGCAGATTTGCCTAATGCAATATGTCATCTGATCTCTTGACTGCTGCTTCTATGAATGTTGATAGTCGATCCAAGAAGAATGAAGTCCTTGACAACTTCAATCTTTTCTCCATTGATAAGAATGTTGTTTATTGGTCCAGTGGTGAGGATTTTTGTTTTCTTGACATTGAGATGCAATCCATACTGAAGGCTGTGCTCTTTGATCTTCATAAGTAAATGTTTCAAATCCTCTTCACTTGCAGCAAGCAAAATTGTATCATCTGCATATCGCAGGTTGTTAATGAGTCTTCCTCCAATCCTGATGTCACATTTTTCTTCATCTAACCCAGCTTCTCATATTATTTGCTCAGTATACAGGGTGAAAAAGTATGGTGAAAGAACACAACCTTGTCGCACACCTTTCCCAATTTTAAAACATTCAGTGTTCCCATGCTCTGTTCAAACAACTGCTTCTTGTTATTGTTAGGTGACACCAAGTTGGTACCTACTCATAGCGACCATATGCACATCAGATGGAAACATTGTACAGTCCTATGTCAACCTCAAAATCATTGCTACATTTGAGTTAATTGTTGCTTCCAATAATGAAAGTCGAGGCTTGAATTTTTTTCTTCAGTTCTCCCAGCTTGAGAAATGCTGAGTGTGTTCTTCCTTTTTGATATTCTGATTCTAGATCTTTGCATCTTTTATTGTAATATTCAGTTTTATCTTCTTGAGCTGATCTTTGAAACTTTCTGTTCAGCTCTTGTACCTCCTCATTTCTTCCATTTGCTTTAGCATCTCTACGCTCAAGAGCAAGTTTCAGTGTTTCTTCTGACATTTTTTCTTGTCTTCTCAATGACTTTTTGCTTTCTTTCTTTATGATGTTCTTGATGTCATCCCACAACTCTTCTGGTCTTCGGTCTTTAGTGTTTAACGTATCAAATCTATTCTTCAGATGATCTCTAAATCCAAGTGGGATATATTCAAGGTCATATTTTGGCTCTTGTGAACTTGTTTTCATTTTCTTCAGCTTCAGTTTCAATCCAGAACCCTACTAGAGGAAGATAAAAAAATTTTTTTTGAATTAAGGAAACAAGGGTAAATTGCTACAATCTGATGAACTTTACCTACACTTATGGAGGTCTTAGAACTAAATACCAACAGAGAAGGAAGGAGTCATCACATCAAGTATCAGTGCTGTCCTCTCAGTACACAAGCTAGATAGGAATGGGCAACTAAGACATTGGCTCCTTAAAATGAGGGGGTGATAAAGGCACAAAGTGACTGGCTTACAAGGTTTCAAGAGGGAATTTAGTTTAAGAGTGTGTGAGAGAAGATAGAGTCTCCACTGAATAGATTTCATCTTGTCTACAATGGTCTGGTTAAAAGAGATGGGGATAAGATTCTTATGATTCAATAGTGAGTAATTGTTATCAAGACTAATTGTGACTGTCACATTTGTAAAGGTAGAAGTTTTATAACAAAAATGGAGGAGTCGTTAATCCTACAATCCAGAAACAGAGGACCCTAGGACCATCAAAGGAGAAGAGAACGAGTGAAATGAGGGACCTTTCCCAGAGAAGCAGTGACACCAGAAATGCAGGCAGAGATGGGGACATGGAGAGAGGGAGTAGATGAGGACTCTAGATTCATGGTAAGAAAGGAACTGAAAGCTGGCAAAAAGCTGGCAGCCAGGAGGCAAACTTACACCGTTTGGTTGTGTAAATTATTATATATGCCTGAGTGTTTGTTTGTTTGTTTTTAAAGAGCTAAAATGAATAGGAAGAAATACTATTAGCTGATGGTAAATGGATGGGATTATAATAATTTTAATGAAACAAGGTATATGATTTGTTGAATGTAAAACTGATGATATGCCCTGTAAACTTGCACTCAATTCACAATAAAAACATTAAAAAGAAGACGAAGAAGAAACAGTTAAAAAAAAAAAAAGAAGAAGCTTTTGCATGGTCAATAAAGCACAGGTGAATATCTCTCTGGTATTATCTGCTTTCAGTCAAGATTCATCTGAAGTCAGTAATGATATCTCTCATTCCAGGTCCTCTTCTGAAACTGCCTTGAAATTCTTGAAGTTCTCTGTCAATGTACAGTGGCTGTCATTTTTAAAATTGTCTTAGGACATTTTACTTCCATATGATATTAACGATATTTTCCAATGATTTCCATGTTCATTGGGTCACCTATCTGTAGAATGGGCACAAATATGGATCTTTTCCAGTTAGTTGGTCAGATAGTTATCTTCCACATTTCTTGACATAGATGAGTGAGTGTCTTCAGTGCTTCTACAGTCTGTTGAAAGATTTCAATATGTATTCAATCAATCCTGCTGCATAGATCTTTGATAATGCTTTCAATGCACCTTGGTCTTCTTCCTTCACTAACATGGGCTCTTAATCATATGCTACCTCTTAAAATGGATGAACATCAACCATTTTTTTTTTTTTTTGGTACAGTGATTCTATGTATTCTTTCCATCTTCTTTTGTACTTTCTGCATCATTCAATATTTTGCCTATAGAATATTTCAATATTGCAAGTCGAGGATGAATTTTTTTTTAGTTCCCTTAACTCGAGGAATGCTTAGCATGGTTTTTCCTTTTGGTTTTCTAACTATAGGTCTTTGCACATTTCCTTATGATATTTGACTTTGTCTTCTCAAGCTGCATTTTGAAAATTTCTATTCAGCTCTTTTACCTCTTTATTTCTTACGTTTGCTTTAGCATCTCTATGCCAGAGAGAAAGTTTCAGAGTCTCTTCTGACATCCATTTTGTTTTTTTCCTCTTTTCTTGTCTTCTTAGTGACCTTTTTCTTTCTTCCTGTATATTGTTCTTGATGTCACCCCACAGTTCTTCTGGTCTTTGGTCTTTAGTGTTTAATGCATCAGATCTATTCTTTGGATGATTTCTACATTCAAATGAGATATGTTCAAAGTCATATTTTGGCTCTCATAAACATGTTTTAATTTTCTTCAACTTCAACCTGAATTTGCATATAAGCCACAGTCTGCTCCTGGCTTTGTTTTGGCTGATGATATGGAGCTTTTCCACCAATTCTTTCCACATATTTAGTCAATTTGATTTTTGTGTATTCCATCTGGTGAGCTCCATGTGCAGTCATTTTTAGGTTGTTTAAAAAAGATATTTGCAATGAAGAAGTCATTGATCTTGCAAAATTCTATCATGCAATCTCCAGCATAGTTTCTATCACCAAGGCCATATTTTCCAACTACTGATCCTTCCTTTGTATTTCCAAATTTTGCATTCCAATTGCTAGTAATGATCAATATGTCTTGATTATATGTCTGATCATTTTTGTACTGAGGAAGTTGGTATAATTCTTCAATTTCATCATCACTGGCTTTAGTGGTTAGTACATAAATTTGAATAATAGTGGTATTAATTGGTTTTCCTTTTAGGCATATGGTTATTATCCTATAACAAGCAGCACTGTACTTCAATACAGATCTTGATATATTCTTTCTGATGATGAATGCTAGACCATACTTCGTACATTCCATGTTCCAATTATTAATTCATATTTACAACTGATTCTCTTCGTTTTGAGTTGTGCCTCACCAGCAAATGAAGATGCCAATGGTTTCACTCCATTTGCATCATGACATTCAACTCTACTTTGAGGACGCTACGCTTCCCCAGTTGTATTTTTATTGCCTTCAACCTGAAGGGCTCATCTTCCAGCAATATTCTGGTGCTTTTCATCATGTTTCAGCATTCAATATTCTGAAACTGACAGTATTTCACTGCTATTCGTAATGTTCTCTGTGACTAAATATTTGGAAGTATCTTCCTTCTTCCTAGCTTGTCTTCATCTGGAAGCTCTGCTGAAACCTTTCCACCATTGACCCTGCTGGTATTTAAAATATCCTTGATATAGTTTCAAGAATCACAGCAACACATAAGCCACCACAGCACAACAAACTGAAAGATAACTATTGGTTTTTGCCCTTAGAGTCGTTCAGTATTTCAAATTGAGACTTGAATTTTTCTACAGTTCTTTCAGCTTGAGAATTGCTGAGTGTGTTCTCCCCTTTTGGTTTTCTGACTCCTGTTCTTGCACATTTCATTATAATATTTGACTTTGTCTTCTCCAGTTGCCTTCAGAAATTTTCTGCTCCACTATTTTTCCTCCTCATTTCTTCCATTTGCTTTAAGATCTCTAAGCTAAAGAGCAAGTTTTAGAGTCTCTTCTGACATTCAGTGGTATTTTATTTCATTCTTGTATTTTTAATGACCCTTTCCTTTCTTTTTCTATGATGTTCTTGATGTCATCTCACAACTCTTATGGTGTTTAGTCATTAATGTCTAATTCATCCAATATGTTCTTGAGATAATCTCTGAATTCTGGTGGGATATGTTCAAGGTTATTTTTCTACTTTCTTGGATTTTTCATCAATTTGTTGTATTTGTGGAGACTTGCATGTTGCTGTGATCCTGAAAGCAATGCTACCAACATTTTAAATACCAACAGGGTCAATCATTGTGGACATGTTTCAGATGAGCTTCCAGACAAAGACAGACTAGGAAGAAGGAGAGATGGACTACTTCTGAATACGCTCAGTCCCTGAAAACCTTATGAATAGCAGTGGAACGCTGTCAGTACCAAAATATTGAATAATGAAACATGATGAAGAGCATCAGAATATTATCATATATAGTTCCAGAAGGTGAGTCCCTCAGGTTGCAAGGTACTCAAAATATAACTGGGAAAGAGCTGTCTCCTCAAAGCTGAATTCTCCATGGTGATGTGAATGGGATAAAGCCTTCGAGACCTACATTTGCTAATGGGGCACAACTCAAAATGAAGAGAAACAGCTGTAAAAATCCATTAATAATTATACCATGAAATGTAGGAAGTATGAATTTAGGAAAATTAGAAACTGTCAGAAATGAAATGGAATGAATAAACAGCGATGTCCTAGGCATTAGTGGGTTGAAATAAACTGGCATTGGCTGTTTTGAATCTGATAAACACAGTTTACTATGCCAGGAAGGACAAATTGAAGAGGAAAGGTGTCACATTTATCAACAAAAAGAACATATCAAGATCTGTCTTGAAGTATAATGCTGTCTGTGATAGGATAATACCCATATGCATACAAGGATGACCAGTTAATATAATTATTATTCATATTTACACACAAACTAATAAAGCCAGTGATAATGAAATTGAACATTTTTATCAATATCTTCAGTCTGGAATTGCTCAAACATTCAATCAAGATGTATTGATATTTACTGGTGATTGCAATGCAAACATTGGAAACAAAGAGGAAGGATCAATAGTTGGAAAATATGGCCTTGGTAATAG
>NW_006408836.1:2330200-2346687 GCF_000296735.1 Chrysochloris asiatica | reverse complement strand
GCCCAGGATCGGACATTGTTTCGTTCTGCTGTGCATGGGGTCGCTATGAGTCAGTTCCGACTCGATGGCACCTGACAACAACAAATGAGCAAAAGATTGAATGATGCAGAAAGCATCAAAAGAAGATGAAAGGAATACACAGAGTCACTGTACCAAAAGGAGATGGTCTATATTCAACCATTTCAAGAGGTAGAATATTATCAAGAGCCAATGATAGTGAAGGAAGAAATTCCAAGTGCATTGAAGACATTGGCAAAGAACAAGGCTCCAGGAATTGATGGAATACAAATTGAAATCTTTCAACAAACTAATGAAGCACGGGAGTCACTCACTCACCTATGCTAAGACATTTGGAAGAAAACTACCTGGCCAAGTGACTGGAAAATCCATATTTGTGCCCAATCTAAAGAGAGGTGACCCAATAGAATGTGGGAATCATTACAGACTATCATTAATACTCATACAAGTAAAATTTTGCTAAAGATAATCCAAAAATGATTGAAAACATAGAGAACTGCCAGAGGTTGTAGCCAGATTTAAATGAGGACATGAAATGAGAGATATCATTCCTTATGTCAGTAGGACCTTGGCTGAAAGCAGAGACTAACAGAATGATGTTCACCTGTGCTTTATTGTGTGGATCATGACAAGCTATGGACAACATTGTGGCAAATGAATATTCCAGAACTCAATATTGTTCCTGAGGAATCTGTACATAAAACAAAAAGCAGACATTAAAACAGAACAAGTGAACACCAAATGATTTTAAATCAGGAAGGCGTGAGCCAGGATTGTATTCTTTCACACTACTTATTCAGTCTGTATACTGAGCAAATAATCTGAGATTATATGCAGAAGAACGTGGTATCAGAATTGGAGGGAGAATCATTAACAACCTGTGATATATAGATGATACAACCTTACTTACTGAAAGTGAAGAGGACTTAAAATAATTACTGATGAAGATCAAAGACCACATCCTCTGTATAGATTGCACCTCAATGTAAAGAAAATAAACATCATCACCAGTGAACCAATAAATAACATCATGATAAGTGGATAAAAGTTTGAAATTGTCAAAATCTTCAGTTTGCTCTGATCAACCATCAACACTGCATACATGGAAGCTGTTGTTGTTAAATGCTTTCAAATCAGTTCTGACTCATAATGACCCTGTATAGAGTTTCTAAGGAGCGGCTGGTGAATTTGAACCAACAGCCTTGCAATTCAAACTGATCTTTTGGTCCAGTGCATTGTCCCATAGCACCACACCAGGACTCCACATGAAAAGTGCAGTCAAGAAATCAAAGGACGTGTTGCATTAGGCCAATCTACTGCATAAAGTGCTCAAGAGCTAAAACATCAGTTAGAAGTCTAAAGTGCACCTGCCCCTAGTCATGGTATTTTTAATAGCTTTATATGCATATATTAGTTGGATAATGAATAAGGAAGACCATAAAATAATTGATATATTTGATTTATGGTGTTGGAGAGGCATATTGAAAGTACCACAGACTGCCAGAAGAATACACAAATCTGTCTTGAAGGAGGTATAGCCAGAAGAAATCTCCTTAGAAGCCAGGATGCTGAGACAAGGTCTCCCATACTTTCAACATGCTATCAGGAGGGATCAGTTCCTGGAAAAGACATCATGCTTGGTAAAAAGGACGATCCCATCCCATGAGATGGATTGTTGTAGTGGGACCAGCAATGGGCTCAAGCCTAACAATTGTGAGGATGGCACAGGACTGGGTAGTATTTTGTTCTGTTGTGTATAGGGTCAGTATAAATCAGAACCTACTCGAGGGCACCTAACAACAATAAGAACAACGAAACCAACTCAGATTCTGTTCTGAGGACCAGCAGGAGAAGCATCACCTGGGAGCTTGTACAATATATAAAATTTCAGCTCCCTGCCCCAGGTGATTTATGTGCATATTAAAAACAGAGAACCATTCTATTGTAGTTACTGTTGTTGTTGTTATGTGCCATCAAGTTGGTTCCAATTCATAGCAACCCTGTATAGGGTTTCCAAAGAGGAACTGGTGAGTTTGAACCATAGACCTTGCAGTTCAAATCAACTTTGTAGTCGAGCTCATTAACCCACAGCTCCACTGCCTTTAGTTCCATTCTTATAGTACAACGTAACACTGCCTAGTCCTGCGTCATCCGCACAATTGCTATGTTTGAGCCCATTGTTGCTGACACTGTGTCTATTCATTTTGTTGGGAGACTTCCTCTTTTTCAATGACCCTCTGCTTTACCAAGCATTATGTCCTTTTTCCAAGGACTGGTCCCTTCTGACCTTATGTCCAAAGTACAAGATACCAAGTCTCACCATTCTTACTTATAAGGATAAATCTGACCATGTTTCTTCCAAAACAGATTTGTTTATTGTATTAGCATTCCATTTTGTTGTTAAGTACTGTGGAGTCAGTTCCGACTCACAGTGACCCTGCACAGGGTTTCTGAGGCTGTAAATCTTTACGGGAGCAGAAAGCCTCATCTTTCTCCCACGGAACCACTGGTAGTTTCGAACCACTGACCTTGTGGTTGGCAGCCCGACTCGTAACCTCTATGCTACCAGTACTCTCAATATTCTTCACCAGCACCAAAATTCAAATGCATCAATTCTTCTATGGTCTTCCATATTCATTGCCCAGCTTTCATATGCATATGTGACAATTGATAATACCATAGCTTGGATCAGGGTCAATTCAGTCCTCAAAGTAACAGCTTTGCTCTTTAACACTTTAAAGAGGTCTTTGGCTGGAGATTGTCCAGTGCAATATATTATTTGATTTCCTGACTGCTGTTTCTATGAGCATTGATTGTGCATCTAAGTAAGATGGAATCTTTCACAACTTCAATCTTTCCTGTTTATCATGATGTTGTTTATTAGTCTAGTTGTGAGGATTTTTGTTTTCTTTATATTGAGGTGCAATCCATACTGAAGGCTGTGGTCTTTGATCTCCAGCAGTAAATTCTTGAAGTCCTCTTCTTCTTCGATGAGTCAACCTCCAATCCTAATGCGATATTCTTCTTCATATAATACAGCTTCTAGAATTATGTCATCATACAGATTAAATAAATATAGTGAAAGGATACAGTCTTGGTACAAACTTTTCCTGATCTTACATCCTTCAGTAGTCCATTATTCTGTTCTAATGACTACCATTTGGAAGGGTCAAAGTGAAAGGGTCATGAAAAAAGGATTCCAGGCCAGGCCCATCCTCCCATGAGTTTTTTGTTAAGTGGTGTTGAATTCTGGCTCATAGCAGCCCCATGTGATGGAGTAGAATTACCCCACAGAGTTTCCTTGGCTGTAATCTTTACAGGAGCAAATCACTAGGTCTTTTCTCCAGTGGAGCTGATGGGTTCGAACCACTGATCTTCCAGTTAGCAGCCAAGAGTTTTATGGCTTTGGAAAAGTCCTTATTGTTCTCTCTGAGCCTTGTTTTCTCATCCACAGATTAAGTAGGCTTTGTGGGGAGAGATTCTTCACAGTACCTGAAAAGTCTGATGCCAAAGGCCAGGTTGGGACCTGAGTCTTTTCAACAAAGTCCCAGCTGATTCTGATGGTGGCCTCTCTTTGACTTTCAAAGTAATGGGGTCACTGGGGTGGTGCCACCCAGAGCTGTAACTCATGGTGTTCCCCTCTTGTTTATGTACAAGTTCCTCATGAGCACAATTAAGTGTTCTGGAATTCCCGTTCTTCACAATGTTATTCATAGATTGCTCTGGTCCACACAAAGGCCTTTCTGTATTCAATAAAGACCAAGTAAACATGTTTCTGATATTCTCTGCTTTCAGCCACCTGATATCAGCAACTACATCCCTCGTTCCATGTCTTTTTCTGAATCTGGTTTGAATTTCTGGCAGCTTTCTGTCTACATACTGCTGCAACCATATTTTAAATTATTTGAGCAAAATGTTACTTGAATGTGATATAAATGATTTCCACATTCTGTTGGGTCAACTTTATTTGGAATGGGCACAAATATGGATCATTTCTAAATGATTGCCCAGATAACAGTCTTCCAAATTTCTTGGCATGGAAGAGTGACAACATCTAACACTGTATGAGTTTGTTGAAAATTTTCAATTTGTAGCTCATCAATTTCTAGAGACTTGTTTTTCACCAGTGCCTTCAATGCAACTTGGACTTCTTCCTTCAGTACCATCATATGCTACCTTTTCAATGGTTGAATGTCAACCAATTTTTTGTTGTTGTTTCCATCTTCTTCTGATGCTTTCTGCATCATCCTATATTCTGTGCATGTTGTTATTATTGTTAAGAGCCATTGAGTCAGTTCCAATTCACAACCACAATATGTGGAGTTTCTGAGAAGTGGCTGGTGGGTTTGAACTGCTGACATTCTGGTTAGCAGTCCTGCAGCAGTCTGGTGCTTATCCTATAGTGTCACACCCTAAATCCCCAAAGAATCATTTAATATTGCAACTGAGTCTTTTCTTCAGTTATCCAGCTTGAGAAATACTGACTGTGTTCTTCCCTTTTGGTTTTCAAATTCCTGTACTTTGCATATTGCATTATAAAACTTTACTTTGTCTTCTTGAGTGACCCTTTGAAATTCTTTATTCAGCTCTTTTACTTCATCATTTCTATCAGTCACATGAGTTTCTTTATGCTCAAGAGCAAGTTTCAGATTCTCTTCCAGCATCCATTTTGATCCTTTTTTTGTTTCTCATCTTTAAATAATATTCTCTTACTTTCTTGCTGTTTGATGTTCTTAATGTCATCTGACAACTCCTCTGGTGTTTGTCATTAGTGTCTAATGCTTCAAATCTGTTTTTGAGATGGTGTTTAAATTCAGGTGGGATATACACAATGTTATATTTTGGTTTTCATGGACTTGTTTTAATTTTCTTCAGCCTTACTTCGTATATGTGCCTATTTAACAGTCAGCCCCTTGCCCTGTTTTTACTGATGATATGAAGCTTCTCCTTCATTTCTTCTCATTGATGTAGACAACTTGATTCTCATGTGTTGCATCTGGAGAGATTTGTGTCACTGTTTATGTTGTTGAAAAATATATTTTTATAATAAGACATAGGTTTTGCAAAATTCTATCATGCCATTTCCAGCAACATTTTTATCACCAAGATCATATTTTCCAACTACTGATCATTCTCTTAGTTTCAAAAGTTCGCATTCCAATAACCAGTAATTATCAATGCATCTTGATTGCATGTTTGATCAATTTTAGACTGAAGAAGTTGGTAAGTTCCTCAATTTCTTTATCATTGGCTTTAGTGGTTGGTGAATTAATTTGAACAAAAGTGGTATTAACTTATCTACTTCAGAGGTTTATAGATATTGCCCTATCACAGTCATCATTGTACTTCAAGATTGATCTTGAAATACTCTTTTTGATGTTGAATGTGTTGCCATTCCTCCTCAATTTACCATTCCCATCATACTAAACCATATAATTGCTTAATTCAAAATGACCAATATCAGTCCATTTCAACTCATTAATTCATAGGATACTGATCTTTATGTGCTCCATTTCATTTTTGGAAACTGATTGTTAATGGCTGTTTCTTCTCATTTTGAGTTGTGCCCATCAGCAAATGAAGGTCCCAGAAGCTTTGCTCCATTCACTTCATCATGATCAACTCTACTTTGAGGAGGCAGCACTTCACTAAATGTATTTTGTGTACCTTCCAACCTGAGGGGTTCATCTTCGAGCATTATATCAAATAATGTTCTGTTGCTACTCATAGATTTTCTGTGGATAACCTTTCAGGAGTGGTCTGTCTGTCCTTCTCACTAATCTTAGTGCTGAAACATGTTCATCATGGGTGACCCTGCTGGCATAGTTTCCAGCATCACAGCAACACACAAGCCACTACTGTACACCAAACTGACAAGTGAGTGGTGGACAGTAGACAATATTATTTTATCAATGCCACATTTCTCTTATGTGATAATGGTATAGCAGGAGAATGATAATGGTATAGCAGAAGAATGTCTGTGTGTGTGTGTATGTGCCTATGTGTGAGCACAAATGTACACATCCTTTCCAGATGAAAGAATTCTAAAGCATGCTTGAAAGCAACATTGAAGGCACTGAAGGTGAGGCCTTCCAGAGAAATGGATTCCACTTTTCTGTGGCACTGTAGATTGTTTCTGCTGGAGTCATTACAGTCGTCTTCTAGGCTGGAGATCCCAAGTATGGAGACTATGAACTGTACCAGGAAGTGGAAGAACTCTTGACCTATACTCACCCTTGCCAGAAGAGGCTCCTTATGTTGTCTGAGGATTAATTCTCACTTTAGACAACAAAGCAACAAGCTTAGGAGTCTGGGTGTGTCCTCTAACTTGGTGGAGATTATTTTTCCCCCTTAGACGATGACACAGCTTAAAATTCCTTCCTTCATATGTTGTAATTCCCTTTGGTTTTCCCCAAGTTTTTAGCGAGGTCGGGCACACCCTTACAACTTTGTGTGTTGGTGACAGAAAGGAACTGAGACCTGCCTTGATTTCAAGCACCTTGGTGAAGGCTTTTGCTGAGATAGCAGTATTGCTCCAAGGTAGTGGATGTCACTTGACACCTGGTTGCATTTTCCAGAAGGGGAGTTGAACTGCTGTCAGCTTGGGGTCTCATTTAAGTGTCTCCTCTGAAGTTCTGGGCACTATATTCAAGTTTACTAACTCTTGGATCTTTTTGCTAAATGCCAAATCATAGGGAGGGAAGCAGAGAGAATGAAGCATCCCCAAGCTACATATTTCTGCAGCGCTAGAGGATCCTGATTAATGGTGGGGCATTTGTTTGGAATAAAGGACAGCATAAGCTGAAAAGAGCTAAGAAGTATCTCCTCCCACTCTTGTTTCCAAATTCCACTCAGGTTTAGAACTTATTTGAATAATTTTCATTTTGAAACATGAAAAGGTAGAAGATTTCAGTCTCTTTCTGCTAACAGTAGACAAAGATAAGCATCTCTCCACAAAGGTACAAGATTATGTTACCCTTCTGGAATCCTGGTAGCCAATTTAAGTTGTTTTTGAAGCACAATGCTACCCATGAGGCCTAAACCAAAAGAACCAGACATTCCAGATTGACTCAAATAATTCCATTTTTTAAATGTAATGTTCTGGCATTGCTGTGATTTCCATATTTGTTCCAGTTTTCATCACACCCTGTGATATTGAATGGCAAGATCAAGAACAAAATGCTTCCTTGAATAACTCAGCTGCTTTCCTACCTTGTGGCTATCAGGTATAGCACACAGTTTGTCGGGAATTAAAGGAAAACAAATTTTCCACTCAAGAATTCAATGCTCTTTCAACAAATATAAAGAAGGGAAAATTGTTTTGTGGTTGTGGATAAGAAAGGTCTCAGAACAGCACAAAACCAAAGGAAAGAAATTCTCAATGGAAACTATGGATCTCTGATTAACTTTTCATTTCTGTATGATTTGAAATTTACTAAAAGCCAAAATAAAACATATTTTTCCTTACTGTATGTCTGTCTTATCCAAGTATTTAGTAAGAGAAAAACTACATTAGTTACCATTGAGCCATATGAGTCTCAAGTACATAGTAACTTGGCTTTGAAGGAATGCTTCTAGAAACCCTGAGATAGAAAGGTTAAATCCTTTTTATTTTCTTTGGAACTGTTTGGAAACATTCACAGCTCAAAGCTGGGTTGTCAGTCCTATATTCCATCCAGCAAAGCTGTGCTGTCTGCCTCCACAGAATAAGACTTAACAACCAAACTGGAAAACAGCTCTCCTGTGCTTCATCTAGTCTGTGTAGGCCAGACTTTATCAGTTCTAATTACCCACTGCCAAACATGCTTGTCTGAATTATTCCATAAAATACACTTGATAAATGGACTTATCAAGACCATTATGTCTTGAAGACCTTAAATTAGTCCCAGATGACTTTCTTTTCAGTTAAAAAAATAAATTTAAATGAATTGTGAATATAAGCATATTTTCAACCCAGAGTTTCATCTCAATCACTGAAGTGCATTCTGGCACTAAGAGCTATATCTATTTTTGACGTTTATGACTTTCGTGTTTGTTGGAAGCAGACAAGATCTCAGGTGGCTGCATCTATTTTTTATATTTATGGCTCTTCTGTATTTATTGGAAACAAATAAGCTCTCAATTTTCTATCTATCTGTAAAACAAAATAAGAACAGCTGCCTCATAAGGATCTTGGAATGATTGAATAGGAAAATAGACAATGTGTTTATCATAGCGCCTGGCACATAGCAAGTGTTCAATAAATGTTATAACTTAATTTCGTTAGCTCTGTAGTAGATGTACACAGACATGGAGAGGTATGATTATCTTTTTTAAAATAACATTTATCTCTCATAAAATAATGAATTTCAATAGCAATTCAGAGTTTAATTTTTCTCTATTCATTTAAGTTTACAACTTAAGGCTCTTTCTAGCCTGTTTCCTGAGGACCCCCTGCTTTTCCTATTCCTTTCATGCTCCCCACTCACCAGGCTAACAGACCTATTTATTATTACGTTTATACACTCTGCAGTTTCCTGTATCATGTTTCATCTGTCTGGAAATGTTTTTCTCCATATCTCAGCATGAAGGAGCCATGATAGCACAGTGTTTAAGTGCTCAGCTACTAACAGAAAGGTTGGTGGTTCAAACCCACCAGTAGCTCCACGGAGGAAAAATGTGGCCATCAGCTTCAAAGATTATAGCCTTAGAAACCCTATGGGGAAGTTCCATTCTGTCATATAGGGTCATATGAGTTACAATCAACTTGACAGTACATAACAGTAACATCTCTTTATTGTGATCCCATTTGTCCTTTCAGGTCCAGTTTAAACATCTTTTATTCTACAAAGCCATCTCCATTTCCACCAGTTCAAAACTAATCTCTCTCAGAGTCACTTTCATGACACTGATTACTTAAGAAAAAAAAAATAATAATAATTCAGCCAAATGATAGACAGATGAACAATAGCACTAGAAGGTACACATTTCTTAGAACAATCAACCATATAAGATCAAAAAGGCAGCATTTGCCCAGGGATAAAATTCAGGAGGCAGAAAGGGAAAAGGAAGATGTATGAATGGAAACAATTGACACAGGCAGGAAGTGGGAAGAACGCTGTTACATTGTGGGGATTGTAATCAATGTCATTAATCAAAATGTGTATGAATTTTTGAATGGAAAATCAATTTGCTCTGTAAACTTTCACCCAAATTAAATAAAAAGTTAAAAAACATTTGAAATTTTGAATAAGATTAGATTCAGAGCAAAATTATGAAGATAGTGGAAAGAGTTTCTGAATAGTACCTACCTAGTTTTCCCTATTGTTCAGTTGCTGTTCATCTCTTCAGTTACTGTGGTACATTGATCACAACGAAGAATTCAACATTGGCATATACATTGAGCACTTTTAACTAATATGGACTTATAATTTGCTCAGTTCTGTAATATGTACACAACCTGTGCTTACCATTGGGCACTGTTGGATGCTAAAACAATATTTGTTGCATGAAGAAATAAATTAGTCTTTATTGCCTAATTGCCTCCCTCAACAGAAACCCTCAACATTTTCCTTCCTTTCTTTCAAGTAAATTTTTAAATGAAGTGGAACATACATGAAGGGGCTTCAAAAAGTTCATGCAAAAATTCTACCACCTTTTCCTTCCATTTTTCCACAAACTATTGTAAGCCTCCTTGTCCATATAGAAAAATGTGATCCTAAGTGTATAGCACAATGAATTTTTACAAAATGAACGCACTCACATGACTATTGCTATTTTGTTCTTGTTGTTGTTAGGTGCTGTTGAGTTGGTTCCCACCCATATCAACACTGTGAGCAACAGAACAAAACATCATCGGCTCCAGGGCCATCCTCATAATTGCAGTTACATTTGAGCCCAATGTTGCTGTCACTGTGCCAAGCCATCTCCTTGGGGGTCTCCCTCTTTTTCACTGTCCCTTCACTTTACCAGCATAATGTCCTTATTCAGGGACTGGTCCCTCCTGATTATATGTCCCAATTATAAGAGATGAACTCTGGCCATATTGGCTTCTAAGGAGCATTCTGGTTGTGCTTAATGCAACACAGATTTGTTTGTTCTGGCAGAGCACTGCACCTTTAATATTCTTCTCCAACACCATAACTCAAATGCATCAACTCTTCTATGGTCTTCCTTATTCATGGTCCAACTTTCAAACGCATATGAGGTTACTGAAAATATCATGGCTCGGGTCAAGTGCACTTTTCTCTTCAAAATGACGTCTTCACTCTTCAATACTTTAAAAAAGCAGATCTGCCTAATACAATATGTCCTTTAATTTCTTGACTACTGCTTCCATGAGTGTTGATGCATCCAAGCAAAATGAAGTTTTTGACAATTTCAGTCTTTTCTCCATTTATCATGATGCTATTTATTAGTCCATTTGGAAGGATTCTTGTTTTCTTTGTATTGAGTACAACCCCTACTGAAGTCCATGGTTATAGATCTTCATCCGTAAATATGCTAAGTCCTCGTCACTTTCAGCAAGCAAGGTTATATCATCTGTATATTGCAGGTTTTTAATGAGTCTTCCTCTTATCCTGATGCCATGATTTTCCTCATATATTCCAGCTTCTCTGAATATTTGATCAGCATACAGATGGAATAAGTATGGTGAAAGAATACAACCCTGACACACACCTTTCCTGATTTACAACCATTCAGTGCCCCCTTGTACTATTTGAATAACTGCTTCTTGGTCTATGTAAAAGTTCCTCGTGAGCACAATGAAGTGTTCCAGAATACTCATTCTCAGAAATTTTGTCCACAGCTTGTCATGATCCACACAGTCAGAAGGCTTTGCATAATCAATAAAGCACATGTAAACATCTTTCTGGTATTCTCTGCTTTCATCCAGGCTACATCTGATGTTAGCAATGATATCCCTAGTTCCACGTTTTTGTCTGAAGCTGGCTTGAACCTCTGGCAGCTCCCTGTTGCATCATTTTTAAATTCTCTTTAGCAAAATTTTATTTGTATGTAATATTAATGAAATTGTCCAATGATTTCCAAATTCCGTTGGGTCACCTATCTTTTAAATGAGCACAAATAAGGATCTCTTCCAATCATTTGGCCAGTTATCTGTCTTCGAAATTTCTTGGCATACATGAGTGAGTGTCTTCAGTGCTACATCAGTGTGATGAAAGATTTCAACTTGTATTCCATCTGTTCCCAGAGCCTTGTTCTTTTCCAATGCTTTCCGTGCACTTTGGATTTCTTCCTTCAGTACTATGGGCTCTATCATATGCTACCACTTGAAAACATTGAACATCAACCATTTCTTTTTGGTACAGTGACTGTGTATTCCTTCCATCTTCCTTTCATACTATCTGCATCAATTTTTTGCCCAAAAAATCTTTCAGTGTTTCAAGTCGAGGTTTGAATTTTTTCTTCACTTCTTTCATCTGGAGAAATGCTGAGTATTTGGTTCTTCCCTTTTGGTTTTCTAACTCCAGATCTTTGCACTCCCATCTATTGCTATCCATCTTAAAATAGAACAGCTCCTATATCCTAGAAGCCCCCATGCACCCCTGCCAGTCACTCTTGTTATTGCTGTTAAATGACATCAATTGTTGATTCTGACTCGTAGCAACTGTGTATAGCGTTTTCAAAAAGCTGCTGGTGGATTTGAACCACCGACTTAGGGGTTAGCAGTCCAGTCCTTTAATTACAGCACCACACCAGGACTCAGGTCACTAGCAACCTCCATACTGACTTCTGAAATTATTATATTTAGTTTTATATTAGCAATGGAAAACTGTCATAGCTCAAGCTTATAACTTGGTCCACTTTTATGCTGTTATCATAGAGTAGATTGAATGCACCTATTAGAAAATTCACTGCTTGATTAAAGGGAGCAAAATGTAGTAGATTTTGCAACAATCAAACAATGTCCATTGTCTTTATAATTTATATACTTTGGCATTAAAGACTAACTTATTGTTGGGTGTACCCACTTTAGACTGAAGGACAATTCACATTCTGACAACATCAGCCAAGCCAGTTTAGGAAGTAGGGCATAAACCATTTTGGTTTCTGTTCCCT
This sequence comes from Chrysochloris asiatica, assembly GCF_000296735.1. Lineage (NCBI taxonomy): Eukaryota > Metazoa > Chordata > Mammalia > Afrosoricida > Chrysochloridae > Chrysochloris > Chrysochloris asiatica. Next base: position 2,334,606 of record NW_006408836.1, on the reverse strand, counting down.
TAGAAACTCATGGAACAAAATAAGGTTTGCCAAATGGAAATATACAAACCACTGGGAAATGAATGTTATTTTTAAACTTCTGAGAGGCTATCACATATAACTTGGAGGAGAGTGGAAAGAATTCAAAAATCAAGTGACCTTTTAACAGGCAGAACACAGCAGGGTCAGCAAGTGCCTGGCAAGTGTTATGACTCTGAGGAAAAGATGCCGAGAGCCCAGGCCCAGCGTGTCTGACCTCACTAGGCATGATGAGAAAGGAACTGGCTTCTCCCCACTCCTACATGAGCTGGAGTGCTAAAAGGAATGCTTCCTTTAGAAGCAGAAGCAGGTTTGGCATTTGGGAATTGGTGGGTTGGTTGCTGGAAGCTAGATCTAAAGTGTTACCCTCAGAAAGTGAGGCCTTCTCAACTCTACTCTTAGAAGAACTCTCGCCCTTAGGGGCACAGTGACCCACATTATAGAGGGAGTCCACAGAGACATAGTAAGAATAAAGGCCAGGAAGGCCACAGGGAGAAGGATAGGCACCCCTCTTCTTCTCCAGAGGGAAAAGAAAGCCACTTCTGAAGTTATATCACGAGGCACTCTTAGTTTTCAGTTAGGTCAAGAATTGACAGCTGTTTTGCAAAGTAGATGGAAAAAACGACACAAACTTGCCAGCTTTGTCATGTGTATTTAAATTAAAATGGTTAATGCTACTAGTTGGTTGGGCTAGTTTTCCTTAAGAAATACTCAGCATTGAGAAACCAGGCTCAATTGGAAAAAGAGTTTGTGACATATTGTCTTTCATAAAGGGAAAGCTGACCCAGACCATAGCTGGTCAGTTGAGCTTAAGCAAAGGATAAGATGAGGTCATAAGCTGGCTGTTTCTGCTTATCCCATGGGTTACAGGTCACAACTCTGAACATAAGAAAGACAACACAAATAGTGTTCCGCTAGTATTTTTGAATTCACACAAGTAGTAGGGTCATATGCCTTTCACTAAACAGACTAACAACCCAGTGTGTAAGAAAATAGGTCCTGGGAGCCTGAATTCATTCTCAAATGCTGGTCTTTTGCCACCATTCGTTTTTACCACCACAGTTGTCAGTTGATGTGATTTTCAGAAATTAAATAAAACCAGTTGTTGCCAAGTAGATTCCAACTCATGGTGACCCCATGTGTGTCAGAGTAGAACTGTTTCTAGTGGCTGATATTTTGGAAATACGTTGCCAAGGTTTCTCTGGGTGGACTTGACCATTGTGGTGAGCAGCTGAGTGAGTTAACCATCGGCACCACCCAAGGGTATAAATGGAAGTAGGTTTATGCAGGAGCGCACAGAGAAGTTTTGTATGGCTCAGTTTAACCCTATAGCTCCCACCCAGGCCAGGACCTTCCTTCACAGACACAAAGATCATCCTACCTTAGTTGTTTTTTTTAAATACAGGAAAGAGCAGAAGCTGTCAAGTTTTGGTTACTTTTTAAAACATACTGGGTCAAATTCTTAGTTAGCGCTTCTATCTTCATAAACCAACAAATGTAAGCAAACCTGGGGAAGGGTGCATGAATGTTATTGTTAAGTCGGCTCTGATTCGTAGTGACCTTGTGTCCAGCAGAGGGAAATACTGTCCAGTCCCACACCATCGTCACAATTGTAATGTTGGGCCCATTGTTGTAGCCACTGTGTCAGTGTATCTCATTGATGGTCTTCCTCTTGTTTGCTGATCCTCTACTATTTTTGAGGGGAGGGAGGGTGGAATGTCTGAAGGCACATGGTCTGTGGATGACTTCTACTTTATCAACATCTCCAGTTTCGACTCCATTGGTTTGATTTTTGGAGGGGTCAAAAAATTTTACTTAGAGTTTCTTTGGGGGCTGAGGACTGGAGACAGTGAGAGCCAGCTGGAATCTCCTGGACCCTGAAGCCACCAAAAGTTGCTATATAATGTTTATTATTATTATTATTATTGAATGATTTCATTTATACAAAAATGACAAGAAAAGGCAAGTGTATACAACTCAAGGTGTAGGTGAAAGGTTAAGTAATAGAAAAATCTCATTAAGTATGGTTGTGTGCCATGGAGGAAGTTCTGACTCATAGTGACCCTGTACAGGGTTTCTGAGGCTGTAAATCTTTATGGGAGCAGAAAGCCTTATCGTTCTCTCGCAAAACAGCTGGTAGTTTTGAACTGCTGACCTGAGGTAATCAGCCTGATTTATAACCACTACTCTACCAGAGCTCCTTGGACTGCATAACTGATTATTGCAACTATAGTCAATAAGCTGTACACTTCTCAAAAGTTGAACTGGTAAAAGTTGTATGATACATGTGTTTACAACAATGACATTAAAAAACAAAGTAGCTGCTGAAACTGATTATGTACAAACACCCTATGGAATTTGGTGCAGTTCTACCTCTTAGTTAATTGCATATTGTCTGAAGTCTTAAAAGCTTGAAATCTGCCATCCCAGGCACAACAACTGATCTCTATTTATCTGGAACACCAGAAGAAAAAGAGTCAGAAATAGGATAAACTATGGAATTTGTGATTGCTTGTCTCCATGAACATCCGCATCATTTGGTAAGAGACCAGACTGACCCTCTACTTTACCAAGTATGTCCTTCTCCAGGAAATGTCCTTCCTAACTATTGTTGTTGTTAAGTGTTGTTGAGTTGGTTCAGAATCATAGCAACCCTGTATAGGCTTTCCAAGTTGCCGTTGGTGGGCTTGAACATCTGACCTTATGGTTAGCAGTCCAATGTTTATCCTACAATGCCACACCAGGACTCTGGTCCCTCCTGATAGCATGTCCAACATATGTGACATGAAGTCTTGCCATCCTTGTTTCTAAGAAACATTCTGGTTGTACTTATTCCAAGATAGATTTGTTCACTCTTCTGGAGTCCATGGTAAACTTAATATTCTTTGCCAACCCCCAAATTCTAGCCATTATCTAGATACTAGTGAAAATTGGAAACATTTGCTGTTGTTGTTAGCTTCTGAGTTGGCCTGACTCATTGCAATAAAAGAACAAAATGCTGTCCTGTCCTGTGCCATCCCATGAATGGCTGAGGATCAGACTGTTGTAATCTGCAGTGAATCTGGGTTTTCACTGACCATCATTTGGAAGCAGATTGCTAAGCTTTCTTCCCATTTTGTCTTAGTCTGGAAGCTCAGCAGAAACCTGTTTACCATTGCTAAAGCCATGTGGGAACCTTGTCTGAATTCCCCTGGCTTCACACAGTGGACATAGAATCAAACTCAAAATCAGCTGAAGGCTAATTCCTTTGAAGCAGAAGTTAGACATGCTTCCATCCTACAACCTTCTTTACCCTAGTCTGACAACAAACACACCTCCCACAGCACACTCTCTGTTCACATCTAGGTTCAATAATCTATTGTAATGGATACTCAGAACTCATAACAATACTCATGATTATGGGGTTTATTAGGGAAGTGAACAGGGTACAATTCGGGATCAAAACCAACTAAGGACACAGCAGTTCTCCAGTCAGGAACGCCTCTGGTCTGCCATATTGCAGACACGCCTCAGTCTTGTCTTCAGTCTTTCAGTCATGTGATCCTTTGTCCACTACCCTGCTCAGGCAAGTGATACTAAGCTCTTTAAACCAGTCTGTGAATGCCCAAATGGAACATTCTGGAAGTAGTCTCCTGCCGGTAGGCACTCAGCTTTATTCAGTCCATAGGCCTAAAGCTGGAAGCTATTCTGTCTCTCCATGTCACCACCTCTGCTGTCATCTCTGCCATCATTTCTGCCATTGTCTCTGTCATCGTCTCTTGACGTCTCATGCTCCACTCATGCTCTTCTTCCTGATGGTCTTGGGATCTTTCATCATGTTTCTGAGATGGCTTGTCTAAGCCTGGCTGGAGGGCAAAACTAACCAATCCCAGCTTTAGAGTCCCATATACATCATTTGCATGGTCCCACCCAATCACTTCCACCACTCATCTGTCAGTTCGTCGTACTGTGGTGGCTTGTGAGTTGCTGTGATTCTGGAAGCTATGCCACCGGTATTTTAAATAGCAGAAGGGTCACCCATAGTGGACAGGTTTCAGATAGCTTTCAGACAAAGACAGACTAGGAAGAAGGAGTGATGAATTTCTTCTGAATATTTAGTCACTGAAAACTTTATGAATAACAGAGAAACACTGTCAGATACAGGACCAGAAGGTGGGAAGGCACTCAAGAATGTGACTGGGGAAAAAATGCCTCCTCAAAGTAGAGTTGACCATGATGACGTGAATAGAGTTAAGCTTGGGGGGAAAAGCTCACAGAACCTTCATTTGCTGATGGGCCACAAATCAAAATGAAGAGAAACAGCTGTAAACATACATTGAAAATAGGAACATGGAATGTACTAAGTATGAATCTGGGAAAATTGAAAGTTGTCAAAAATGAAATGGAAC
>NW_006408836.1:2325814-2327296 GCF_000296735.1 Chrysochloris asiatica | reverse complement strand
TCGGTTCCGACTTGATGGCACCTGACAACAACAACAAGTGAGCTAAAATGGACTGGTATTAGGTATTTTGAATCTGACAACCACATGTTTTACTATACCAGGAATGACAAATTGAGAAGGAATGGTGCTGCATTCATCGTCAAAAAAAAAATCAAGATCAGTCATGAGGTTCAATGCTGTGTGTGATAGGATAATATTCATGTGCTTACAGTAAAGACGAGATAATATCACTATTATTCAAATTTATACACCAACTACTAAATCCAGTGAAGATGAAATAAAAGAATTCTACCAACTTCTTCAATCTGAAATTGATCAAACATGCAATCAAGATGTTGGTCATTGGAATGCAAAGGCTGGAAACAAAGAGAAAGGATCAGTAGTTGAAAAATGGACATTAGTGATAGAAATGATGCAAGAGATTGCATGATAGAATTCTGAAAAATCAATGATTTGTTCTTTTCAAGCAGTTTCTTTAGACAGCATAAGACACAATTATACACATGGACCTCAACAGATGGAATACACAGATATCAAATCGACTACCTCTATGGAAAGAGATGATGTAAAAGCTCCATATTATCAGCCAAAACAAGGCCAGGGGCAGATTGTGGAACACACAATCAATTGTTCATATGCAAATTGAAACTGAAGCTGAAGAAAACGAAAACAAGTCCACAAGAGTCAAAATATGACCTTGAATATATCCCACCTGAATTTAGAGATCATCTGAAGAATAGATTTGATACATTAAACACTAACAAACAAAGACCAGAAGAGTTGTGGGATGACATAAAAAACATCATACATGAAGAAAGCAAAAAGTCAATAAGACGACAAGAAAGAAAGAAAAGATCAAAATGGATGTCAGAGGAGATGCTGAAACTTGCTCCCCAGTGTAGAGATGCTAAAGCAAATGGAAGAAATAAGGAGGTACAAGAGCTGAACAGAAAATTTCAAAGATTAGCTCAAGAAGACAGTCAAATATTACAATGAAATGTGCAAAGATATGGAGTTAGAAAACCAAAAGGGATGAACATGCTCAGCATTTCTCAAGCTGGGGGAACTGAAGAAAACATTCAAGCCTCTACTTTCATGATTGAAGGATTCTCTGGACAAATTATTGAATGATGCAGAAAGCATCAAAAGAAGATTCCTCTTTGATCAACTATCAACACTAGCGGAAGCAGCAGTCAAAGAGATCAGACGACGTATTGCACTGGGCAAATCTGCTACACAGGAACTTTTTAAAGTATTGAAGAACAGAGATGTCAGCTTGAAGGCTAAGGTGCACCTGACCCAGGCCATGGTGTTTTCAGTATCCTCATATGGATGTGAAAGCTGGACAGTGAATAAAGAAGATCGTAGAAGAATTGATGCCTTTTAGTTGTGGTGTTGGAGGAGAATACTGAAAGTGCCATGGACTGCCAAAAGAACCAATAGATCTGTTTTGGAAGAAGTGCAGCCAGAATGCTCCTTGGA
>NW_006408836.1:2311119-2324704 GCF_000296735.1 Chrysochloris asiatica | reverse complement strand
CCGCGGGAGAAAGATGAGGCTTTCTACTCCCGTAAGGATTTACACCCTCGGAAACCCTGTACAGGGTCGCTATGGGTCGGAACCGACTCGACGGCACGTAACAACAACAACAACATATGCAGATCATACAACCTTGCTTGCTAAAAGTGAAGAGAATTTAAAACACTTACTGATGAAGATCAAAAACCACAGTCTCCTGTATGAATTGCTTCTCGATGTAAAGAAAATAAAAATCCTCACTACTGGACCACTAAACAGCATTCTTTTCAATGGAGAAAAGATTGAAGTTGTCAAGAACTTCATTGATTTTGCATCGACTATAAACACTCATGGAAGTAGCAGTCAAGAAATCAAACGACGTGTTGCATTAGGCAAATCTTCTGCACAAGATCATTTCAAAGTGTTGAAGAGCAAAGATGTCCTCTTGAGGACTAAGGTGCACCTGACCCAAGCCATGGTATTTTCAATAACCTCATATGCATGTGAAAGCTAGGCAATGAATAAGGAAGACCGTAGAAGAACTGATGAATTAGTGTTATTGTGTGAAGGAGAATAGTGAAATTTCCATGGACCTGTGTTGGAAGAAGTGCAATCAGAGTGCTCCTTGGAGGCCAGAATGGCCAAACTTCGTCTCTCATGCTTTGGACATATTGTTGCTGGAAAAGGATATCGTGTTTGGTAAGGTGAAGGGTCAGAGAAACAGAGCAAGACCCCAGTGAGATGGATTGGCAAAATGGCAGCATCGATGGGCTCAAGTGTAGGTGGCAACAACTGTGAGGTTGGTTAGCCCAAGACTGGGCAGTGTTTCATTCTGTTGTGCATAGAGTTGCTATAAGTCAGTACCGACTTGATGGCACCTAGCATAGTGGTTACGAATCGGGTTGCGAACCGCAAAGTCAGCAGTTTGAAACTACCAGCTGTTCCGTCGGAGAAAGATGAGGCTTTCTGCTCCCGTAAAGATTTACAGCCTCGGAAACCCTGTGCAGGGTCGCTATGAGTCAGAACCAACTCCACGGCACACAGCCAGCCAGCCAACAGTAACAACAGACCCAATCACTTGGTGGGAGTTAAGACTTTGGATAGCAATGCCATATCAAATAAATTCAAGGCACCACACCAGCATCTTAAAAAAACAATAGCAACGAACCTATTGCCTTTCTGTGGATTCCTACTCATAAGAACCCTGTTGCTGTTGTTGTTAAGTGGCATCAAGCACGACCCTGTATAGGGTTTACAAGGAGCGGCTGAAACACTGACCTTGTGGATCAAACTGATCTTGCAGTCCAGTGCTTTATACCACAGTGCCACATCAGGACTCCAAGAATCCTATAGGTTTAGCATTATGTTGCTGTTGTTAAGTATTTTTCGAGTCGGTTCTGACTCATAGCAACCCTATACAGGGTGTTCGAGAACAGCTGGTAGATTTGACCCCCAATCTTGTGATCAGCAGTCCAGCGCTTATCCTGTAACACCACACCAGCGTCACAATATTGCAATATGCAAATCTCCACCGACAGATGGATAGTTCCTGAGCACCAAGAGCATTGATCAGGAAATATCCTGCATGTCCATAAATAGAAATAATATTTAAGTACTTGCAGTATGGACTCATGATGTGGCGCTGTAGGATAAGCACCGGACTGCAAACCACAAGGTCGGCTGTTCAAACTCACCAGCTGTTTCTCAGAAACCCTATACAGGGTCACTATGAATTGGAACCGTCTCAACAGCACTTAACAACAACAGCGCCTGCAGTATATACACTTAGGAGAGTCTCTAAGCATTAGAACTATGTTTGATGAAAGTACATATATTGCTTCTGCTACAATGTCGTTGTTGTAAAGTGCGAGTCTGATCCCACTCATAGTGACCATGTATAGGGTTTCTAACGAGTGGTTGGAAGGTTTGAACCGCCGACCTTGTGGTTAGCAGTCCAGTGTTGATCCCACAGCACTACACCAGGACTCCTGCTACAATAGCTAATTAACAGGGCAGATAAAAAGTTACATATCTATAATATGACCACAGTTGAGTAATGGTAGTGGTGGTGATGTGCTGTGGAGCCGGTTCCGACTCAAAGCGACTCAGCATCGGGCTTCCGAGGCTGTAAATCTTTCCGGGAGCAGAAAGTCCCTGTTACAGAGAAAGGAAAACCAGTAAAACTAGAGAAAAACGCATCCGCATTGATACCGATTGAGTCTGAGCGAGGGTCTTTGGGTGATTTTCTCCTGATAATCTCCCATGTTTTTAATGAGCATGTCCTATATTTATAATTATGGAAAAGGAAAGACAAGCGGGGCTTTTGAATTTGATCAGTCAGCAAGAGCACTAAACAAGAGAGGCGCTGTGGCCCGACCACCCGTGCGCAGGGGGGCCCTGCGCGGATTTGGCGGTCTCTGTCTGGGCGGGGACCTGGGACAGCCTCCCGGACCCAGGACCCTGCTGGGGCCGCAGCCATCAAAGAGCAGTCTGTTTTATTTCTGAGCAGAGGTGACGTCACTCCAGGAAAACCAGAAAGTGCTGATTAATCAAGAAGTCAGGACTAATCCCTGAAAAGAACTCGGGTCAGGGTGAGACGAGGGGTGCCCCAGACGAGATTCCAATCTCAAGACGTCCGCCGTCTCCGGTCAGAGCCCGGCTTGCGAAAGCTCCACAAGGTTTCCGCCTCCCGCCTGGAGAGTGGCGCATGCGTACCAGCGTACAGGCCGGGGCGTCCCACCGCAGACAGCCCACCTGCTCCAGATCATTTTGCTTGGACCCTCCGGGGCAAGTTCCTTCTGCCCTGTGCTGTGTGAGAAAACCGACGCCCAGTGCTCTTATAGATTGTCACTACAATGGAGTCCTGGTGTGGCGCTGTGGGTTAGTGTGCTGGACTACAAAATCGGCTTGAACCATAAGGTTGGCTGTTCAAGTTCACCAGCTGCACCTTGGAAATCCTATATAGGGTTGCTATGGGTCGGTAACGGCTCAACCGCACTTAACAATAACATCACTACAATGGTGAGACCTATCTGTCTGAGACCAGACAGGTTCAGTACCAAAGCCACAGGGTCAATTAGATTCTAGACAGTATTTGGAAGACGCTTCTGTAGGGGTGGGGGTGTGTGCCATGGAGCCGATTCCAACTCATAGCGACCCTGCATAAGGTTTCCGAGGTTAGAAATCTTTACGGGAGCAGAAAGCTTCATCTTTCTCCCATGGAACCGCCGGTAGTTTCGAACTGCTGACCTTTTGATTAGCAACCTGATTTGTAACCACTACGCTACCAGAGCTCCTTCTAGTGATTGGTTATTCTTAATTTTAAAAGTATAGGGTTTTTCAAGGTCAGTTTGAACTGCAAGGTCAGCGGTTCAAATCCACCGGCCGCTCCTCAGAAACCCTATAGAGGGTCTCTGTAAATCAAAACAAGCTCAAGAGCACTAAAAAAGATTTTGTTATATAGTCACATCTTAGTCCTGCTTTTCTTTTACTAAAATTGTTTTGGAAATTTCATTATTTTGGTAGGACATTGGGTTGGTTATAAAACTTGGTTTGAGCAGCCAGGTGTTGGAACACGTTGGGAGTGACTGGGAAGCTTTCTCATCAGCTGCTGGAGACTGACAGCGTTCTCGGTTCCAGGATGCTGAGTACAGACCTGAGGCTGACATTCCCAATGGACCCTTACCTTGCTAGGTGGGCCTCAGGATAAACTGAGAAGGGACATCTAGCATTGTTTCAGAGTCCTTGTGAAGGGTAGATGACCCTTTAATACTGTAAGTCCTTCCTTGGAGAAAGCCTTCAAACCAGCCCTCAGAATTGGTATAAAAGCTGTCTTTGTCTTTGAGGAGAAAAGAATGTGATACAAGTACTCAAGAAAATCTGAGGTATCAGTAAAGCAGCCTGACAATGAAATATGTGTGGCACTATAGGCACTGTGGAGTCCTGGTGTGGCGCTGTGGGTTAATGTGTCAGACTGCAAAGCCGTTTGAACTGCAAGGTTGGCGGTTCAAGCTCACCAGCTACTCCTCGGAAACCCTATACAGTGTCGCAATGGGTCAGAACTGACTCGACGGCACTTAACAACAACAAATAGGCACTGTGCTGTTAACCACAAGGTTGGCGGTTCAAACCCACCAGTTGCTCCTTGGAAACCCTATACAGGGTTGCTATGAGTTGGAACCGACTAGACAACACTTAACAACAACAACATGATAATTCTGGGTGAGGCTAGACTCTGTTTCCAGGCAAGTTAAATAGGAAGAACTGAAGTTGGCAGCTACCCGGCCCTGCTCAGAAAGAAAGACTGGGAAGAGTACTGAAGAACAGATGAAGTGAAATGTACCTCCATCTTGCCTTAATAGCATCTCCTCTGCAGGATATTTTTAGATTAACTTGATCTGGTGGCAAGTCTGAAGGAGTTCCCACTTGTGCTGCAGCCTGGAGCCCAGATTGTCTAGGTTAGTAGGCAAAGGTTAAAGAGTGAATCAAGGTGTTAGCTTTGACTGTGGGAGATAGCGGGAAGGACTAGGGCAGAAGCAACAGGTGTAGTATCTGCAACTTGGAGATGAATGAGACAGAGAGCTAGGATTTAGGTTTTCGTGAGCAGATCTGGTACCCATCAAAAATACCCACCAATATAATTGCCCTGCTCTTTTGTTTTAATCACATCAGCTCATTTGTTTTAATCACATCATGGCTTGTCACAGTCTGTCTTCTTTCTCCTTTCTTTTAAGAAAACAAAGGTCTTGCTAGGGTTGCTCTATGAAGTTCTCCAGTACTGTAAACTACATCATGTTAGATTGCCTTGGCAATGAGAAGGGCCTTTTATCTGCTTTTTAAAAAATATATTGTATTTATTTATTTTTAATCTGCTTTTGATCACTGTTGTATTCTCAGTCCTTTAAAAATTTTTAATTCATATTCATTGTCCTACACTAACTGCTACTGATTCTACAACCCTGATGCATTGGCTCAAATGTTATGTCCTTTCTGTCTTTGGGACACAAGGGACTAAGGGTAGAGAAGAAGGGTTTCTAAGCCACAATCAGCAACTTGATTTTCTATGAACTGTTGGGTTCATGGTAACCAGAGTCAACAACTGACGGGGTTTAGGGGAAACAGCAGCAGGTTTATGTAGTTTAGGAAAGATAATCCAGTTCCAAGACGTAGGAGAAACTGTGGGTTACCATCAAAATCATCTGGGAAACTTTAAAAAAATAGAGAGTCCCAGGGTTGGGAATTGGGCAAACATCTGTGTTTTTTCAAGCTCTTGAGTGATTCTGACATCAGCTGAGACAGGTTCCGCTATAGACTCATGTCTCAACTACCATGAAATTAGGAGCAGGGCTCAGCTAAGGTCATGCAGCAAGTGTCTGGGGTGGGGTTGCTGATCAAAGCTTCCCAGATTCTCCAGATACCTTTGGCCCTGTTCTCTAAAATTCTAATCTTACCCTTCTGAGTGCATTAAGACTTGAGACTCAGAGCTGATGAGATCTGGGAGGAAAAAAGCAGCACTTGAGTGGAATATGTTTAGCAGGAATTTAAGGATTAGGGGAGGCACCCTAGTGGCACAGTGGTTAAGCACTTAGCTGCTAGCTGAATGGTTGGAGATTCAAACCAACAAGTTGCTCCCCAGAAGAAAGATACGGCAGTCTGTTTCCATAATGATTTACAGCTGTGGAAACTCTATGGGGAAGGTCTACTTGTCCTATAGGATCCTGCTCAGTAGGAATGGATGACAATGTACGACAGTGGGTTTAATTGGTTTTAAGCTACAGGGAGGAATCCCTGGGTGGCACATATGGTTAAGCTGTGGACCACTAACCAAAAGGTTGGTGATACGATCCCTCCAGGGTGCTTCTGAAGAAAGACCTACTTCCAAAAGATGTTGGTGGCGGTAGTTATGTACCATGGAGTCGGTTCCGACTCATAGCGACCCTGCAAAGGGTTTCCGAGGCTGGAAATCTTTATGGGAGCAGAAAGCTTCATCTTTCTCCCACGGAACAGCTGGTAGTTTCTGCTGATGTTGAGGTTAGCAGCCCGACTCGTAAGCACTACGCTACCGGAGTGACAGCCACACAAAGTTCTACTTTGAAACATGGGGTTGCCATGAGTTGGAATTGACTCAACGACAACTGGCTTTTCAGGGATAGGGGAAAGATTTCAGACTCAGGTCAAAGACCCACCAGTGGATAAAAATAGGAACAGAAGAATCCAGATGGCTTCAAAGAGAGCTGAGACTACAGTTTTGCCAGCAAGAAGGAGCTGCAGGTTCTTTATAGGAATTTCATATTCATATTGCTCACTGTGAGGTGGTGTTGTTGAGTGCCATCGAGTTGATTCCAACCCATAGCAACCCGGTATAGGGTTTCCAAGGAGTGATGGGTGAACTTGAACCACTCACCTTGCGATTCAAACGACTTTGCAGTCCAGTGCATTAACCCACAGTGCCACACCAGGACTCCACTGTGAGGCAAGCATTCTAAAATAGTCAGGCTTTGACTGAAGGAGGTGATAATACTATTGATAATACTATTATGAAAACTAGTGCTTATTGTGGATAACATTATTGAGCACTGTGGTATGGCGCTGCAGGATAATGCCCTAGACAGCAAGGTCGTTTTGAACCACAGGTCAGCGGTTCAAACTCACCAGCAAACAACAACAATATGCTAAGCATGGAGTCCTGGTATGGCACTACAGGATAAGCACTGGACTGCTAACCATAAGGTTGGCTGTTCAAACCCATCAGTCCTTGGAAACCCTAACAGGGCCACTGTGAGTCATAACTGACTTGATGGCACTTAACAATAACAACATAGTAAGCATGGGTGTGTATTAGTTCATTTAACTCCTTTGAGGTGAAGTACAAGAGTAAGTCAAAAAAGTATAGCTACTAAGGTTCCAATTTATACATACACAGCTTTATTCCAAAACAAAACATGTTAAAACATGTCCTGTGGTCAGTGGATGACTAGAGACATGTTCTCTCGGTAATACACCTGTTAATCTTTTTAGGATTGCTTCTTCTAAAAAAGGTCTAATCCAAACACTGGCCTCTCAGGGGATCTGGTGGGTCAATTACATTAAAGGCTCAGAAGATTTTTAGGAACCCAAAGGGGTAACCTAGATTTTCTCAAAGGACAAAGAACAAAGAAAACAGAACTGCATTGGTGAGGGAAAGGCCAGGACTATTGCACCAAGGAATTTACTTCCACCGCAACACACTGCACCCTTCTTCCAGGGTAGCCAGGACTGTCCTATGAGAATTTTGTGGGAAGCCTCACCCCATCTACCCAACTGCCCCTAATTTTGCTTCTCCAGACTTTGTTTTGTCCCCCCAAAACTCAAAGACCACAGAAAAGGAACAAGATTTGAGTCACTCAAGGACACTCAAATTTCCATTTTCATATGGTATACAATGAAGAGTGTAGAATTCATAAGGGAAGAGTTAGAGAGTTGGCAACACCACCTTCAGAAGTTCATAGACCTACATGGATGATTTGTCAAGAAATAGTAGCTTTGCATTTTGATATTATTGTTTAATAAAGATTTCTATGATTTTATAGTCCTACTTTTTTACTTACCTTCATTATATACCTAGTTTGCAGGTGAGGAAATCAAAGCTCAGAGTTTAGATACATCATTTGAAGACCGCCAACTAGTTGTTGGCAGATTCAGAACTTGACCTGAAAACTTGAACTGTGTAACTCCATGATGGGAGCACTACTGACCTCTAATTTCCTATTTCATAGGCCTGTTTAGTCCCAGCAGGAAATCAGTACAAACTGAAGAGTTGGATGGTGGTGGTAGTGGAAATGAAGGATGCTTAGGTGATGAATGACAGTAAATGCTGAAAAACTCCAAGAACTAATTGTAAAATGCCTGTCTTACTTGTTTGGGGTTATTTCAGTTTGGTTGTTCACAGTCAGATCTTAGTAGGTTCATGTCATCTTAATATTAACTTAGAAATTAAACCCAAACCAAGCCAACTACCATCGAGGTGATTGTGACTCAGAGTGAAACTAGAGATTAGGTAGGGACTATTAGATGGCCTCGAGTATGATTAGGTTTCAAATCTTATTTTAATAAACAACTGTTCATACCTTTTCAGAATTATTTAAAAGGAAACTGGTATAATTTTGTTAGTATAACCCTCATAGTTTAGTGGTGTCTCTAAAGTGCCCATCAACTTGGTAGGAGAATCAAGAAGACTAGTAATGGTTTGGAAACCATGTCATCCCTGTAATATGGAATTAGGAGTCTAGTAAGGGAAGAGTAACGGAAAACACAAAACACCCTTTGGAGTATGATGACAGAAATCTACGCATGAAAATAATCACACCTTGGGGATCTTGGAGGGCCTGCAAGCACTACTGATTACTCACTAGTTGTAAGATCTCCCAGCATTAATCCATCTTGGCAGTGGGGAGGACATTACCAAATGACCACATTGCCTGCTGGCTTCTTGCAAACTCCTGGCTTGAAAAGCAAACAGAGTGAATAGTCACTGTGGAAGATAGAATTGTTTCCTGTATAGAATCTACCTCATGGAGGTTCTTCAGGCAACTAAATCAGGATTTGAAATTTTTTTCTGTTGTCAACATGCCAACAAATTCTGAAGCTTCTAAGTCCTGTCTTGAAAGCAGTTTCCCTAAAATTTAACTAGACACATTTCAGCCCAATGACCAAGGCCAGTTTTTAGCTCTATGATAAATTTCAACTATCCTATAAATGATATAAATGTCAAACTGTATCCAAAACATATTGGCTGAGTAGTTAAACAAAAAATGGTTTGGTTCTTGGAAGTGGTTTAGTAGTTTTATGTAAATTTTCACTTCACATCTAGAACATAAGATAGTTGGAGAAGAATGTACTTGTGAAACAAAACATTTTTCCCATATTGGTGACATAGGTTTTCATCACTAACAGTAAACACAGTGTAGGATAGAAGAAGGATCGCTGAGCTTCAGGTACTAGAAAACTTCTTCGGTCACCATGGACTTTCAAATGACTATTCCTCCTTCAGGTGACTCTTGACCAGATTGTCAGGAGAGTAAAAAAAAATTGCCATTGTTAACCAATAAGCCATAAAGGACCAATGGATTTTTTAGATATTAAAGAAATGAGAAAAACACACACAGACAGATTGATAAGGGTGTCATTCAAGCAAATTACTAACCCTTGTCAGGAATGAGGAGATTTTCTCTGGAGAGAGGCACTAAATACATTTTCTAAGTTATGCATACAGGAGCCAGAAACAGGCCACAAGCCACACTCATGATGCCCTAGCCCAGTATGCCATGAAGACCTAATTTTTAAACCTAAAATTATTACTAGTCTACAGAAGAGACACATTAGCTGCTCATATAATCCATAGTGGGCTGGGAAGAATGTCTTTGTTCCTTATGAGATTGCAAGCCTAGTGAAGAACCTTCTCCAGAGTGCTTTAAAAGGCTAGGGCCAGACGCAGAGAGCTATGGTCCTGAACAGTGTCTGCACTAAAGTCTCTATAGTTGACTATAGAATCTGAACTCTCAGTTCTTTTTTATAAATAAGCCATGGACTTGCCCAGAAAACATCAAGGCAAGTGATCGGGTCCCCTCAGAGAAAACCCCCTTTCAAGATTAAGATCAATGGGAAAACATGCTGTGATTGGTGAACACACTTGACACCGATAAGGGGAAGTGAGGGAAAAACAGCAATGAAGTGGTGAGCTAAGCCCTACAACGTTCAATAGACTTCTGTAAACCCAGGTGAAGACCGGGTGGGCCAGCGGTGTGGCAAGACCTGGGAACTCTTGGGCCCAGATTCAGTGACATAGCCACGGAGGACTAAGGTGGAGAGTGAAGCATCCAGCTGAAAAGAAGAGAGGGCATATGCATAAGAATACCCACACTTGCAGATGATACCTACTTGTCCTGGCTTCAATGACTGGATGACCAGAGCTCAACCAGAAGTAAAAAGAAGAGGGAAAAGAAAAAATAAAAAAAGTATACTCATACAATTTGATGAACTTGACCCACACCTATGGAAGCAGTAGCTCAAAAGAGGGAGCGGGCCCTTGCAGCAAGAATCATTCCCACCCCCTCTACACACAGAGTGGACAGGGATGGGCAACTTGGACATTGGCTACCCAAAATGGGGGATTGGGGGCTACAAAGGCAAGAAGTGACTGGCTTACAAGCTTTCAAGAGGGAACCTAGAACCAGAGGGCCTGGAGAAAGGTAGAATCTCCAGTGAGTAGTATTCAATCTGTCTAGGTGGCGCTGATGCAATGAAATGCAGATAGGTCTCTTGTGATACAATAGTGAATAATTGTTATTAGGATGACTATGAGGGTTGGAAATGTAAAGGTAGACGTTTTATAGCAAGGAGGGGAGTGATTAACTTTTCAGTCTAGGAGCGGAGGTCCCTGGAACCGTCAAGGGAGAGAAGCAGAGAGTGGGACCCTACCCAAAGAAGCAATGATGCCTGAAATGGAGCCAAAGATGATGATGTGGAGCGATGGAGCAGCTGGAGACTTTAGATCCAGAGAGGGAGAGCGACTGTGTGCTGAAGACCTGAGGGGCACGGGGGAAGGATTGCATGGAGGGGATTGTAACCATGGCAATGAGACGATGTACGATAGAATGAATGTAAAACTAATGTTCTCCCAAGTGAACTATCACATAATTCACAATAAAGCATTAAAAAAAACACACACACAAGTTGGAGGACATTCACACAGACATTCCACATACTAAAAAAAAAAAATTAATAGTTGTTTTTAAAAGTTAAAAGTCAGGGACATTGGGAGACAGTGTTGTAGTGGCATGAATACACAATAGGAATCGGCAGGTTTTATTCTAGCTTTAGAATCCAGGTGTGACACTGTGGGGTAATGCACTGGACGGCAAAGGCGGCTTGAACCGCAACGTCAGCAAGTCAAACCCACCACACTCCTCAGAAACCCTACACAGGGCCATTATGAATCAGAGTGGACTGGACGACACTTAACAACAACAATAATTCTAGCCTTGGCTCTGTTTGGGGGAGTCATTTACCTCCATGAACTTATTCCTAGAAAGTGAAGAGGTCATTTCTAAGATCCTCTCTGACTTGACACCTTTGCAATCTTCCCATGGGTGGCATTTGCTATTGTGGTGCAAAGAATCCCTATTCTATGGCTTTTCTAGCTATGATTTTGTAAACTTGCAAGGTTGGTGGTTCAAGCTCACCAGCTGCTTCTCAATATAGGGTCGTTGTGGATCAGAACCGACTCGACGGCACTTAACAATAACAACAACATGCAATGATTAGGTGTGACTATGCTTGGTGTGGCGCTGCAGGATAATGTGTTGAGCCACAAGGTCAGTTTCAACTGTAAGGTTGGCAGTTCAAATCTACCAGTCGCTTCTCGGAAACGTATACAGGGTTGCTATGGGTGGTAATGGACTCTTACAGCACTGATAGACACAACAATATGCAAATAGGGTGCATAAAACTTTGCTGGGATATGTAAATAAGATACAAGGGGATTGGTCAGTTTTGTAATTTCAAATCCCAGAAGTTGAGGGGTACCTCACTACAGCAAGAAGGGTCAGGAGCGAAGTGTGTCTTTTGAACCCAAGGTCCCTGTGCTGAAAACCGACAAGAGAGAACGCTGAAGCCCCAGAGGGCGGGAACAGTTCAGTGGGAGTGGCCTGAGACAGCAGTAGAGGCTGAGAAGAAGCCTTCTTGATTGAAGAAATGTACCCTGAATTGCTCTCCTGATTCCAAGTTGTAACTTGTTACTTCATTGATAAACCCCACAACTGTAAATGTGGGAAAAAAAAAAAAAAAAAAAAAAAGCCATGGACTACAGCAGGTGCGATGGAAAGTCAGATGGTCCAAACCAAAGACTCTTGACACTAATTCCTCAGCCTGTGTCCCAGGCTTTTACAGGAAGACAAGCATTTAACTAGAATATTTGCTAAGTCCACCTGCTAAATGTCTTGACTACAAGGGCCTAAATTTTACTTGAGGGGGAATTGACCAAATTCTCGGAACTAGAGACTAAGAAAGGAGTTAGCAGAAAAGAGGTAGGACACAAGCCATTGACAGAAAAATGAGGAAGAGAATAAGGAAACAGAAAGGGATGGGAGAATTCCAAGAAGGTAGACTTGAGTTCGCAGGAAGAATATCCTAGGTGACCTTTGAGAGAGGAGATGCAATACACTTTCAGTAAGTGTCTAAGGAATATTTGGATTGGTTAAGGAGCTCTGGTAGCGTAGTGGTTACGAATCGGGCTGAGAACCTTAAGGTCAGCAGTTCGAAACTACAAGCCGCTCCGCGGGAGAAAGATGAGGCTTTCTACTCCCGTAAGGATTTACACCCTTGGAAACCCTGTACCGGGTCGCTATGGGTCGGAACCGACTCGACAGCACTTAACAACAACAACAAAGAAATAAAGAAGCAAAGGGGAGGGAAGAAAGAACTGTCATGGAGATCTGTGCAATTGAGCACTAGACAAGGGCATCATGTCCAAGGAGGCATCATTTAAATAATAATTAACGTAGTAGTTGCTGTTGTTGCATGCTGTTAAGTCTGTTCTGACTCATAGTGTTGTATAGGGTTTCCAAGGAGCCGTTGTTGAGTTGAACTGCTGACCTTGCAATTCAAATTGACCTTCCAGTCCAGTGTTTATCCTATAGCACCACACCAGTCCTCCTGAAACTCAGTTAAATATTATCATAGATACTAGAAAAACTCCAGGTCTTAGTGATTACTTCTGTGAATTCCATTCTATACCTTTCTAAGCCTTTGGGTAGGATTGAATGGTGTGATTTACATTCTTTGTAATTCTTAGGAGTTGAAAAACACAATGCAGATTTCTCTTGAGCAGGGGTTGGCCAACTACAGCTCATGGGCCAAGTTCAGTCTATCTTCTGTTTTGATAAATAATGTTTTGTTGGAACACAGCCATGGCTTTCTCCTACAATGGCTGAGTTCAGTTATAAGTGCAGCCAAATATAGATTTTATATCTATTATGATTCTTTTTTTACATATAGTAAAGTGTTTTGTACAAAGAAAGTTAGTATATGCCTATTATGGTATTCAGTACAATATATTGCAAAAATTTCTGATATATGATGAAGGTAATGTGTCTTCAAGAAAGAGGACCTTTTCTAATTCAAACAAAGGCATTTTCTAGGTTAGCAATAGTCCTAAAGAAAATAAAGTTGGTGTTGTTGTGGGTGTCATCAAGTTGGTACTGACCCATAGCGACCATATGCACAGCAGAATGAAATACTGCCCAATCCTGGGCCAACCTCACTATTGTTGCCATGCTTGAGCCCATTGATGCTGCCACTTTGCCAATCCATCTCGCTGGGAGTCTTCCTCTATTTCTCTGACCCTCCACCCTACCAAACATGATATCTTTCTCCAGTGACTGGTCCCTCCTGACAATATGTCTAAAGTATGA
The DNA here is from genome assembly GCF_000296735.1 of Chrysochloris asiatica. Lineage (NCBI taxonomy): Eukaryota > Metazoa > Chordata > Mammalia > Afrosoricida > Chrysochloridae > Chrysochloris > Chrysochloris asiatica. The sequence goes on along the minus strand of NW_006408836.1, from coordinate 2,311,277 downwards.
GAGACAAAGTTTGGCCATCCTGGCCTTCAAGAAGCACTCTGGCTGCACTTCTTCCAACACAGATCTGTTGGTTCTTATGGCAGCCCATGGCACTTTCAAGATTCTCCTCTAACACCATAACTCAAAAACACCAATTCTTCTCAGACCTTCCTTATTCA
>NW_006408836.1:2309134-2310089 GCF_000296735.1 Chrysochloris asiatica | reverse complement strand
TTGAGTGAAAGTTTACAGGGCAGATAATCAGTTTTACATTCAACAAATCATACACCTTGCTTCATTACAGTGATTATAATCATCTCCATGTACCATCAATTAACAGTATATCTCTCTATTCACCTAAGTTTAAAAAACAACAACAAAAAACCCCACTCAGGCATGTATAATAATTTACACCTCCAAACGGCACATTCTGCAAGTCTGCCTTCTGGCCACAAGCTCTTAGTCCTTCTCTTCCCATGAATTTAGAGTCCTCAGCTGCTCCATCTTTCCATGTCCCATCTCTGCCTCCATCTCTGGCATTTCTGCTTCTCTGGATAAGGTCCCACATTCTGCTTGTGCTCTTCTCCTTTGTTGGTCCTAGGGTCCTCTTTTCTGGGACTGTAAGGTTAACCATTCTCCTGTTTTTGTTACAAAACTTCTACCTTTACAATTGTGACAGTTGCAATTAGTCATGATGACAGTTATATTCACCATTGAATAATACATATCTTATCTCTAACTCTTTTTACCAAACCCATCTAGACAAGATGAAAACTATTCAGTGGGGACTCTTTCTTCCCTCCTCTAGTAATCTTCCTCAAGTCTAGTTCTGATTATCGAGCCATCGAGGCAGGGTCAAAAGGGTACTGTCTGCAAGTTTGGATGTTATTGTGCATCTCTCCTCACTTCATATCAGGTGGATGCTTCATTCTCAACTCTAGCCCTCTATGGCTCTGTCCTTGTACATGGGCTCAAGTGTCCCCAGGTCTAACCACAATTTGGACCAACCAGCCCATCCTCTTCTCTCTCTCATTTCCAGGTCAACAGTAGTCAATGGACTGTTGATGAACTCAGCCCATTCCTTCATTGCTGCCTTCTCCTGTCTTCCACTCACCAGTAGACCAATGTGGTCGCCAGCAAGCTTACATGCCTATTTCATGTGTTCCTGTTGAGTTTCAGTCTTAGAGGG
>NW_006408836.1:2306219-2307933 GCF_000296735.1 Chrysochloris asiatica | reverse complement strand
TTTCTGTTGAGAGATCTGAGCTTAATCAGGATTCTGTCCTTAATTTTTTTTTTTCAGAGAGCTTGATTACTATATGTCTTGCTGATTTTCTTTTAGGGTCTATCCTACCTGGAGTTCGTTGAGCTTCTTGAATGTTTATCTTTTCACCTTTCAGGATGTTAGGGACCTTTTCTTCAAGCAGACCTTCAACTATCTCCTCTGTGGTTTGTGTGATTCTTCCTGTTCCTGAATGCTGATAATTCTTAAGTTATACCTCTTCATGTTGTCCAATATAAATCTTAAGCCTTCTTCAGAATTTTTTATCCTTTTTTGTGGTTGTTCTTCTATTTTAGTAGTGTTGAGAGATTTATCTTCTAGCTTACTAGTTCTGGTTTCTAACTATTCAGTGCTACTTCTTTGCCCTTTCAGTGTATTGTCCATTTCTGATATTCTGTTACTAATCATTTGGACCTCTTTCTGTAGGTTTTTAATTGTTTCCAATGCTGTATCTATTTTATTTGATTGCTCCTGTAGCACTTTCCTGACTTCTTCCTTATTTTTCTCAACTGCATTGTATAGTGTTTTGATACATTTTATAGTCAATTTTCTGAATTTCTTCTCAAGCATTTACAAAGCCTGCCTTCCTTCCAGTTTGGAGTGTATGTCTACCTCCAGCTCATTTGTCTCAATCACTTTATCTTGTTTCTTGACATGTGCTGATATGGTCATCTGTTTCTGTTTTTGGGACATATTCAGCAGTTATCTGTGGACTTAATACTTAGATGGGTGTGCATTTTGGTATTTTTTATGCTTTTTGATTGCCTCCAGGTAGATGTGATCAGGAGATGGGCTTCTCTTTTCACTCTTCTTCCTTTATCTCGGTGGTTCTGTCAGGTGTCTGTGGCTGCTCTGACTATTCCCCGCCCCCCTTGGTCTCACCAAGATGGTGGCTCCAGGAGCAGCAGAGCATCTTGAATTAGACAAAAATGGATTTCTTGCTTCTGCTACAAATTCCCCTAGCTGTAAGACTTCCAACCTTCTAAATATTTCTTTATATGTGGTTCAGAGGTCTGGCACAATCCCCTGAGTCTGCTTGGTCCGTTGTTCTGTGATGTTGCAGATGGAGCTCACTGAACTTCTACCCAATCTGCCATCTTGTTTGCTCTTTGTCTTCCAAATTTCTTAGTGTCGATGAGTGAGTATCTCCTGTGCCGGCTCACTTTCTTGAAAGATTAAAATTTTTATTCCTTCAATTCCTGGTGTGTTGTTCTTTGCCAATTCCTTCAGTGCACCTTGGACTTCCTCCTTCAGTATCATTGGTTCTTGATTATATGCTACCTCTTGAAATAGTTGAACATCAACCATTTCCTTTTGGTACAGTGACTCAGTGTATTTCTTCCATCTTCTTTTATGCTTCCTGTATCATTCAATAATTTGCCCAAAGAATCTTCAACAATGAGAATCGAGGCTTGAATTTTTTCTTTAGTTCCAGCTTGAGAAATGCTGAGCATGTTCTTCTTATTTGGTTTTCTGATTCCAGATCTTTGCACATTTCAATGTAGTATTTGACTTTATCTTTTTCAATCTATCTTTGAAATTTTCTGTTCAGCTCTTGGACCTCCTCATTTCTTCCATTTGCTTTAGCATATTTATGTGAGAGAGCAAGTTTCAGTGTCTCTTCTGACATCCATTTTGATCTTCTCCTTCTTTCTTATCTTCTTAAAGACTTTTTGCT